>NW_012118710.1:2811521-2818587 GCF_000951035.1 Colobus angolensis palliatus | reverse complement strand
TGCAACCTCTGCCTCCCAGGTTCAAGCAATTCTCTTGCCTCAGCCTCCTGTGTAGCTTGGATTACAGGCATGTCCCACCTTGCCCAGCTAATTTTTGTATATTTAGTAGAGACAGGGTTTCACCATGTTGGCCAGGCTGATCTCGAACTCCTGACCTCAGGTAATCCGCCTACCTTGGTCTCCCAAAGTGCTGGAATTATAGGATTGAGCCACTGCGCCCGGCCAGTTCTCACAAGATCTGATGGTTTAAAAGTGTGGCACTTCCCCCCACCTCCTGCCACCATGTGAGATGCTTGCTTCCCCTTCCACCATGATTGAAAAGTTTCGTGAGGACTTGCAGCCACACTTGCTGTAAGCCTAAGGATCTCTGAGTCAATTACACCTCGTTTCTTTATAAATTACCCAGTCTCAGGTAGTTCTTTATAGCAGTGTGAAAATGAACTAATACACGTATAAACGGATTAGAGGCAGCACTGGCCTGAGTTGTGAAACTCTTCCCAGCCTGGTCCTGTGATTAGCTGGCTATATGACCTTGGACAAGCTGCTTTGCTTCTGTGGGCCATGGTTTCATACCTGTAGAAAAAAAGAGCATGGACTTAGCTATTGCCTGGGTCTGTCTAGCTCCAAGACTCTGGCTTTTGTTAGGAATGATGTTGATGGACCATGGAACTGGCCCTGTGGAGAATCAGCTACATCTCTTATTAGGAACTTCTCATTCAACCAGTTATTCCACTGCGGAGATGGTCCAGGACCATCAGAGCCATGCTAGACATTGGGAGGCTGCCTGTCAGGTGAACATGAGATTGAACTTATCTGTTCTCTTTCCTCCCTGAACATTGCTGAAGGTATATGCCCATCTTCAGGACTGTCTTATGGAGAGGAAAAAGTTTTGCAGTGATTCTACCCTGCAGTTACCTAACTTGGCAGGGATCTCTGGGCAGTGAGTACTCACAGTACAGTCTCCACATCCCTAACCATGTGATCCTTTCCTTCCCAAGGAACCTGGAGACCATCATCTCATTTCCTGGGGGAGAGAGCCTGTATGGCTTTATACTGGTGACTGCTTTGGTGGAGAAAGCAGCAGTGCCCGGGATAAAGGTATCTTCCCACTTGATAGCACCTTTTCCTTTTAAATGAGCTTGAGCTTCCCACTCTGCCTTTCCTGCAGTGGATTTCTCAATACAAATGAACATAGACCTTGTCCTGCTTAGTTCAAGTCTGAGAGAAGAGATCTAAGCTCTAGGCCACCGTATTTGCTCCCTTTTCTCAATTCCTATAAAACTTGGAATGGACCTTTTCTCCATTCAACAAACAGGCATTGTTTTGGGCAATGGGAAATTGGATCTAATAAGACAGACATTTTCCCAGCCCTGACAGAAGCTCATGATGGATACAGTGGTTGAAGATGGATTAACGTGGATTACAGGTGTGAGCCACTGCACCGGGCCTCAAACTGGAAGTTCTTCAGGACTCAGACAGGTACCAGGAAGGCTGGATAGAAGACAAAAGACAGTGATGCAGCCTGTGATCAGCTACAGCGTTAATGCCTTGCCTAAAAATATTTCAGTTAAGATTTTTGCCTTCCCTCGCTACCTCCCCCAACTGCTTTTTTTGTTTGTTTGTTTGTTTGTTTGTTTTTTGAGATGGAGTCTTGCTCTGTCCTCAGGCCAGAGTGCAATGGCGTGGTCTCAGCTCACTGCAACCTCTGCCTCCCAAGTTCAAGTGAATCTCCTCCCTCAGCCTCCTAAGTAGTGCATGCCACCATGCCTGGCTAATGTTTGTATTTTTAGTAGAGATAGGGTTTCACCATGTTAGTCAGGCTGGCCTCAAACTCCTGACCTCGTGATCCACTTGCCTCGATCTCCCAAAGTGCTGGGATTACAGGTGTGAGCCACCATGCCCAGCCAACACTACCTCCCTTGATAAGCATATGTTGAGCACCTACTGTGTCCTCAATGGGGTGACCCATTGCTGGTATATTATAGCACTTTCTTTCTCTCTCAATAGTTAAACTCCATGGTTACTTTAGTTCTCATCCGTGTGTTTAGTGCATTGGAAGATACAGAATGAAATATCGGCCTTCTAAGTATAGTTCAGATGAAGTAGAGGCTCAAGGAAGACAAGGAAGTCTTCCCAGCAGAGGGGGTTCTAGAGCTGGGGGCTCTGTAGAATCTGTCTGTGTATTAGTCCACTTTCACGCTGCTATAAACATACTACCTGAGACTGGGTAACTTATAAAGGAAAGAGGTTTAATTGACTCGTAGTTCTGCATGGATGGGGAGGCCTCAGGAAACTTACAACCATGGAGGAAAGTGAAGGGGAAGCAAGAACCTCTTCACAAGGCAGCAGGAGAGAGAGCAAAGGGGGGAGCTGCCAAACAATTTTTTACCATCAGATTTTGTGAAAACTCTTCCTCGTATCATGAAAACAGTATGGGAGAACCCACGCCCATGATTCAATCACCTCCCACCAGGTCCCTCCATCAGCACGTGGGGATTACAATCCGAGATGAGATTTGGGTGGGGACACAGAGCCAAACCATTTAAATCTGACTTTATATGAGACTTTTCCGGAGCAAGGATGCCCCAGTTGGAAATGCAGAAGTAGAACTGATCATAATATGTGACAAATCTGAGAGACGAAAAGAGGAAAATAATAGTACTCAGGCCCTTGGGAGGTGCAAGAAGTAACAGTCAGTTGAAATTCCCGAAACACTTACCTAGGGGTCTGTCTGGGAGGTCCCCAGGGAGCTTCTGGCTGTCAGGCTGACACCACAGTGGATCTAGCTTAGGATGTTCCCAGGAAGTTCTGACAAACTGTCCAGTCCTCTCCTGGGTTCCCACAGTATGAGGCTTACTCTGCCTGCATGGACTTTAAGGAAGTGCTAATAAGTTGTATACATGAATCTCATTCCCAGGCTCTTGTTCAGGCCGTGAATGCTATCTTACAGCCCAACCAGGAGGCCCTGCTCCAAGCCCTGCAGCGACTGAGACTGTCTATTCAGGACATCACCAAAACCTTAGGACAGATGCACAGTAAGATGCCTCCCATGCTTCTGAACAATCCCCCAGGGGTCCTGGGCTCTGCTTGGGGGAAGGGGACCTGGAGACCAGGCATGTCCCGAAGGGGTGATGATACATTCATCCACCAGATGACGCTGGTGGATGATCTTTCTTTTAGGTTAAGAGCATATTATCTTGGAGAGCTATTGTCACAGCTTTGTATTCTCCCTCTCCTTTATATTCTCCCGTGATTAAGATGGTTTCCCTTCTGCAGTGGCCAGACATTTCTTAGGCATGTTGAGGTCTTGCCTGAAGCTTGAGAGGAGGGGATGGGATGCACAGCAATGTTGGTCGCGCATGCCCCATCCCGCAGTGTTAGGTACTGCAGAGCGGTTTGTCTACACTCTCTAATGCCCCTTTTATTCTAACCCCCTCTGCTGGTTCCTGAGATGTCTGACCTTGGTTTTAAGCCTTGTCTAATGGAAGGCCTGTACTCCCTTTCTGTAGCTAGGGCAGGCTGAGTTGTCAAAAGTAGGAAAGTTGTCAGAATCAAAATAGAGTCACTTGTGTTGAAGAAAAATTTTTAAACCTTGACAAATAGAGCTGGGGAAGGCTATAAAGAGAGAGCTCCCATGCGTAAATGCTTGATAACAAAATCTTTTCCAAAGGACTGAAAAAATCACCACCTTGCACAAAGGCCATCACACCTTACACACACACAAAAATACTTACACAATGACATCTGCCCAGCAACTGCCTTTCCAAAGTTGGCCTTGTGCCACCCTTTTTATTGATGCCCATAGCCAAGGATAATGATCTCAAAACATTTATGTAATTGTCCTCATTTTTCCTTTAAAAACTTGTGTCTTCCTTTATCTCTCTGAATACCCACATGGTTTATTATGGCACACGTATTCCCATTGCAATGTCCTATACCAGAATAAATATCCTGTTGCATTAGGGAGCCTCTCCCTGTTACTCTGGTTAACACAGGCATGGTCAGTTACGGGGCCCAACCTTCCTGGACCGGTTACAAATCTTATTCTGGTTACTGCATTCAGTTTCCAAAATCTGGGAGGCGCTTCAAATAATTCTCTCAGAGGAATCTGAAGAATGTATTAGGAGGATGCGAGAGAGGGGTGTGATTTCCTAACAAGAGAAAACCAGAGTCTAAGTATCCTTTTCCCTGAATCCTGCTGAAATCCCTGAAAGAAAGATTCTGGGAAAAGAGAATGTTTATAGGAAGCAGGGCAGGAGGGAGGGAGAAAGACGCTAGGTGGTGCCGAGTTTTATTATCCTGTATTTAAAAAGTAAATATAATTTGTCATCCCAGCCTCTCAGTACTAGCAGAAATCTATGTGAAGTCATAGGATTAGGTATTATTTCCATTCCACTTCCTGGTTTTGTATTTTATATTTTTATTTTCTCTATTTCCTTGAATTTTAATTTTAAAGCTCATGATCACATCAGTAGGCCTTCCGCCAAACCAGTCCCCTAAGTTGTACGGTGGCTTTGCCAAGGTGAAATGAGATGAGATGTGTTTTAGCTTTGCCAAGAAAGCCTGATATCCATCACTCAGGATATCAAGGCTATTAGGGAGATAGTGCAGGTGTCTTCAGATCACATGGATGAGCACAAGGAAGTAATTTTGGAAGATTATGAGAAACCTTCCACCAGGTCCCAGTGCATGTAGCAGTAAGATGGTGCACTCAGTGTCTGACTGTCACAGGCTTTCCTAGGGCTCACTTTCAGACTCACGTTTGTGTGTGTGTGTGTGTGTGTGTGAGATGGAGTCTCACTCTGTCGCCCAGGCTGGAGTGCAATGGCGCGATCTTGGCTCACTGCAAACTCTACCTCCTGGGTTCAAGTGATTCTCTTGCCTCAGTCTCCCTAGTAGCTGGGATTACAGGCAGGCACCACCACGCCCAGCTAATTTTTGTATTTTTAGTAAAGATGGGGTTTCACTATGTTGGCTAGGCTGGTCTCGAACTCCTAACCTGAGGTGATCTGCCCACCTCGGACTCCCAAAGTGCTGGGATTACAGCCGTGAACCACTGCGCCCAGCCCAGACTCACTTCTTAGGCCTAGGCCAACCCGCTGTGCTCTCCTGCTCAGCCTCTGCAGGAGGTCTCATTGTCTGAGGAGGTCCCAGGGCTACTGCCCTTGTTTTCCCAAAAGGCACATTTTCCCACACAGACATAATTTTGTTTAAATGTTTTACTCCTAGTCACATTCATCTATATGGAAAAACAGCTGAATGGATTGGACTGCATTTTCTAAGGATGGCCCCATGCCATCCTGCACGCTCCTCCACAGTGTGGCCTGGGCATTCCTTTCATCCAGGGGTGGACTCTGTGCCCCTGCTTGTGATATGCGTGTTGCCAATATAATGTAGTAGAGGGGATAGCACAGACTTCTGAGGCAAGACTAGAAAAGGTGATGCAGGTTCTACCTTGTGTCCTGAGCCACTAGGTAAAATGTCCACCTACCCTGACACCACTATGCTGTGCAAACGACACAGGCAAATCACATTAAAGAGCCATGTGTGGGTTCCCCAGCTGGCTTCAGCCCAGGAGTGAAGGCGCCTTCAGATGGTTCTAGGCTCCCACCCCAAATTATGTCCCATCTTGAAGTCTTCCCAACTGAGGCGCCAGCCACATGGAGCAGAGACAAGCCATTGCCAACTTGTCTTGTCCAGATTCCTCATCAGCAGAACACAGTGGTTGCTTCAAGCCCCTATGTTTGGAGTAGTTTCTATGCAGCAATAGTAATCGCAAGAAATGAAGTTATAAAAGTAGTAACAAACACTAGAAATTGCAGGATTTAAGGAATCACATGAACGCTCCAGGCATTGCCTCTGGTTTGTAATTATTAACTTTCTTCTGCATGATAAATAGAGCTTGGCTGGACTTTTCCCCTCTGCTTCCATTCCCCAAAATCGAGCATACCAAACAATAGCTTCTTTTAGAGCCCAACTTTAGCAAGAGTCATGAGCTCTAATCCCTTCATCCATAACTACTTCCGTCCAGGCACGTAGACCCCTTCACACTCAGGGCTGAGTAGAAAACGCCCGTTGCAGACTGCAGTGGCATTTTGGAGAGCCACCCTCCCGGTACCCGAAAGCTGGGTAGTCCTTTGCCCAGCTTTTCTCAGTTTTGCACCGTGCTCACTTCTGAGTGGAAGACAGAACCAGCCGGGTCTATTTTCATAAACTGCCCCCATAAAGCAGAAGTCCGTAAGGTACTATGTCAGCCTGCCACCACCTGCTGCCTGTCACCCGTGTGTGTCTGCAGGAGCTGCGTCCAGTCCTTCTTTGGAATTGGTTTCCAGGGACTCAGCCAGTTCTGAGCTTTCTGACTCATTGGAAGATTAAACTATTTTCAGACTTTCAAGTGTTCAGATTATTAAGAGATGTGTTTTTTTTTTTTTTCCTTTTTTTTTTTGGCATGCTTACTGATAGACCCTGTTCTCTAGAAAGTAATGTTCTTCTCGGAAAAGGTGAAGGATATTTTTCTCCCCCAAAAGTCATGGAAATGTTTGCCTTTATTTACTTCCAAATTAACAGAATCTCCAGTTTTTGCTTGACCCATTGGCACATTGGCAGTGTTAAGAACTTTCTCTTTTAGCAGTAATGAGGAGTCAAGGGTTTCTTTCTAACAATTTAGTGTATGCATTTAAATCAGGTTTCTTATTGAGTAAATCGGGGCTAAGCTGTAGTGTGAAATTCTGCTACTGTTCCTTTCTCATTAGTTCACTTGATATCATGGAAAGATTTTCCATCTTAGCCTGAGAACTTATTTTGTGTAAACTCAATTGGAAAGTAATTAACACTGAGATTCTTCTTTAGTACATTCTATATGATAATAAAATCATACAAACATTTCTTTCTTTTTCTTTTTGACCTAGAAAAGACGTTCACAGCCCAGACATGGTGGCTTAAGCCTGTAATCCCAGCACACTGAGAGGCCGAGGTGGGTGGATCACATGAGGTCAGCAGTTCGAGGGCAGAGTAGCCAACATGGTCAGACCCCATCTCTAGTAAAAACACAAAAATTAGCTGGGCA
>NW_012118710.1:2775195-2810541 GCF_000951035.1 Colobus angolensis palliatus | reverse complement strand
GAGTATCCTTCAGAAATGTCATTCACTCAAACTTCCTTTTAGGCAGACTGCATAATAGCAATTTTTGATATTAACTATTTTTTAAAAAGTTCAGATTAATTAACACCAAAAGAATAACTGAGAAAATACAAATCCTCACTTTAAAAAATAAATGACCAAAGTAAATACTAAAAGATTATACGATATTATATTATCTAAGCTTAGTTTACTGCAAAGATCAAGAGCACACTAGGAGTTGACGGCTTCTATTCACACTGTTCGTAGCCACTGTTCCAGCCATTCCCTCACCCGTGCAAAAGGTCTGTACACAAAATGATGCCTGACGGTATACTAGGAACCTTCACATTTCAATTAAAAGGTAAAATGAGAACATTTACCATCAGCCTATAAAATTCTTTTTCTTCTTCTTTTTTTTTTTTTTTGAGATGGAGTCTTGCTCTGTTGCCCAGACTGGAGTGCAGTGGCGTGATCTCGGCTCACTGCAACCTCTGTGTCCCAGGTTGAAGCGATTCTCCTGCCTCAGCCTCCCAAGTAACTGGGATTACAGGTGCGCACCATCACACCTGGCTAATGTTTTGTATTTTTACTAGGGACAGGGTTTCACCATCTTGGCCAGGCTGGTCTCAAACTCCTGACCTCAAGTGACCCACCTGCCTCGGCCTCTCAAAGTACTGGGAATTACAGGCGTGAGCCACTGCATCCAGCCTAAAATTCTTCTGAAGGGTAATAGTACTTGAAGATATGGTTTCAAAAAAAAATTATATACTTACTGAAAGGGCACCATTTTACAAGCACTAGAACTACATTAAACTTAAGTGAATTCCAACACTCTTAATAATGTAACTCAAAAACAAGTCTAGTGTTAACAAAAGCTCCAATAACTAAAACTACATTAACGGGCACAATGAACATTGTAAACACCGTTAATCGGCACCAAGTTTAATAGGGCAGACAATATTTGCTTCTGCATTTACACTTACTCAGTTACACTGTTGAAAAATGGTGCTGCTCAAGCTATGAATGCTTTACAAAGGAAATCATTTTAATAAATACAGTATGTGCTAAAACTCTAACTAAACTATCATGCAAGATATATAACCAGGACAAATACAAATTCGTAATACAAACAACTTGCATTCAAGATGAACCCTACCTTTATATTTTATTAAAAGGGCAGACTTTATGAATTAACCCAGCTGCTTCCTGAATTACAAAAGTGGCATGACTCAATATGAAAGTAAGAGACTGTCTACAAATTTCTGACATAATAAATTGTAATACACAATGCATGCAGGAGTCTTACAGAAGAATAAACACTCCTAGGAAATAAAAATATTTTATACATTTAAAATCCAAAGTAAAAAAAAAAAAAATCATTGCCAGATGCATTGACTCACGCCTGTAATCCTAGCACTTTGGGAGGCCGAGGCAGGATCACTTGATCCCAGGAGTTTGAGACCTGCCTGGGCAACAGAGCAAAACCCCATCTCTACAAAAACAAAAACAAAAATTAGATAGGAATGGTGGTGAGTGCCTGTGGTTCCAGCTACTCAGGAGGCTGAGGTGGGAGGATGCACCTCAAGGCTGCAATGAGCCAAGGTCACACCATTGCACTGAAGCCTGGGGACAGAGTGAGACCATGTCTCAATCAATCAATCAATCAATCAATCAATATCATTTATGGAAAAGATTCTCTAGTCAGAATTAACACCTCAACTAGTCAAGCATCAGGAAGTTACATTACAGCTACTTAATATACAAAGGGATACCTTTTCACCAGTCATTGTCTTCTGGTATTTCTATTCCAGAATCACACACTCTCACTTCCCTAAATTCCTCACCCCATCATTTCTTCAGAGCCTGGAAACAGAATTTGTCGAACACCAGAAATCTCTTGCTATGGTGATACAGAAACCATAACATTTGTTGTTGCCCAGCGGCAGGTATGAAGCCGGCTGGTGACTGGCTAGCAAATGCCTATTCCATAAGCTCCTCACTTAGCCCATCTGTAGCTCTGACTTCTCCACCAATTCCCTTCTCTCTTTTCATAGCCTCTCTGAGTTTCTGAAGGGATAATTTCAGAGGTTCCACATAACTGTTGAAGCCTACGGCAGACACGGCAAAGAGAAGATCCTCTCCACTGGTCATTTCCGTTTTTCTTGGGGACATCTTTCAGTTACCTCAGGTGTTATAAAGCTAATGAACGCAAGTACACATTCTTGAACACTTTCTTGGGCATTTCCCATTTGAGATATGGCATGTTTCATTATCCCAGTGACATGTGTAATCAAAAAATGTATATTTTGTTCTCTGCAACTTTCTTTTGAACCATTTGTATCTTCATGACCATTCATGCTGTCCTCACTGTCATCATGAGGCTGTATAACACAATGACTCCTCCAGTGCAGTCTTCGGAAATTCCCGGTGCAGTAGCACATGTCATACAGCAGTCCCCATTCATCTTTACTGCAGCTCTGGCTGGCTCCCATGTCTGATCAGCTGTTTGGTTGGATAGAAAATGACTGCAAGGGAACCAGTTCCAGCGTGGAGCTCTGTTTCCAGGACTCAGACTCCCCTCCCTCCCATGTTAATGCTTTTCTTCTTTTTCTTCTTAATTTTTTTTTTTTTTTTTTTTTGGCAGAGTCTTGTTCTGTCACCCAGGCAGTGCAATGGTATGATCTCGCCTCACTGCAACCTCTGCCTCCTGGGTTCAAGCATTTCTTGTGCCTCAACCTCCCAAGTAGCTGAGATTACAGGCGTGCACCACCACACCCAGCTAATTTTTTTGTATTTTTAGTAGAGACGGGGTTTTGCCATGTTGTCGAGGCTGGTCTCAAACTCCTGAGCTCAGGAAATCTGCCTGCCTCAGCCTCCCAAAGTGCTAGGATTACAGGCGGGAGCCACCATGCCCAGCCCCATGTTAATGCTTCTAAAGTTTGTCCTCACTCCTTTAGAAATTCCTTCAGTACATCCTTTAAGACTTCCTCTAGTGAGTGTCTGCTGTTGGCAAACTCTCCCCTCTAAAAGTTGCCTTATTTCTTCTCAATTCCTGAAGGATATTTTTGCTAGCAGCTATATTCTTTTAAATGTTGAAGATATCAGTACAATAGCTTCTGGTTTCCATGGTTGCTATTAAGATGTTAACTGTCGGTTTATCTTTCTCCCCTGACTACATGTACAAGTTTCTCTGTATCTGTCTACTTTTTGAGTTGTTCAATTTATTGGCCTTAGGCTTCATTCTGTTGCTGCTTCTTTGAGATAGAGTCTTGCTGTGTTGCCCAGGCTGGAGTGCAGTGGTGTGATCTTGGCTCAATGCAACCTCTGCCTCTCTGTTCAAGCGATTCTCCTGCCTCAGCCTACTGAGTAGCTGGGATTACCAGCACCCGCCAACATGCCAGGCTAATTTTTGTATTTTTAGTAGAAACAGGATTTCACCATATTGGCCAGGTTGGTCTCAAACTCTTGACCTCAGGAGATACACCACCTTGGCCTCCCAAAGTGCTAGGATTACAGGCGTGAGCCACCACACCCGGCCAAAATTGTTAAACTTTTTATTTTCTTCCTCAAGAGGATGAGAAGAAAGGTCAATTGTAAGCTTTAGAAGTCTTGCCCAATAGCCAATCTGAGAATATTTTCCATAAACATTCACTAGAAGCAGCCAGTGACCAAGGGTTGCTTTTGGTGAGAAGAATTGATTACTGGGGTCAGGAATAGGAAGAAAGCATACTTCTCATTAGATACCTTGTTGAACTTTGTAAATTGTGTGCCAAATGCACGTCTTACCTAGACTTCACAAATTAATTTCTTTAAAAATAATCAAAGATAATTTTTTAAAGACTTATTTAATTTAAGGTGATTATAAAACATCCAGTGGAAATATGAGGCTTTAAAGTAGGAACTGGCCAGGTGCGGTGGCTCATGCCTGTAGTCCCAACACTTTGAGAGTCTGAGGCAGGAAGTTTGCTTGAGCCTAGCTGTTTGAGACCAGCCAGGACAATATGGTGAGACCCTATATCTACCAAAACAACAACAACAAAAAAGGCCGGGGATGGTGATTCATGCCTGTAATCCCAGCACTTTGGGAGGCCAAGGCGGGTGGATCACCTGAGGCCAGGAGTTTGAGACCAGCGTAACAAATATGGTGAAACCCTGTCTGTACTAAAATTACAAAAATTAGCTGGGCGACGTAGTTCCAGCTACTTCGGATACTGGGGCAGGAGAATCGCTCAAACCCGGGAGGTGGAGGTTGCCAAGAGTCAAGATTGCACCACTGCACTCCAGCCTGGGGGACAGAGCCAGACTCCGTCTCAAACAACAACAACAATAACGAAAAAGAAAAAGAAAAATTAGCTGGGTGTGGTGGTGCGTGTGCCTGTAGTCCCAGCTACTTGTGTACCTCATGTGCGAAGATCACTTGAACAAAGGAGGTTGAGGCTGCAGTGAGGAATGATGGCGCTACTGCACTCCAGCCTGGGTGACAGAGCCTGTCTCAAAATCAATCAATTAATAAAAGTGAGAATGGCACAAAAGAGATACCGTTTGGTGGTCATGACCATGGCTTGTCTAGTTCAGTCTGCTGGAGTGGATTGTGTATCTGCAATGCCTTGCTCTGTGTGTCAGTAATGAAGCATTGGCCTTGTGACTTTTTGAGTGGGTTGGTAGTTAGTGAACATTAAGAATGTCATGTAAAAAGACTGGAGTCATTCTGAGTGTGAGGTTTTACAACACTGACTCAAAGAAATGATTTTCTGAGTTTTGCGTTGTTTAAAAGCTACTTCCCAGTGTAAAACCTAAATTTCTGCTCCTGAAAAGTTTAAAAAGCAAGTTTCCTGAGGTTTCTTCAACAAAATAATAATAACACTAATGACATAAAAATTTGAGGAGATGAATGTAAATTAATCAAGAGCAGACATTATATTTTCCTTGAGATTCATGTGCGTTTAAAAGGGAAAGCTACCTGACCAATATGTTTTGTGTTTTGCTGGACAATGAGAACAGGGACATTGGAAGACATCTGGCCAGGCACTAAACAGAGCTGCCATTTGGGCAGAAGTTTAATCCTTGGTATCATTTTTCTACTTCACTAAAAAGTCCAGTGGAAGGAAAAACCACATGGGGAGGCTTCATCACGTTTGTGTGTAGATCTTCTGGGTTCCCTGCAGGATAATGTCATTGGCTTTTAGGAACCACCCTTCTTAGCCAAAATGCACACATTAAATGTGAAAGCAAGGGTTCTCCTCCTTCACCAGATCCGTGCTGGTAGAGGAGGAAGTTCTCTACTTCATATTCTCTCAACAGTCGTCAGAGTCAGCTCCCACAATACACTGATATTCTTCAAGATAAATCAGCTGGGAGTATGAAAAGAATATCAGATTCAGAAGCAGAATATCTAGCTCTAACTCCATTAATAGCTGTATAACCATTATAACTATGCTGTATGCTATTCTGGGTCTTATTTTCTTGTGTGTTGTTGTTTGTTTGTTTGTTTTTTTGTTGTTTTGTTTTTGAGACAAGGTCTTGCTTTGTTGCCCAGCCTGGAGTACAGTGGCACAATCATGACCATAGCTCATTGCAGCCGCAGCTTCCAGCTCCTGGGCTCCCACAGTCTTTCCACCTCAACCTCCCAAAGTGCTGGGATTACAGGGAGAAGCCACCATGCCCAACTTCTATTCTTTTTAAAAATCAAATATTTAATTATATAGAATATAGAATATATAAGTTGAATATATAGAATAACTGGAAAATAAACACCCTCATATCCAACTTTTACCTTAAGAAACAGATTATTACCAAAAACTGTTGCAATTTTTTGTGTTGTTTTCTACTTCATTCTCCCAAAACGTTTCTTCCAGGTGTCATCATCTTGATTATTATATTAATCATTCTCCTTCACTTTGGTATGCTTTCACTATTACAAAAGTATTCCTAAACAGCATATTTTCATATTATTTTGTTTTGTATGGTTTTGAAGCTTGTCTAAAAAAAATTAAAATGTATGAATTTCTTCCTACAATTTTCCTATTTCACTAAGGGTCATCCGCATTAGTCGAATAGACATAGCACATTTTCACCCCTATGCAGCGTCATTTTGTACAAGTAGACTATAGTTTACTTATTCTCCATTTATTTCTGTTTGTTTGTTTGTTTGTTTTGCTATGAAAAGCGATGTCATTACATATATTCATGCCCATAACTACAAGTTTACACATTCAGGTTTTCTGTAGCGTGGACACCAGGCAGTTGAATTGTTCAGCAGGACTGTATGTGTATCTTTAATTTTACTGGCCAACACCAAATTGTTCTTCACAATGTTTGAACTAAGTTGAAATTCCACTTCCCCATCACATTTAGTGTTGTCAACTTCATTTCTTCATTCACTAATTCATTAATTCAGTCTTTTATTTATTTGTTTATTGCTAGTCTGGTAGGTGTATAATGGTGCTTCATCATGGTTTTACTTTGCATTTCTCTGATTTTCTTTTTAAATTTTTTAAAAATTATTTTTATATAGAAACAGGGTCTCACTATATTGCCCAGGCTGGTCTTGAACTCCTGGCTTCAAATGATCCTCCCACCTTGGTCTTTCAAAGTACCCAGATTGATTATAGGTGTGTGCCACTGTGTCCAGGTGATCCGCCTGCCTTGGCCTCCCAAAGTGCTGGGATTACAGGCGTGAGCCACCATGTCTGGATGTCTTTCCTCATTTTTATGTTAAATAGGCTTTTATCTTACCTGTTGGTTTTTTATAAGACTTTTGGACACTCTGGAGGCCGATTATTGTTAATTATATGTGTTGCAAATGTTATAGTTTGTCTTATGCCTTTTGAAAATAAAAGTTCTTAATTTAAATATAGTCAACCTATCAATCATTTGTAAAAGTTTGTGGTTTAAGAGGTCTTGCATAAGAAATTATTCCATCATCATCAGTCATAAATACATTTTTTTTTTTTGGAGACAGAGTCTCACTCTGTTGCCCAGGCTGGAGTGCAGTGGCTCAATCTGGGCTCACTGCAACCTCTGCCTCCTGGGTCCAGCGATTCTCCTGCCTCAGCCTCCCAAGTAGCTGGGATTATAAGCATGTGCTACCACACCGGGCTAATTTTTGTATTTTTAGTAGAGACAGGGTTTCACCATTTTGCCCAGGCTGGTTTTGAACTCCTAAACTCAAGTGATCCACCCACCTCAGCCTCCCAAAGTGCTGGGATTATAGGTGTGAACCACTATGCCTGGCTCATAAATACATGTTTATGTATTTTCTTCTAAAGTTGTTTTGTCTTTCATTTTTAAGTTTTTAATTCACATATAATTACCACTTACTACTTATAATTATCTGTAAGTAGTATGAGATAAGAAATAAATTCTAATTCCCTCCTAGGAATAAGCACAAACCTGCAATATTAGCACAGTCTTATGTCATATTTTCTAAAATGAATGAATGTGTTTTCTAGGCTCTCTGTTCTGTTTCATTGTCTGTCTTTCCCTGCAACAATATCATCTGCCTTAAACACTCTAGCTTTATGGTATTCCTCATTTTCAAGTAGAGCAAACCGTCACCTGGCTTTTCTCCTCCAGCATCGCTTGTGCTATCCTGGACTAGGACCTTCATATAGACTGTTAGAATCATCTAGTCAAGTTCCATTTTAAAAATCTATGTTGGAGCTGGATGCAGTGGCTCACACCTGTAATCCCATCACTTTGGGAGGCCGAGGCGGGTGGATCACTTGAGGTCAAGAGTTTGAGACCGGCCTGGCAAACATGGCAAAATCCCTTCTCTACTAAAAATACAAAAATTAGCTGGGTATTAGGCGCCTGAATTCCAGCTACTTGAGAGGCTGAGGCAGGAGAATTTCTTGAACCCTACAGGTGGAGGTTGCTGTGAGCCGAGATTGTGCCACTGCATTCCAGCCTGGGTGACAGAGTGAGACTCCGTTTCAAAATAAAACAAAATAAAATAAAATTTTATTAAATGTCTACATTAATTTAGGAAAAAAGACATGATTTTGATATTCTATTTAATATTTCTGTATTATGAATAAGGCAAATAGAGAGGCAGAGAATAGCATAAAATAATAACTAAAATTCCTGGGGGAACCACCTCAAATCATTTCTTCATATTGCTGAATATTCTTCTTTTGTCCCATGCCCTGAAATATATCCAGACAGAGAACTCTTCTCTTCAATACATTTCTTCTTTTAGATATTCATATTGAGTTTTCCTGTCCATGAATATGGTATAAGAGAATATATCCCTTTGTGAGGCCGAGGTGGATAGATCACCTGAGGTCAGGAGTTTGAGACCAGCCTGGCCAACATGGCAAAATCCCATCTCTACTAAAAACACAATAATTAGCCAGGCGTGGTGGCACATGCCTGTAGTCCCAGCTACTTAGGAGGCTGAGGCAGGAGAATTGCTTGAACCCAGGAGGCGGAGGTTGCAGTGAGCTGAGATCATCATGCCACTGCATTGCAGCCTGGGCGACAGAGCGAGACTCGGTCTCAAAGAAAATAATAATTAAAAAAAGAGAATATATCCTTTCACTTACTAGTTTTTTCTTCAATTTCTTTCAAGCTAAGGGGCTTACCTATCTTCTGCTTTATTCATAGTTACTTGATATTTTTGTTTCTAATAAATATGGTATCTTTCGATTTTACTGCCCCTTACCTGTTCATTGCCAGTTTCAAAAATGATATTGATATTTGAATATTAACCTTAAATCTAGCACCTCGGTAAATACTATTATTAATTCTAATAATTATTAGTAGATCCTATGTATTTTCTATTTATAAATTATATTGTTTGAGTGGAATGCTTTGCTTCTTCATTTATCAAATTTACAACTTTTATTTCTTTTTAATATTTTTTTCTTATTCTCCTGGCTAAGACCTCTAACACAGTATTGAGTGGAAGTGCTGGTCTTTGTTTAGTTTCACATTTAAAGAAAAGATTGTTTTTAATATTTCACTGTTAAGCATAATATACACTGTAGGCTTTCTGTGGATTCCTTTTATCCATTTAAGAACATCTCCTCTTATTCCCAATTAGCCGAAGTTTTCTGCATGTTTGTTTTAATCGTGAATGTATTTCTTACATCTACTGAAACCATTTTACATAAAAGATATTTAACACCTATTGAAATGGTCATTTCATTTTTCCTCCTTCAATATGTTAAGTTGGGCAAAATATTAAAGTATTGCCAGTCATTCTGCTTCAGCAAAAAGTAGTAGTTTCTTAGCAGTTTTGGTGAAAAGAGAGCATCAAATAAGAAAAACATAGAAGTAGGACCCAGTAAAAATCTAGCGCATGGGGCATTGCCACATGTGAGCAGACAGAATGTGGTACCACCAAGGAGCATCTGAAGGGCTGGAGGCTGAAGGAAGATGAGTCACCCAGGCTCATGGATGCTTCAGAGAAATTAGGGAGCAGGAAGAAGAAATAGGATCAAAGACTATGTATGATAGTTGGAAAAGGAAGTTGATGGTATGGAGATGTTATCATTTGGGTCTCACCCTAAAAGATGTAGATAGATAGATAGATAGATAGATAGATAGATAGATAGATAGATAATAAATAGATGTTATTATTTAGTCCTCACATAACAGATGTAGATAGATAGATGATAGATAGATAGATAGATAGATAGATAGATAGATAGATAGATAAGATAGATAGATATCTCAGAAACAGAGACACAGACAGAGATCTCAGTAAGATAGGCATATATGCCAGGTGACAGAATTCAGAGGGGTCCCGCTACGTGAAAACAATAGAACAACCTTCAAAAGTTGATGAAAAGAAATTTAGTACAAATAAGAGGGCAGGCTTCCTTACATACAAGTTAATAAACTGGAAGAATCAGTTATCCCCAAACACTGGAATAGATCAAAAATAGTTGTTTATATTAATGAAGGCAGCTAAACATGAAGCTGAGCGAAACTGTCTCTGACTTAGTGTGGCAATCCCTGGGCAAGGGACACTTGCTCCGCTCCTGTGTCCTTTGCTGAATATTCAGACCTTCAGTTGAGCATCAGTGAAATTTAGTTTTCATCTCTTGTGAAAGCCTTGAGAGTGGTGATTCTCTCTGCTTTTCTTCTCCTCCCTTCCCTCATTTTCTCAAACATCACCTTTTTAAAATACGAAATTTTAAAAGATGACTTTGATCTCTTTTTTGTTGTTATTAAGTACAGAGAAAGGAAGAACCACAAATAGAAAAGGGCAGCATATAGAATAGTTTAGAAGTTCTGGGAGCACCCATGAGGGCAACTGCAGAAGAGAACATTCTATCCCCAGTTGCTGCAGCTTTCATTCCAGGTCTCTGTGCATATCAGATAGGGAAGGAGCTCCTGGAGAGCAGCAGGATCCATGTACATGTAACCAATTGCTTTATTTGCCTGTAGCAAAGTTCACATTTTGATTGCTTTTCCAGATCATGTAGATCCAGACATATTTTACTCAGTCATCCGGATTTTTCTCTCTGGGTAAGTATAGTTCATTTGTTTTCCTGTGTGAAGTCTCTGTAGCATTGACTGAATGTATAAGGGGAGAAAGAGACAGAAGCTTCCTAGCATAAGAAACATACCAAGTGACCCTTGCTAGGGATCCACTCTCAGGTAAAAGAAGTGGGATACCATCTGCACGACAAATAATACTGAGGGCTAAATATTTCAGTTCAGACTGTTTGCTCCTAGGCAATCTAGATCCATTTATATTCACTTTTCTTAGAATTATCGCTCAATGACAGAAGGAGAAGAAAAACACAGTATGTCACTCACACAGTTCTATCACTTACATCTACTTTTTCCTCTTGTTATTAAGGCAGGTAGAGGGGTGGAGAGTGTAGTATAGGGTTGGATAGCATCGAAGCTTTCTTCTAAAGTTACTGGAAGAGCTACACTATGGTTTGAATGAATGCGTCCCTCCAAAATTAATGTTAAAAACTAATTATGATGATGAGGTATTCGAAGGTGCGGCCTCTGTTAGGTGATTATGTCTCCTCTGAGAGGAGAAAACAATCCCCATGCGTGGAACTAATGCCCTTGTAAAGGGGCTGGATGGAGCTCATTTGGCCCTTTTTGCTCCTTTTTTCTTCAATTCCTTGTCCCTTCCACTATGTGAGGACACAGGACTTGAGGCATTACCTTGGAAGTGGAGACCAGGCCCTCACCAGACACTGAACTTGCCAGCACCTTGATCTTGGACTTCCCAGCCTCCAGAACTGTGAGAAATACATTTCTGTTATGGGTAGTCTCCAACTCAATATGGTTTGACTTACCATTTTTTGACTTTATGTTGGTGCAAAAGCATACATATTCCATAGAAACTACTTTGAGTACCTATATGACCATTCTGTTTTTCACATTCAGTACAGTATTTAATAAATTCCATAACATATGCAACATGTTGACATACATAAGCTTTGTGTTAGGTGGCTTTGCCCAACTGTGGGCTAATGTAAGTGTTCTGAGCACATTTAAAGGCAGCTAGCCTAAGCTAAGGTGTTTGGTTGGTCAGATGTATTAAACGCATTTTTGCCTTATGGATATTTTCAACTTACAATGGGTTTATCAGGATGTAACCTACTGTGAGTTAAAGAACATCTATATTTACAAATTACCCAGTCTAATGTATTTTGTTGTAGCAATAGGAACAGACTTAAGACACTACCGCAAACCATTTGTTTCATGTTTTCTGAATACTCTTCTTTTGTCACATGGCTTAAGATTTCTCCACAGAGAGAACTCTACTATTATTTTATTTTATTTTATTTTATTTTTGAGACAGAGTCTTGCTCTTTTCACCTAGTCTGGAGTGCAGTGGCACCATCTTGGCTCATGGCAACCTCTGCCTCCTGGGTTCAAACAACTCTCCTGCCTCAGCCTCCCAAGTAGCTGAGATTACAGGTGGCTGTCACCAAGCCTGGTTAATTTTTGTATTTTTAGCAGAGATGGGGTTTTGCCATGTTAGTCAGGCTGGTCTCGAACTCCTGGCCTCAGGTGATCTGCCTGCCTTGGCCTCCCAAAGTGCTGGGATTACAGGAGTGAGCCACCACGCCTGGTCGATAACTCTACTTTTAGATACTTGCTTTGCTTAAACAAATTAGCCATTCCTTCCTTGACATGTTTTAATCAGATTGCCTTCCTATTAACTTTGGAAATTAAGAGTTTTTGGTTTGTTTTTGTTTAATTTTTAAACAGTGAAAAATGAAAGGTGAAGGCAATGGCTGGATGAGGTGAATATGTCAAATAGATATCATCGAGTGGGCCATCTTATTAACTAGGAGATACCTGAAATGCTATCAATAGAAATAATCTGAAGCTGTGTCTGGATACAGCAAGAGACATGCAAATGCTAAAAATCTACTGTATTACATTGGTGAAAGGACAGAGTAGCAACACATACTAAGTATTTTCTCCACATTGGATGAGTTTGACATGTGAAGCACTTCAAACAGAGTCCAGTCTGAGAGAGAGTGGGGGTGGAATCCTCTGTGTAGAGGGTACAGAGTGGAAGCAAAAAGGTTTCCAAGATTGAGAGTAATGGGTGCACGGTTTATGGGGGAAAGGGAAAACAAAAAGAAGGGTGCAGAAATGGAGCTGAGAGTGTATCTTAGTATTTAGACTTTCTCTGTATACCTTTGATAGGATTAGAAGAAGAAAAATGGACCATTTTTAAAAATGTCATGCCACCACATAGTGGCCTTATACTGTAGATGCAGAAACAGACTGGCATTTAGGAAGCACCTAATTCTGGAAAATACCTTTGTGCTTCACGTTGCTCTCTAAATCTGTATGTTTCTCCTTGTTACACAACAATTTACCACAAATTTAGTGGCTTAAAACAATATGTCTTCATTGTTCCACAATTCTGTAAGTCAGAATCATAGGTAAGCTCAACTGACTTTTCCATTTAGGGTCTCAAAAGGCCGAAGTTAATTTATCTGTTGGGCTGGGCTCTTAACTGAAGATCTGGGGAAGAATTCCCTTCAAAACTCATTTAGGTTGTTTTCAGAATTCAGTGTTTTGTGGTTCCAGAACTGAGATCTGTTTCTTTGCTGGCTGTCAGACAGGAGCTGCTCTCAGCTTCTTGAGGCATCCAGTATTACTTGTCACGTGGTTTCTCCCATCTCCCTATTGGCAATTTTTTTTTTTTTTTTTTTTTTTTAAGACAAAGTCTTGCTTTGTCACGCAGGCTGGAATGCAGTGGCACGATCTTGGCTCACCACAACCTCTGCCTCCTGGGTTCAAGTGATTCTCCTGCTTCAGCCTCCCAAGTAGCTGGGATTACAGGCACCCACCACCAGCCTGGCTGTATTTTTTGTAGAGACAGGGTCTCACCATGTTGGCCAAGCTGGTCTCGACTCCTGTCCTCAAGTGGTCCGCCCACCTCAGCCTCCCAAAGTGCTGAGATTACAGGCATGAGTCATTGTGCCCAGCCAGCACTGACAATTCTAATCCTTCTAGCACTTTGATTCCCTCTCACCTCTCTTTCTGCCACTAGCCAGAGAAAACTCTCTGATTTTAAAGGTCTTATGTGATTAGATTCAGCTTACCTAGGTAATTCAGGAGAACTCCCTATGTCAAGATCAACTGATTAATAACCTTAATTACACTTGCAAAGTCCCCTTTGCGATAATATATCATACTGATAGACATGATATCTCATAATACTAATAATTCTAAGAATTATGATAAGAATTTTGGAGAATCATTTTTAGACTTATACCTACCACAGTATCCTTCAAGGAATAAATTGATTCTACTTCTTCCTTATGTCAGAAGCATCTGATGAGGATGAACTATGTATTCTGAAAACCCCATGATGAGGTGGGTACTAGAAGGTGATTTTACTCTCATTAAAATAAATTTAGAGTCATTGACAAATTTTATCTGTGATTTATATAAATGCCTCCCCTCTGTTTCTTACCCTGAAAATATTTCCCATGTAGCTAAGTGGCCAGTACTAAATCCTACATGCATTAATTAGTGTAGATGGCCAAAAACATCCGAACTATTGAGAATTCCCATTAGTATTGTCTTGAAAAACGTAAATTTGCTTTTCTGTTCTTGATTTATCCTATTTTTGATTTATTATTTATTTTTATTTATTTATTTTTAAACAGAGTTCTCACCATATCACACAGGCTGGATCTTGGCTCACTGCAACCTCTGCCTCCCAGGTTCAAATGATCCTCCTGCCTCAGCCTCCCAAGTAGCTGGGACTACAGGCACCCACACAGTGCCCGGCTAAATTTTGTATTTTCAGTAGAGGCAGCGTTTCACCATGTAGCCTAGGCTGGTCTCAAACTCCTGACCTCAGGTGATCTGCCCACCTTGGCCTCCCAAAGTGCTGGGATTACAGACATGAGCCACCAGACCCGGCCTTTTTGCTTGCTTTTAAAAAAACATTTTTATTTAGGAGAATGGAGATATTTCATGTGTAGATGACACATATTCATTCCTTTTAGCTTTAGTTTCCACTCACATTAAATTTCTTGAGGAAGTTATTAGCCCTTGCAAAAAAGCCATCTAATTTTTTTCGTACCAAAACTTCCCTTTTTCTTGGGGTTGCTACAAGAAAGTTTAAAAATAATCATGCCTACAGATATTTGAAAGGAAAATAGTTCCTCTTTTTTCACAGTAGCAGCTTGTACCTGAGAATGTAGGGGGGCAATATTTGGACTGCTCAAAGAAACACCATTTCCCTTCCTCAGACTAGAATTGCAAGCTAGAGAACATGAGTTTTGAAAGTAGATGTACTTCTTTTATCTTTTTGGACTTTCATGCTGATATTTGCTCTGTCACCTTCAATGTGACATCCTCTTCAGGGCGAGGCACTGAAAACAGACTGATTAATGTCTCTTGACCATTTGGACACTGGATGGCTCTTTTAAGCTGGCCACGTTCTTTCAAGAACTATGCTTGGGTCTACATATTCTGGATATATAATACAAACTTATAGGATGCTATTTTTAAATCATTCATTTATCACATATTTAGTGAGTGCCTACCCCATGTCAGTTCTAGGTGCTGGGAATAGAGCAGTAAAACCAACCCTCAACTTGGCCCCTCTGGAGCTTACATTTCCATGGTGAGGGATGGACAATTAATACACAAGTAAATCTAATAAAAGCATCATACAATATACATTACAATGATAAGCACAATGAAGAAATGGAAAGCAGGATAGAGTGTATTAGGGACTGCTGAATACGGTGGCCAAATTTTCTTGTTTATTGTGGTCCAAGAGTGCCACAACCCTCTATGACATTTGAGCAGATACCTGGAGGAAGTGAGGGAGTGAGCCGCAAGAAGGAACGGCAAGTGCAATGTCCCTGAGGTGGGAGCGTGTTGGTCATGGTGGAAGAGCTGCAGGAAACCAGCAGGACCACAACACTCAGGGGAGAATGAGAAAGAGTGAGGTGACAGTAGAGACCGGATCATGTAGAGCTTTGTCAGCTTCTCTTCTGAGTGAGATGGACAACATTGACACTTTTTGAAAAGAATAACAACGTGATCTGCCTTCAGTTGCAAATCATCTCTGTATTGACTGAGTAAGAAACAGACTTCGAGAATTAAGATGGAAACAGGGAAAATATTTAAGAAGTTATCACTACAATCCAGGGTGGTGGCTTGTACTAGGGTACAAGGGCTAAAGGTGTTGAGAAATGGTCAGATTGTGGATATGTACTGAAATCAAAGTTAATGGAAAGATGTGAGTTAAAGATAATTTGCAGGTTTTGAGGGCCTGGTTCACTGAAAGAACAGAGACATCATTTACTCCAATGAGGAAGACTATAGGAGGAGCAGGTTTAGCAAAGAAGAAAGGAAATCAGGAGATCAGTTTAGGGACACATTCATATAAAGTAGGCAGTTGGATGTACGGGTCTGGAATATAGGGGAGAGGTCCAGCTATAGGTGTAAATAGCTTTTTACATTTGTAAATAGTCAGGATATAGGCTTTGTTTTTTCTTTTTTCTTTTTTTTTTTTTTTTTGAGACGGAGTCTGGCTCTGTCGCCCAGGCTGGAGTGCAGTGGCCGGATCTCAGCTCACTGCAAGTTCCGCCTCTGGGGTTGAGCGATTCTCCTGTTTCAGCCTCCCGAGTAGCTGGGACTACAGGTGTGCACCACCATGCCAGGCTAATTTTTATATTTTTAATGGAAATGGGGTTTCACCATGTTGACCAGTCTGGTGTCAAACTCCTGACCTCGAGTGATCTCCCCACCTGGGTCTCCCAAAGTGCTGGGATTACAGGCGTGAGCCACCCCATCCAGCTGGGATATAGTTGTTTTCTAAATCTATGAGGCTAGATAAAACCATTTGGAAATTGAGAGTAGTGAGCAGTCCATGGACTGACCCTTTGAGAGTGCAACATTTAGCCGTACTCAAGATGGGAAGGAGCTAGTGAAAGAGCCCCGAATGACTACATAAGACCATCAACCGGATTACAAAGAAAAACCCAAACAAGTGTGCCCATATATCACCCAATAGCAGTTATGTCTTTCATATTTCTTCCCCATAAAATGTTCATCAACTTTATTGGACCAGGGTCTTAACGGACAAGTCACAAAACCTCTCTGGAGCCTATTTTGTTTTTCAACAGCTGTGGGAAGCAAATATAAATTGGGAAAACAAAGGCTCAGAAAGATTTGTACAAAGTTAAACAGTAATGAAAAGGGAGCTGGGATTCCCACTCACTCTAAAAATTATGATACAATGGCTAGTATTCATTGAATGCTTAACATGTTCCAGGCCCTGGGCAGGTATTATTTTAATTAGTTTTCACAACAATCCAATAAGGTAGATGCTAATTTTCTCAGATGAGGAAGCTGAGGCTCAGAGAGGTTAATTAACTAAGCCAAGGCTCACTGTTAATAAATAGCAAAGCTAAAATTAAATTCCATATCTGCTAGAGGTAGAGGCCTTGCTCCTAACAGCTGCAACCTGTCAGGACCTGCCAGTAGTAACCTCTCCTTTCCTCTTCCCACCATTCCCGTGCCCTCTTTCTGTACCACATCTCTTTTCAGACTGATGGTGCCCAAGTTACAAAGGCCACCGTGCTATTCACCCAGTGAAAGCAGTAGCACAGCCAACCCAAAGAGCCCCCAGTGAAAACAACCTGGCTCCTTACAGCACTTCCAGCCTCAGAGCAGTATTTGAAAAACATCATGAACAGCAAACATGGCAGTCTGTCTGTGGCTTTTGTATGTGTATATGGTGTGTGCATGTGTCCCTTCTCTTGAGCAAAATGACTTTCAGAATTATAGAAAAAAGGTGCCACATCAATGTAAATCTGTTATTTATTTAAACTCATAACAAAGAAAGTAACTTGTTTCTGGCTATAGGAGGAAAAGACGATATTCTTTAGTAAAAATGGAAATCCACATATGAGGTTCTTGTAGAAATGAAGATAGAAAATTGCAAGTTTGGGGATCAAGTTCTGTTTCTATCATCCTTTAACAGTATGACCCTGGAACCTTAATTGCTTTAAGTCTTTGTTAGTTTATCTATTAAATGAAGTATTAAAAAAAAAAACCCAAAACCTGTCCTGATCTACACACAAGAAGTCAAATGAGAAAATGAATGCGAAGATGCTTTATAAACTATACAGCATGGTAGGTGCAAATGTGACATGAGCTTGTTCTTATTTCGGACTCATTATAAAGTCATGCCCACACACTCTGTGATTGTTCAAGACTATGCAAAGTCAGACACAGGAAAATGAGTAAAACAGATGGAGGCATAAAGAGGGGGAACTCAGAGAAAACAGTGAAGAACACGAATCAGAGAGACAAAGAAGGAGATGAAAGGTGGGGAGGAGAAGAGAGGGAAGGGAAGGGAGGAGAGAACAGCTGCTTCGTGGAGCATGGCCGGCAGCCCAGTCCCAGCCTTTCTGCATGTCCCTGACTCAGAAAGGTGTCTCTGGTGAGGCACAGGCTTCTCTGTGCTTCCTGCTGTTACTCTTCTCATCCATCCTTATTATCAATACCTGTGGTCAACAAAGTATTTGATAAAGGCATCCTCAAAGTCAGGTAACATCTGTACATTACAGATTACAAAGTTAGGTTATATCCAGAATTGATAGTTTAATGTGATGACTTGTTAACAATTATCACTGTTTCAGGGAAGGGCAAAGGGGTGTGTGTGTGTGTGTGTGTTTTCATTTGTGTGTATCTGTGTATGCAATTGTGGGTGTTTGTGTATATTTGTGAGGCTCTTTACTTGGCGGAGTTGTAAGTATCTGGTCATCAAGGTTGAGATTAGCAAAAGAAGTGAAGAAGATTTTTCCAGAGACCCTGAAATGTTCCTGTTGAGCAGCACTGAGGACATCTTTATAACCAAGTATTTGCAATAAATATGTCATGGGACCAGTGCCACAAATTCCTCTCTAAATAGCCTTTACCTCTCTGGAATAACCCTTTAGATGAGGAAGAAAAGGGCTATGAATTTATAGCTTGTTATGAAGCTGGAGTGAAGATGATGCTTCAGTACTTACCCTACAAAGATACCCCCAATCCCTCACCCTAAAATTACCATTGAAATCATTTTTCCTTTCTCCTTCACTTTCAGTTTCCATGTCAGAAAATGTACCGTTACTTCCCTGCACCCCTTTCTTCTCTCTCACTTTTATTCTTGCTTAGATGGAAAGATAACCCAGCAATGCCTGCAGGGCTGATGTATGAAGGAGTTTCCAAAGAGCCCCTGAAATACTCGGGCGGGAGTGCAGCTCAGAGCACAGTGCTTCATGCCTTTGATGAGTTCTTAGGCGTTCGTCATAGCAAGGAAAGTGGTAAGTCAGACATTTTGTTTTCCCTTAAGAGGAGAGGGGGGAAGAGAAGAGGGTTTTTTTTTTTTTAACCAATTGATAAAACCAAATATAAATTAAAATGTCATGAAGCTTATACTTCTCTAAGTCAGCCAAGAAACCGCATGACTGCCAATGTTTTTGTGTCAAGTCAATTAATATTGGAATATCAGATCTCAGCTTGATCTTGGATTTTACCTCCAAATCTTAAAATGTTGCTCTGTTTCCAACTGTTCACTATCACTTTGGTTTGGATCTTTAGAAACTAGCTTCCTTTTTCTGAAATGGGGGAGAGATGTAGAGTTTGAAGGCTATGAACCTGGGCCAGCTGGAAACAGGTATGGGCTCTTCCAAGAAAGTCCTTCCCCACAAAATGGTGCAACCTCTAGCCAAATCTATTTATACTAGCAGAGGGATCTATCACCCTGGAAGCTTGAAATTGCTCATTTTCTTACCTGCCAGGATCAAGTTAAGTTTTTAACAATTGTAAACAAGACACTTCATACTATGGAGTTTTCAAGTTGGATTAGAAGAAAAAGAATCACCAGAATGTAGTGTCATAGATTCAAGTTGGTTATTTAGAACTGTGATAATTTTTCATGGATTTTGGCATTTGGTGATATCAGTGGTTGATTTACTTACCATGCATACTATTAAACCCATAATGAATTTCCTATAAATATCTATTGATTTGATTTTAAACCATTTGGCTTCAAGAGGCTATTACTAAAACAGTGACTCATTATCTTTTTTGCCTTCACAGGCTCTGTGTAACTTTCTCCTTTTCTTGTACTCCCTCCAAAACAAAGCACTGAGGAAACAAAATTCACCAGAGTATTCAGCTAGTCAGTTCAAGGGTTTGTGTCCTACATTTGAAGATATTCCTCATAGCAGCTACCAACTGGATACTTCATTTACATTTGTTATCTAGTAAATATTTATACATTGGCAAATAAATCTAGTGCCAACTCTGTCATTTGAGATGTGCTTACTTCGTTTCCTCTTCTCCATCTCCTGTCAACAGTTAGAAATATGCATTTGAGTATGTGAAGTCTGCAAACGAAAGGGCCAAGGTAGATTTGAATTAGAACACCAGCAACAGTTTCTGGTGCATTCCTGTCTGAAAAAGCAGACAAGATTGGGCACCACCGTGCTCATACCTGTAATCCCAACACTTTGGAAGTCTGAGGTTGGGGGATTGCTTGACCCCAGGAATTCAAGACAAGCCTGGGCAACATAGCAACGGCCCGTCTTTACTAAAATAAATACAAAAAATATTAACTGGGTGTGGTGGCACACACCTGGAGTTTCAGCTACTCAGAAGACTGAGGTGGGAGGATCACTTGAACTCAGGGGCAGAGGTGGCAGTAAGCTGAGATCACACCACTGCGCTTCAGCCTGGGTGACAGAGCAAGACCCTATCTCAAGAAAAAAAAAAAAAAGAAGAAGAAGCAGATGAGCTCTGCTATATTTCCATGTGAAGCTATGACATTATGTTGTATTGTTTCTTTCAGCTGACTTTCTGTACAGAATGAGGGATTACATGCCTCCTTCCCATAAGGCCTTCATAGAAGACATCCACTCAGCACCTTCCCTGAGGGACTACATCCTGTCCTCTGGACAGGACCACTTGCTGACAGCCTATAACCAGTGTGTGCAGGCCCTGGTAGACCTGCGGAGCTATCACATCACCATGGTCACCAGATACCTCATCACAGCTGCAGCCAAGGCAAAGCGTGGGAAGCCAAACCATCTCCCAGGGCCTCCTCAGGCTTTAGAAGACAGGGGCACGGGTGGAACCGCAGTTATGAGCTTCCTTAAGAGTGTCAGGGATAAGACCTTGGAGTCAATCCTTCACCCAGGTGGTTAGGAGGCTGCCCTCTCCCCAGCAATGCAGAGCCCCCATGGAGGGCAGGTGGGCCTGGAGAATGAGGGTCAGGGTTCTGTCTGGGATCATCCGGGAAAGATCTCAGCCCTATTCATGTTCCTGCTCTACAGAGCACCATAATCTCCTTCTCGAGAACTGTTGACTTCACAAAGGAGAGTTGATGTGGCCAAGACTTTCCTTCTCTACCTGATCACTGCTTAACAGCAAGTATCATGGATATTTCCTCATGCAGAACCCCTCAGAGGAGTGACTGTACCCCATTCTCTTCGCCAAGTAGTAGAAAACCAATCTGAATTTCAAAAATCAGATAAAATTGCCAGGGGATACATTACCTGCTGATTTTCTTAAAAAACGAATTCACTTAACAATTCATTAAGTTCCTACTGAGCACTGCCTCCAAGATTAGAACAAGGATTTCTGTGGTCCCAGACCAGCCCTCTTCTCCCTGAATGTGTTGAGTTTGGTGTCAGGAGGTTGGAAATGCTCCAGTGGAGATGTGGAAGAAAGAGGATGCTGACAATAAGGACTTGGATGCCACCAGTGTGAAAATGAGCAGTTAATGATATGGGAACAGATGAGACTTTCCACATGGTACCTAGATTTGCAAATTGTATTGTAATGCCTTTCTTTATTTTTAGAAGAATTATTCTCTCTTCCTACTCTGAAAATCTGTATTTGTAAAATGAAAGAATGGATCTTATATAAGTAAATAAGAAAACTGGGAATAAGTAGTAAATCGATGTGGTTAGTGTGCAAATAAATGTAAATGCTTTTATTGACTTGGTTTCTATCTCAAGAGCTCATTTCACCTGGCAGTAGAAAATGAGAAAATTTTAATCAGGCCAATTTATTTATTTATTTATTTTTGAGATGGAGTCTCGCTCTATCATCCAGGCTGAAGTGCAGTGGTATGACCTCTCTTCACTGCAACCTCTACCTCCTGGGTTCAAGCGATTCTCCAGCCTCAGTCTCCTGAGTAGCTGGGATTACAGTGCCCATCACCGTGCCTGAGTAATTTTTTGTTGTTGTTTTTTGTATTTTTAGTAGAGACGGGTTTCACCATGTTGGCCAGGCTGATCTTGAACTCCCAACCTCAAGTGATCCACCTACCACGGTCTCCCAAAGTGCTGGGATTACAGGCCTGAGCCATTGCACCCAGCCAATCAGACCAATTTAGAATAAAATAAATTCTGTTAATTGAAGGTTGCCCCTCACCCTCCATGCTGTGCACACACATATACCTGGAATAGCTTCTAAATTCCAGGGGGCTTATCTAGTATCTTGATCACTGAGCAGCCTCTGCCAAGTTCACATAGGCTAAGAAGTCCCTCTCATCACGTGGACACTGGTCAAGTGCAACCTGTGGCCTGTGTCATCATGTCTCAAAGCCCTTCACATTCGCCAGCCCTCAAGGTCCTATCACAATACCTGGAAAAATATCTGACTACTTCCCACCTGCCCTAGGAATATTTAGAGAGTGTTATAACCACAGCAACCATCTCCTCTTTCCAGTGTCATGGGGAAAAGAGAATTTTGCAGGCTTGTGAACTCTTGGGACCCTTGGTAGGACACCATGAACCAGTGTCTTCCACCTGGGGCATGGGGAGGGCCCTTCCTGTCCCATCTCCACAGGGCTTGGTCTGGCAAAGATGAGGTGGACAGGAAAGACCAAGAGCTTCTTCTCAGAGACAATTTCAGATGCTCTTCCCAGCTGCTGACATTGCCCTGCCTTCTCTAATCCATAAGGAATAATCCTTTTCTAGTCTGGATGGGCCAAGGAAAACTCCTGGCTCTGACGGTATCCTCTCTGCCTGTTGTTCAGGTCAGATTCTCAGCTCAAAAACTTAGGCTACCATGACTCAGAATGCCTTTTCTCTACACATGCTGTTCTTGTGTTTGAAAAGTCTATTTTGAACCTCAAAAAGCGAGCATGAATATATTTGTTGTTCTTTGATTTGCTCTGGGATCAGTAAACTCAGACAGTCTTAACTACCTGGGCTGAGTGTGTGCCATGGTCCAAGGATGTGGACAGGTGGCAGGAGAGGACAGAAGCACATTGGTGAATAATCCAAACCATTATTCCTCCCCACCGTCACTCTCAGGTATAAAGCTCATGACCTTTAGAATAAGACCTGTTTGAATTCTGACTTTCCTGTTTTTAAAACAATATGTTTTTTGACCAATTTCAGAAAGTCACTAATTCTCAGATTCCTATTTCTTATAAAGTCGAGATGATCAGATGGGTCTCAAGGTAGATACAAATAACAGAAGTGATAATGCCTGGCACAAAGGGAAAATGTCAACAAAAGTTTATTTGGTTATGAGGTGGGGCTCAGAGCATAGATTGAATATATATCAGTCAAAAGAGAACATTATATTCCTCCAGCTTCTTGAATCCATAGCAATAAAATGATTGTTTCTCATTTGGATATGCGGGGAGGTAGAAACTGACAAAACTATGGGCTTCAGGAGCTGAAAAACCAGGCCAGGAGCGGTGGCTCACACCTGTAATCCCAGTATTTTGGGAGGCCGAAGTGGGTGGATCATCTAAGGTTGGGAGTTCGAGACCAGCCTGACCAACATGGAGAAACCCCATGTCTACTAAAAATACAAAATTAGCCAGGCACACCTCTAATCCCAGCCACCCAGGAGGCTGAGGCAGGAGAATCGCTTGAACCTGGGAGGTGGAGGCGGAGGTGAGCCAAGATTGCGCCATTACACTCCAGCCTGGGCAACGAGAGTGAAACTACGTCTCAAAAAAAAAAAAAAGAAAAGCTGAAAAATCTGGGTTTGTATTCCAGCTTTGTCACTGACAGACATGTTGTCTAAACTTTCATAGCCACAGTTTGCTTATTTATAAAAGAGGTGATTTCATAATTACTGTATGGAGCTAAATAGTGGTTATCACATTACCATTCTCCCTGTTTGGTCCTTGAACCGGAGAGAATCATGTCTAGGGGTTCCTAAGAACCAGAACAGAGCTTGGAACTGGTGTCTCTCTCCTTGTAGTTGGTGAAGAAAAGGGATATGACACCCAATCAAGCAAGCAAAGTGAGATAGAATCTGGATTTGTCTTGAAATCATGTAGACATGTAGTGAGTGATGCAAGGACCTTTGAGAATTGAAGAAAGGATGCCACAGTCGCTTTAGCTTTTAAACCTAGACCTGTACTAAATGGCGACCTATTTTGTGCCTTAGTGTTACAGGCTTAACAAGTAATCATCTTAATTGGTTTACTTTTAAAGGATTCAAGTGCACTCAAAAAAACCACAAAACTTGACACAGAATTTTCAATAAATATTGAATAAATGGAAAACTGGATAAATTAAATGAGGTAGGAAGAGAAGTGTACAAAATTTTATCTTTCAAAGCCTTCAGAATATGTTGTGTTTGCTTGTTGTCATTAAGCCTTATACACGAGGATGAAATAAAAGCAAATGTTTTTATTTTGTTTGCTAATGAGCAACAATGAACCAATTAACCTACCTAGTTCATATGTCGGGTACGATTTTCTGGAGCAAAGAGTTCCATTTTCAGCTTGATGTATAATGGTCAAGGTAAAGCTTCTACTACAGAAGAGAACAAAGTTTTCTCAAGTTTCCTAGGGACGAAGGGTATGCACACCAGTGAAAAAATGGCTATCTAATGTAGAAATATTATCAGGACGGTGTAGGGCTGTGACTGTTGAGCTTGAAGAAATGGCAGAGCTGGTGTTCAAACCTCAGTGTCTAATGTAGACATTTACTTATAATACAAGATGTACAAGCTGTTTATCTTTCTTAACTTTTTTGATTTTTTTGAGACAGAGTTGCTTTTGTGGTCCAGGCTGGAGTACAATGGCACAGTCTCGGTTCACCGGAACCTCCACCTCCCGGGTTCAGGCGATTCTCCTGCCTCAGCCTCCACAGTAGCTGGGACTACAGGCATGAGCCACAGTGCCTGGCTAATGTTATATTTTTAGTAAAGATGGGGTTTCTCCATGTTGGTCAGGCTGGTCTGGGACCCCCAACCTCAGGTGATCCACCCGCCTCAGTCTCCCAAAGCGCTGGGATTACCGTGAGCCAATGCGCCTGGCCTGCTTAACATTTTTGAATGATAATAGTCACATTTTACATGAAGATAATAGCTACTTTGCAGTGTTTTTGCGAAAAGTCAAGCTCATATATATTGTTAGAGAGTTGGCACTGAGTGAATGGTTGTACTGTGATGATGCTGCATGTTCCCTGAAGATCCTCATGGCCTGGATAAGAAGAAATGTCTAGGGAGGAAAAAGCAGTAGGAGTAGGAAGTGTGTGCTCTCTCACCCTGTGAGTTCTGAGGCAAGTGGAGAAGAGGGAGGAAGACAAGCAGTCGAGAAATGCTGCAGAGGCTGAGCACGGTGGCTCACGCCTGTAATCCCAGCTGCTTGGGAGGCTGAGGAACGAGAATCACTTGAACCAGTGAGGTGGAGGTTACAGTGAGTCGAGATCGTGGCACTACACTCTAGCCTGAGTGACAGAGTGAGACTCTGTCTCAAAAAAAACAAAAAAAAAAAAAAGAAAAAGGAAAAAAAAGTAAAAGAAAAGAAGAAGAAGTGTTGCAGAAACCCTTGGAGCATGTGTGGAGTCATGTGTGTATGTGCGTGGAGGTAAGACGCAGAATTATGACTGAGGATAAAGAGACTGAAAAACTGGCCCAGATTCAGATCCCAGGATAGACACACTCTGGTCTGGGACTTGTGTTTTTTGGTTTTTTGTTTTTGTTGTGTTCCGTTTGAGACGGAGTTTCACTCTTGTTGCCCGGGCTGGAGTGCAGTGGTGCATTCTTGGCTCACTGCAACCTCCGCCTCTCAGGTTCAAGTGATTCTTCTGCCTCGGCCTCCGGAATAGCTGGAATTACAGGCACGCACCACTACACCTGGCACCCAGCTAATATTTTTGTGTCTTTAGTAGAGATGGGGTTTCAGCATGTTGGCCAGGCTGGTCTCGAACTCCTGACCTCAAGTAATCCACCCGCCTCGACCATCCAAAGTGCTGGAATTACAGGTGTAAGCCATCATGCCCAGTCTTTAAGTTTTGTTTCACAATAAGAACAAGAAGGTGCCATGAGATTATACTTTAGGTTCACCCAGATAAAATCTAAACCAATGGTAGTGTCTAACACATCATGGTTTCTCAACAATTGCAGAATAAATCCATACCCAGATTGAATGGAATAGAGGGGAGGTCTACAAGCTCTTGCCCTCAAAGACAGTTTTCTTCAGGATACTCATCCTTATTGCCAGGGGCCCAGTGGACGTGAGGAAAGTGCTTGTTTTCTTTCTATCTTAAGGAGGCTGCATCTTCAATTATTATAAGTCAGTCCTGCAAATGGATGGAGTAGGTACCATTCATGTGTTCAGTGGGACGCTTCATCAAATTTATGCTGACGTATAGATCTCTCCTTCAGTAACTTGGTAAATATTTGAGATTCCTTAATTAAAACCTTACATCAGGGTTCTCCAGAGAAACAGAACACTATATATATATGTTGGGGGGTGGGAGTCCTTTGGTATCAGTAGAAGATTGGTTCCAGGACCCCTGCAGATACCAAAATCAGGGAATGATCAAGTCCTTTATATATAAAACTGTAATATTTGCATGTAACCTACACACACCCTTCTGCATACTTTAAATCACCTCCAGATTCCTAATAATACCTACATAAGTAGTTACTAATAATCCCATGTAAGTAGTTAAGGTGTGTTTTTCAATTTGTATCATTTCTATCGTCATATTATTATTTTTTATTGTTTCATTTTTCTGAAAAGTGTTCATCTGTGGTTGGATAAATCTACGGATGTCAGACATGAAACCCACAGATATTTGGGGGTCCAACTCTGTGTGTGTGTGTGTGTGTGTGTGTGTGTATACGTGTGTGTATGTAGATAGAGAGAGTGAGAGAGATAATGGAGGCTAGAAATTCCAAAAGCTACAGGATTGGCTAACAAGCTGGAGACCCAGGGAATAGCTTTGTTGCAGGTTATGTCTGAAGACCATCTGTAAGCACAATTCATAATTCTTTGTCTTAATTTTTTATTTTTAATTTTTGTGGGCACATAGTAGGTATATATATTTAGGAGGTACATTAAATGTTTTGATACAGGCATGAAATGTGAAAATAGCACATAATGGAGAATAGGGTAGCCATCTCCTCAAGCATTGATCCTTTGAGTTACGAACAATCCCATCACACTCTTTATTTTAAAATTTAAAATTTACAGGCCAAGCGCGGTGGCTCAAGCCTGTAATCCCAGCACTTTGAGAGGCTGAGGCGGGCAGATCACGAGGTCAGGAGATTGAGAAAATCCTGGCCAACATGGTGAAACCCTGTCTCTACTAAAATACAAAAAATTAGGCGTGGTGGCATGCTTGTGTAGTCCCAGCTGTTTGGGAGGCAGGGGAATCGCTTGAACCCAGGAGGCGTAGGTTGCAGTGAGCTAAGACCGTGCCACTGCACTCCAGCCTGGTGACAGAGCAAGACTCTATATCAAAAAGAGGTACAATTAAATTATTATTGACTGTAGTCACCCTATTGTGCTATCAAATAGTAGATGCTATTCATTCTTTCTATTTTTTGTACCCATTAACCATCTCCACCTGCCCCCAGCCCGCAACCACCCTTCCTAGCCTCTGGTAACCATCATCCTACTCTCTGTGTCATGAGTTTAATTGTTTTAATTTTTAGATCTCACAAATAAGTGAGAACATGCAGTATTTGTCTTTCTCTGCCTGGCTTTTTTCACTTAACATAATGATCTCCAGTTCCATCCATGTTGTTGCAAATGACAAGATCTCATTCTTTTTATGACTGAATAGTACTCCATTCTAGATGTATAACACATTTTCATTATCCATTCATATGCTAATGGAAACTTAGGTTAGGTTGCTCCCAAATCTTAGCTTTCTTTTTTTTTTTTTTTTGGAGACGGAGTCTCACTCTGTCGCCCAGGCTGGAGTGCAGTGGCCGGATCTCAGCTCACTGCAAGCTCCGCCTCCCGGGTTCATGCCATTCTCCTGCCTCAGCCTCCCGAGCAGCTGGGACTACAGGTGCCCGCCACCTTGCCCAGCTAGTTTTTTTGTATTTTTTAGTAGAGACGGGGTTTCACTGGGTTAGCCAGGATGGTCTCGATCTCCTGACCTCGTGATCCACCCACCTCAGCCTCCCAAAGTGCTGGGATTACAGGCTTGAGCCACCGCCCCGGGCCCAAATCTTAGCTTTCATAAACAGTGCCGCAACAAACATAGAAGTGCAGAAATTTCTTTGATAGACTAATTTTCTTTCTTTCTTTTGGGTGTATACCCAGCAGTGGGACTGCTGAATCATATGGTAACTTAATTTTTAGTTTTAGATTTTTAAGGAATCTCCAAACTGTTCTCCACAGTGGTTTTGGACTAGTATACATTCCTATCAAGAGTGTAGAAGTGTTCCCTTTTCTCCACATCCTTGCCAGCATTTGTTGTTGCCTATCTTTTGAATAAAAGCCATTTTAACTGGGATGCGATGATATCTCATTGTAGTTTTGATTAACGTTTCTCTGATGATCAATGATGTTGAGCACCTTTTCATGTGCCTGTTTGCCATTTGTATATCTTCTTTTGAAAAATCTCTATTCAGATCTTTTACCCATTTACCCAGATTAGATTTTTTTTTCCTGTTGAGTTGTCTGAGCTCCTTATATATTCTGGTTATTCATCTTCTGTGAATGGGTAGTTTCTAAATATTATCTCCCATTCTGTGGGTTGTTTCTTCACTTTGTTGATTGTTTTCTTTGCAGTGCAGAAGCTTTTAAACTTGATGGGATCCCATTTATCTATTTTGCTTTGGTTGCCTGTGCTTGTGGGATATTACTCAAAAAGATTTTGCCCAGACTAATGTTCTGAAGATTTTCCCCCAATGTTTTCTTGTAGTAGTCTCATCATTTGAGGTCTTAGATTTAAGTATGTAATTCATTTTGATTTGATTTTTGTATTTGTTGACAGATAGGAGTCTAGTTTCATTTTCCTGTATGTGGATATTCAGTTTTCTCAGCACCATTTATTGAAGAGTTTGTGTTTTCCTCAGTGTACCTTTGGCACCTTTGTCAAAAATGAGTTCACAGTAGGTGTGTGAATTTGTTTTCAGGTTCTTTATTCTGTTCCATTGATCTATGTGTCTGTTTTTATGCCAGTACCATGCTGTTTTGGTTACTGTAGCTCTGTAGTATAACATTTATAGTATAATTTGAAGCCAGGTAATGTGATTCCTCCAGTTTTGTTCTTTCTGTGCAGCATTTATTTGGCCATTCGGGGTCTCTTGTGGTTCCATATACATTTTGTGATTGTTTTTCTATTTCTGTGAAGTGTGACATTGATATTTTGATAGGGATTGCATTGAATCTGTAGGTTACTTTGGGTAATATGGACATCTTAACCATATTGATTATTCCAATACATGGCCATGAAATATTTTTCCATTTGTTGGTGTCCTCATAATTTCTTTCATCAGTGTCTTATAACTTTTATTATAGAGATCTTTTACTTCTTTGCTTAAGTTGATTCCTAAGTATTTATTTTTAGGTATGGCTATTGTAAATGGGATTACTTTTTAAAATTTCTTTTTCACATTATTCACTGTTGGCATATAGAAAACTTTTGCTAATTCCTTCTTGCTCAGGGGAGGTCAGTTTTTGGTCTAAAGAGGTCCACCCACATTATGGAGAGCCATTTGCTTTACTCAAAGTCCATCAGTTTAAAAGTTAATCTCCTTTAAGAAAAATACCCCCACAGAAACATCCTGAATAATGTTTGACCAAATACCTGGGCACCGTGACTCAGCCAAGTTGACATAAAATTAATCATCCCTGGGGTCCTTAAGAAGAATCTGAATTAGGATAAGCTATGGTATCTGACACACACTCTCCCTATAGCCTCTCCCAAAGAAAGAGTCCTCCTTTCATAATGATGGAGAGGAGGTCAAAAATGGTGAATAGTGTAGCTGTCCCCTAAGAGATGCCCAGAAGGGAGGCAGCAATGGATTGGATAGAAGCTTCTGAGAGAGAAGGGGGAACTCCACCCTGACAAACCTTACTTAGTTTACAACTAAAGACTTTCTAAGCTGGGTGAATCCCTGTGGAACAAAACCATTGCCTCTCATAATAAAAACTAAAACTCAGGCCAAGCACAGTGACTCATGCCTGTAATCCCAGCACTTTGGGAGGCCAAGTCGGGTGGATCACAAAGTCCAGAGTTCAAGACCAGCCTGAACAACATGGTGAAACCCCATTTCTACTAAAAATACAAAAATTAGCAGAGCATGGTGGCAGGCGCCTGTAATCTCAGCTACTCAGGAGGCTGAGGGAGGTAAGTGCTTGAACCTGGAAGGCAGAGGTTGCAGTGAGCCGAGATCACACCACTGCACTTCAGCCTGGGCAACAGAGCAAGATTCCGTCTCAAAAAAATAACCACCAGCACTCTGGGAGGCCGAGGTGGGTGGATCACGAGGTCAAGAGATCGAGACCATCCTGACCAACATGGTGAAACCCCATCTCTACTAAAAATACAAAAATTAGCAGTATGTGGTGGCATGCGGCATGCGCCTGTAGTCTCAGCTACTCGGGAGGCTGAGACAGGAGAACTGCTTGAACCTGGGAGGCGGAGGTTGCAGTGAGCCAAGATTGTGCCGCTGCACTCCAGCCTGGGTGACTGAACAAGACTCCATTTCAAAAAAAAAAAAAGAAAGAAAACTAAAACTCAAGGCTCTGAGGTACGGAATATAGGGTGACTCTCTACCCAGGAAGAAGTGACCAGGCCTTATATTCCTAAAGCTAGTACACAAGACACCTTCACCTTGGTGGCTGCCACCACTCACCACTGCTGGGGACAAGGGGACAAGGAGACAATAATTCTCTTTAATGTTATGCCTGAGTCCAGCTAGGATCCCTATAGAATTTTTTTTTTTTTGAGACCGAGTCTTGCTCTGTTGCCCAGGCTGGAGTGCAATGGCACAATCTCAGTTCACTGCAAACTCTGTCTCCCGGGTTCAAGTGATTCTCCTGCCTCAGCCTCCCAAGTAGCTGGGATTACAGGCATGCGCCACCACGCCTGGCTAATTTTTGTATTTTTAGTAGAGACAGGATTTCACCATGTTGGACAGGCTGGTCTCAAACTCCCGAGCTCAAGTAATCTGCCTTTCTCGGCCTCTCAAAGTGCTGGGAAGACAGGAATGAGCCAACATGCCAGGCTGATTTCTGTAGTAATTCTAAGGAGAATTTAATAAAAACTCAGGGTGATTTTAAAGGCAAGCAAACAAAAAGCACTACAGAAGTAACAGCTTGATAACATGTAATGCTCACTCTGTGGTGCTCTCAGGCCCGATACTGTCCTGATCCCTGGGCTGACTTTAGGTGACGGGACCTCTCAAACTGGAACCCAAAGATCTCACAGCTTTCAGAGCAGAAAGTCAAGACAGTGAGGTTCATAGACCGAGTTCTTCTTCCCTTACTGTTACTTTGAAATTCATTCTTTGTTTTTGCATTTTGTTGTCTCTAAAACAGGGTTAATTGAAATAAAATTAATCCAAAAGGATAAAGAAAGGAGGAAAATGGAAGAGAGAGAGAGAGAGGAAGGAAGAAAGGAAAGAAAGGAGGAAGGAAGGAAGAAAAGAAGGAAGGGGAGGGAGGCAGGGAGGGAAAGGAGAGGGAAAGATGAAAAAAAGAGAAAGAAAGAAAAAAAAGGAAAAATAAAAAAAGAAATAAACAAAGAAAGGAAGTAGAAGTACAAAGAATAAAAAAGAGAAGGAAAGAAATTCTCAAAAACGGTGAGATCCTATTCAATTTAAAATCTGGAATACAAAACTTTTTGTACCTACAAGTCATTCATTGCTTCCACGACAATGAATTTCACCCACCAAATTTTGTCTGGTGCACAGATGTCCTATTTGCTTTGCTAATGGAAGAAATACTCTTCTCTTTCTTTGTTCACTTAACAGTAAACTTAATAAAGGAGTTGGATATTATTGCTTTCTGAAATGCAATTGCTAGTTAATTTTTGCAGTTTAACATCTGCTTCACTGTAACATTAAAAAACTGAGTTCTTGAGTGTAAGCATCATCAAAAATAAATGCTTTAGTTTTACAAAGTAATTTCCTTTGTAAACTCACAAATCTTTTGTACCACATGCTTCTGCGACAGCTGTACAGGTATCAGACCCGACTCTATTACACATTTGCCTTTAATTGTCTGTAAGCAGCTTTCTTCCTTCCTAACAGCATCATTAAGAGATTTTATCTATATTCTGCATCAGAAATCATTTGCAGTGGGCCGTGGGACCCTGTTCTGGCCATTCAAAGGCCGTATCTCTCTTCACAGAGCGAAGAGTCCTGGAGCTAATGGGACTTGCCCTTAGAATGACCAGGCTTTTCAAGAACCAACTGAGCACACAGCCGTGCCAGACAAATGACAATAATATAATACAATAATTATTCACATATTCAAGTACTTTACATATGTATATATATATATATATTTTTTTTTTTGAGATGGAGTCTCGCTCTGTTGCCCAGGCTGGAGAGCAGTGGTACGATCTCAGCTTACTGCAAGCTCTGCCTCCCGGGTTCACGCCATTCTCCTGCCTCAGCCTCCTGAGTAGCTGGGACTACAGGTGCCTGCCACCACACCCAGCTAATTTTGTTTTCGTATTTTTTGAGATGGAGTCTCATTCTGTTGCCTAGGCTGGAGTACAGTGGTGCAATTTTGGCTCACTGCAGCCTCTACCTCCCGGGTTCAAGTGATTCTCCTACCTCAGCCTCCCAAGTATCTGGAATTACAGCCACGTGCCCAGGTAATTTTTGTAATTTAGTAGAGACGGGGGTTTCACCATGTTGGCCAGGCTGGTCTCAAACTTCTGACCTCAAGGGATTCACCCACCTCAGCCTCCCAAAGTGCTGAGATTACAAGTGTAAGTCACTGTGCCCAGCCATATTATTAAAATACAAATATAACTATAATTTGAAATTATACTCTGCAGTACTTAATTTCTATTATATAAATGGTTTTATTTAAAAATAGCAGCCGAGGTGGGAGGATCACTTGAGGCCAGGAGTTCAGAACCAACTTGAACAACATAGTAAGAACCCATCTCTACAAAAAATTAACAAATCAAACATTTAACCTAGGCACGGGGCATGTGTCTGTAGTCCTAGCTACTTGGGAAGCTGAGGCAGGAGGATCGCTTGAGCCCAGGAGTTCCAGGCTGCAGCGAGCTCAGTGGATTTGCTCTTGACTGTGCCATAGGTATTCCTTCGCCAGTGAGTGTGTGGGGAGGAGGGGGCTCTTTGGAGGTGTGGAGACGGATCTTGGCCAGGTGGACTGGGATGTCTACATGCAGGATGGAGCAGCCCTGGACGTGTGAAACAGACCGGGCTTGGGAAGAGTAAAGTTGGACCTGAGACCCACTAGCTCCATGTCTTCTTGTTTGACGTGAAATTCCAAGGAGTCTGCGAATTTTAATCTGAATATGGGCTTCCAGGTCATTATGAAGGTAAGATGATATGGCATCTTTTTTAAAATAATGTGCTAGATTGATTTATAATCTTCGAATATTTGTAAAGATGCTATGTTGATGTCCATTTTACCCCAGGCCCTGGCAAACATTACGGCACGGGAAGGGTTGGTTACCAGTCTTCTGAAAGGTTTAATCTTTGCTTGTAGATCCAGTCATTTACCACGAGGGGGCAATAACAACCTGCACAACGAATGCCCAGCTCCAAGCAAGGTGTGGATTCTCCACTGATTTCCCGGGCCAAAGAATTTTCGTTTTAGAAATATTGTGATGAAGTTTCATTTTTATGTGATGAAAATGTTTTAAAATTGATTGTCATGATGGTTGCACAACTCTGTGAATGTACTAGGAGCCATTGGATTGTACAAGTTCAATAGGTGAATTATATAATATGTAAATTTTATCTCAATAAAGCTGTTTTATATATATAAATATATATACATCTGTGTGTGTGTGTGCATGTAGGTATTTCACCCAAGATCCTGCATCCAGAAAGGCCCACATTAAATAGATCATGATGGATCCCTCTGGTTCAAAAATAAATGGTATTTTGTTTATTTCTAAAAGTTAATACAAGTTTTGTAAATGGTAGACCTATGGATATTTTTCTTTTTATATTTTTTTATTTAAAAAGAGAAATGCTCATAAATGTTACTTTCTTTTAAAGTTAGATAGGAATTCTTTATCCTACTCTGTGATCAGGGTTATCTGAGGATCTTTGCTGTCAGAGAAGCTGAAATGGAGCCAAATTATGAAAAGAAGATTAGTGACAGGACTAAGAATTGCAAAGAAAGATCACATAAATACTCAAACAGGAAAAGCCAAATCATTGCCTTGGGCTTTGAAAGAGATTAGTTGGGTTTTTGTCTACAAGAAAAGATAAATATTGTTGGAATTAAATCTCTCTCTCCTCACTGCCCCCAACCCACTCCCACTGAGGAATACCTGCAATTGTAAGACCAGGAGTATATCAGGTTCATGCCAATAGACAGTCCACTGAAACATGTCCTAGTTAGGCAATCACTGAAATTATATTGCAACTCTGGAGGGGAAATATGGATGGAACTGAGGTGCCACAATGTGATATCTACCTAATCTACTCATCTTCACCTAGTTTGACCTTTTATAATGCAAATCAAGCATAAAAGAAATCAAACTTCAAGAGTTATTTATCATTTCTCTTATCCATTCATATCCAATGATTAATAGGTATGCTGAGGCTGGGTGTGGTGGCTCACACCTGTAATCCCAGCACTTTGGAAGGCCGAGGCCAGTGGATCACTTGAGGTCAGGAGTTGGAGACCAGCCTGACCAACATGGTGAAACCCTGCCTCTACTAATAATACAAAAAAAAAACTCATGGTAGAGCAGGCCTGTAATCTCAGCTACTCAGGAGGCTGAGGCAGGAGAATCGCTTGAACTTGGGAGGCGGAGGTTGCAGTGAGCCGAGATGGTGCCATTGCACTCCAGCCTGTGCTACAAGAGCTAAACTCCGTCTCCCAGAAAAAATTAAATAAATTAAATAATAAAAAATAAGGATGCTGATCAGAGTATTAAAAGTTCTCATTTGAAACAAATGAAAACAATAAATCTAGACTATACATTGCTCAATCCCCTATAGACCTCATAACAAACATGCATTTGCATTAGTGATTGAAGTACAGAGTATTTTCCACACAAATCTGCTCACAACAGCCTTCCTTTCCATGACACTTGCTGGGTACAAATTCCAGTTCCTCCAATGGACACAATTGTAACATCTCTGTGTGTACATTTTAGTGTAATAACAATATCCACACAATAGGGTATGAATATGAGTTGATGAATGTAAAGCATTTAGAATAGTGTCTGTATGTAAAGCAAACATGTAACAGGTTGATGCCATTGTTGTTGCTATGATTAATTGCTAGGAATTGTTAGACACACTGTCAAACAGTGTGGAAGAAAACTTGCTTTCTTAAATCCAAGATACAGAGTCATTGAAACGTTTCACTCATTTTTATCCTCTCAGGCTTCACTTGGAAGGGAAGTTTATGATCCAAGAACCTCAAAGGAAGGCCTTTGGAAAAAGTAAGAAATGGTAAAATGGTATTGCATCTTA
>NW_012118710.1:2743530-2774390 GCF_000951035.1 Colobus angolensis palliatus | reverse complement strand
AGAATAACCTAGACACAGTGAACCACTATCCACAATGATTTACCTTTAATATGTACCTCTCGGCATCTGTACCTTGCTTCCTTATTTAACTCTGCCAGATGTGACCTCAAAGTTATTTACAGACTTCCATGCTCATAGATTCCTGGATGAGGTTTTATATCCCCCCTGGTTTTAAGTAGTTTTCTCATGTTGCTCTTCCCTCTGGTTCTGCTTTTGCTTTATAAATATGCTAGAGAGGCCGGGCACAGTGGGTCCCGCCTGTAATCCCAGCACTTTGGGAGGCTGAGGTGGGGAGATCACCTGAGCCCAGGAGTTTGAGACAGCCTGGGCAACATAGTGAAACCCTGTCTCTACCAAGAAATGCAAAAATTAGCAGATGTGGTGGCACATGTCTGTAGTCCCAACTACATGGGAGACTGAGGCAGGAGGATTACTTCAGCCCAGGAGGAGGAGGCTGATGTGAGCTATGATGGCGCCATTGCATTCCAGCCTGGGTGACAGAGCGAGACTCTATCTCAAACAATAATAACAACAACAACAACAAATATCCAGGAGTGGAATCGTGGCTCCATAGTGTCATTAATGACTCAAGTTGCTGTCTCTTTGCTCTGATATCCTCAGGAGGGTTCTTCTATCCCATGGCTTAACATGGCTACTGAAGCTCCAGCCTTTACATCTGCCTTCCAGGTGACGGGAAAGAATAGGGGAAAGAAAGCCACCTTCTGCCTTTGAAGAGACTTCCAGGAAGCCTCCTGAATATTGTTTTCTTTCAGTTGGCTGTAACTTAGTCTCATAGTCTTCCTAGCTACAATGGATACTGGCAAATTCAGTTCCTTAACAGTATAGTCACGTACCCAGCAAAAATTGGGATTTTGTTCAAAAGAGCAGAGAAGGGGATGAATGCATGTTGAAGTAGGCAGTACAATCCATTCATCTTTCTTAAATAGTCCAGTTTTCTCAGTGCCTTTCCTGTTCCTCAACACTTTTTCTCAGAAAGGAATCTAAAACTCACTCCGTTGTGTAAGAGATTGATAAAGGATAAAAGTATTAGCACTACCTAAGGAATTTGCATCTTAATGGGCTTAAAGACTGAATACAGTTATTACATTTTACTAGTAAAATTTCAAGGGAGAGTAAAGGAAGTGAAGGGAGTAAAGGCAGCATTTGGTAGGAACAGTATAAAATCGCAGCACAGATACAACTCGGCTTTTGCCTTAGGCCAGTCAGTTTGCATTAAAAGTTGTAACATTACCTTCAATTTCAGCTTCGTTGATACAAAAAGAGTCCCGCTTATGTGAAATAGCTGCTCTCAGATTGGAAGAAATTCTATGTGTTCTCAGAGTCAAGAGTCAATTCTCTAAATGGATTGCAGTCTCTAAGTTTATAGCAGTGGCTCTCAAACTTTCGTCGTACATCAGAATTGCCTAGACAACTGGATAAAACACAGACTGAAAGTTTCTTATGCTGTAAATTTTGAGTTCAATCTAAGAATTTGCTTTTCTAACAAGTTCCCAGGCGATGTCATTACAAGCTCAAGTTTGAGAACCACTGGTTTATGATATGTTCGTCTTTTCCTTGTTAATAAGGGCACCATGAGTCATTACCCATCATTCATCTCACATTTAATGAAAGAGAATTTTACCTTCTGAAGAGAAAAAGCTTAAGTTCTTTGTAACCATCCGAATATGAAACATCACGTGCCTAGCTTGTTCTGATGGCCCACATACCTGTCTCCCTCCAAAAACATACAGAAAAATGTTATAAATGCATATATTATCTTGTAAATGTTCCATTTTGATCATTCTCTCGCACCATTACATTTCAATATTATATTTCAGACACAGAGAACAAATTGGAATTTCGAGAAACTACCAGTAAATGAAGGGCATAGTAAAAATTCAAGACAGCTTCGGTCAAATGATACAGGAGAGAAGATGAATGACTTTCTCAAAATGGAAACATCTCACCTCCACTGCTGAATGACTATGATCTTATCATAAGGAAGAATGATCCTGGGACCTAAATCGAAAGTAGTTTGGTGTATTTATGAAGTGATGCTAAAATTAATGGATATAATATCCCCTTCAAAACCAAGTGAGAATAGAGCTGGAAAATGCTTAATACAAATCTGGATTCTTCTGCAAATAAATACAAATTGTATGGTTAAATGACTGTATTACTCCTCCCTGCCTATCCATCTTAGGCACGCTGCCCCACCTCAGTGAGCCTCAGTCTTTTCATCTGTGAAATGAGTGTGCTCAACTGGACAAGCTCTAATGACTGTCCCTTTCTAACATTTGTTGCTTCACTAATGAGTATGCAAGGGACGTTCTTGTGTGAGTGCACAGGGGGTTGATTCTATTTGTAACATCAACCAGTGGCACTTCTAATCCTAGTCAGTTCACTGCCATTCAGGGTTAACGTTGCCTTTTTCTTTGAAACACAGAGAGTGTTCATGACAAATAGAATGATAAAAATAGAACAATTAACATGTTTTAACAGAAATTTACACAAGAAATATGCCTCTCTTACTTGAAACCTTCATCCCATGACCACCAGTTCCACTGTAGATGATCTTCTGCTTTTTCCAAACAATATCACAGAATATTTGAAGTGGCAATTGTTATTGGTAATCATGTTATAATAATAATAATAAGTCAAAACTTCTGGTGTGGGGAAAAGAACCACTTTATCAGGAATTTATCAGAAATTATAATAATAATTTCATGTAATAATAATTTCTTTCTTCTTTTTTTTTTGAGACGGAGTCTCGCTCTGTTGCCCAGGCTGGAGTGCAGTGGTGCCACGTTGGCTCACTGCAACTTCTGCCTCCTGGGTTCTAGCGATTCTCCTGCTTCAGCCTCTCAAGTAACTGGGATTACAGGTGCATCCCACCACACACCCGGCTAATTTTTGTATTTTTAGTAGAGACGGGATTTCACCATGTTGTCCAGGCTGGTCTCAAACTCCTGATCTCGAGTGCGTTATAATTTCTTACAATTTATGATAATTAATTAAATCCATCCATTACATATGGGGAGAGTCCGAAATGCCGTCGGCACTCTTTCTTCTGTTGTTTCTTGGTGAGCTCCTCCAAATCCCGGAAGACTCAACTCAGCCGTCAGCTCTGGGAAGCCCTCCCCGCTGCCACCCCCGGCCACCCCAGCCTATGTGTTGCCTCACCCTTGGACTGGCCTCTGTCGCTGTATTTAGCTTACAGAATTATAATGATCTGTTTATGTAACTGCTTCCTCCACTTAACTGTAAGTTCGGCGAAGTTGCCTTGGAATCTCCTATATCTCATACAGGCCACACTTACTAAGTATTCTTAGAACAACGGGAGGAATGAATAAGCTGAGAGGGTGCGTGGGTGTTGTCCCTTCGAGGCAGAGCATAAGAGTGTAAACACAGTTAAAACTTCTGGTGTGGGGAAAAGAACCACTTTATCAGGAAACAGGAGTCTACTTAGCTCTAAAGAATCTGCATCCTCGGCCAAATGACTTTGTAGGTCTTTCCATCAACACATTTTGATACTAGCAAAATGTTATCATATTTATATCAAGAAAAGTTTTGGACACTGAGACCTAGATCACAAGCATCAGGAATGGCTTAAAGGTGTCCAGAGTATATAATAATAAGAGCAGGGGTAGATAATGAATGAAACGTGTTCGCATATCATTGTTTTATCATTTTCACCCCAGCCTGGTAACATGGGCGTTACTATATCAGTTTGGCTGGTGGAGAAAGGGCAGCTCAAGGAATGTAGGGGAACTGCCCAAGCTCAAGTGCACAGTAAGTGGTGGACTAGAAATCTACCTGGATTTTTTGTTCCAGATGCAATGTTCTCTATTCTTTCAGACATAATTTTCAAAGGAGAAGCAGCTTCAAAAACTGGACGCATATCTGGTGGGAAGAGAGAGGGAGTATGTTGCAAGTCAGCCTTTCTCAGTCCTTCCAAGTGGCTTCATAGAGAACTTGGTTCTACAACCCCAGGTCCTGGTTTCTTTACTCCTGTCCCCATATTTCATCTCTGAGTTTCTGTACGGCTCTGGGAGCAAGAACCCAGAGACACAGGATCCTAAACTGATGTCCCTAACTGCCAACTCTACACTAATGGCTTTGGACAGAGATTTCTTTATGGTGAATCATCCTCCGATTGCCAGTGAGTCAAACCACTAAACTCTAATCTTTTATTCATATTTTATAAACAGTTTCATTCACTCAGACATCTTTAATTTAAAAGCCAGGGGCAATGGCCACAGCAACTGCAAGAAGTTCCCTCACAGAGAGAAAGGAGAATGGAAAAACAAAGCTTATGCCCCTTTTCCTTCTCCTTCTCAAGAAAAATCACTATGAATGTACCACCCTCTCCTTCCCTGCCCAGGCTGTCACCTCTAGGGCTCCTCAAAGACTAGAGGGCGGTACTGCAAAGGGCATTTGCAATCTGTCCTGTTATCTCTTAGATTAACCTGGAGACAGGATTTATCATAAACCTTTATTATAGCAGTGGTAAAGAAATTCCACAGGTATGGAACTGGAAAGATCCTGCCTGGCTTTCAACAGGACCTCCCTGGGTAGAGAAGGAAGGAAAGGTTTGATTTTATGCTTCTTCAGAGCCCATGTCTGAGACCCTAATGAAACTTTCTATTGATACATCTGGATTGTTCTTTTGTCTAAAGAGGGAGAAGGGCTTGATTTACTGTCCAAGGCACAGAGGAACAGAAGAGCTGCGTGGTCTGTATTTCCTGCTCTGACCTTTGGTGTAACTATCCTTATTTGCTATCTGTATGTCAAAATCGTTCCTGGTGGGGCCTCCCCGCACACAGCTTTTATGGCAACATGCTGAAATGGGGTTGTCTGTAGCACTCCCCACCTTGTGTTTCCTTTTATCACTTCTCTCAAACATTCTTGTGTGTTTACACCCAACTTCTAACTGTCCACCTGCCGGGGTCTGTCTCACCTGCGAAAGCAACCTGCACTCCTGTCTGCACGCTAAAATCAACGTGAGAATGGCTTTGTTCCATTTTATGTATGACCAGTGAGACCAGTTCCAATTCTCCTGCCCTCAGATGTGGACATCGGACCTTATCACCTTTGAACACCCATGTCACAGTGAACTTTGAAGGGCTAGTGTGTGACTTGAGCAGGGCCAACGTGTGACCTGAACAAGGCCATTATACTCTTCTCTGATTTTGCATATCTGGGTGCTGAAAGAGGTTCAGGAAAATGTAGATTTGAAACTGATTATAGAAAGAACATGTGATTGAAGCCAGCTCTATTCAACTGGGCATTTCAGCTGCCTAAACCAATAGATTAAATTTATATATATATATATATATATTTTAAGAATAACCTAGACACAGTGAACCACTATCCACAATGATTTACCTTTAATATGTACCTCTCGGCATCTGTACCTTGCTTCCTTATTTAACTCTGCCAGATGTGACCTCAAAGTTATTTACAGACTTCCATGCTCATAGATTCCTGGATGAGGTTTTATATCCCCCCTGGTTTTAAGTAGTTTTCTCATGTTGCTCTTCCCTCTGGTTCTGCTTTTGCTTTATAAATATGCTAGAGAGGCCGGGCACAGTGGGTCCCGCCTGTAATCCCAGCACTTTGGGAGGCTGAGGTGGGGAGATCACCTGAGCCCAGGAGTTTGAGACAGCCTGGGCAACATAGTGAAACCCTGTCTCTACCAAGAAATGCAAAAATTAGCAGATGTGGTGGCACATGTCTGTAGTCCCAACTACATGGGAGACTGAGGCAGGAGGATTACTTCAGCCCAGGAGGAGGAGGCTGATGTGAGCTATGATGGCGCCATTGCATTCCAGCCTGGGTGACAGAGTGAAATGCCATCTCAGAAACAAAAGCAAACAAACCAAGAAGAACAACAAAATCTCACAAAACAAAGCAAAAAGCAAATATGTTTGAGAGCCCCACTTCTGATTTTCCAGTTATTCCAGGCCATTGAAGCCCACCACCCTATTTTCATTCTGTCACATCCAAGTCCTGGTTTTCTTTCTTTTTTTGAGACAGAGTTTTGCTCTTGTTGCCCAGGCTAGAGTGCAATGGCGTGATCTCGGCTCACTGCAACTTCCGCCTTCTGGGTTCAAGTGTTTCTTCTGCCTCAGCCTCCTGTGTAGCTGGGATTATAGGCACCTGCCACCATGCCCAGCTAATTTTTTGTATTTTTAGTAGAGATGGGGTTTCACTATGTTGGCCAGGCTGGTCTCAAACTCCTGACCTCAGGCGATCCACGTGCTTCAGCCTCCCAAACTGCTGGGATTACAGGCATGAGCCAAACGTGCCCAGCCAAACTCCTGGTTTTCTTTGCTAGTCCCCACTTGGCCTGAAAGCACACAGCAACTCTACCTACATACACAGCTGAGATTGAATACCCATTCACAATAGAAAGTAGTTCTTGAAAATACCTTCACCGAAGGAGTATATCTTTTTAGTACTTCAGCTTTTTCTCTGCATTTTGAAACTGAAGACATGTTAACTGAAAAGAATACAGATGATATTTCAATCAGTGTGATAGGTCACAGGGCTTGGAAGCCTTCTTAGCATTTTTAAAGCAAGGCCACATAGATCATTTCCTGCCCTGCTCACATTCCTTTCTAAGAAAATCTGCTCTATCTATAGTCTCGCTGCCGAATGGGCCATGTTTTGAACTGCATGACCCAGTCCTCTTGGGATACAAGGTCAACCAGATGAAAGCAGAAAAGACAGACAGAAGCACCTGCATTGTTCAATATTTGACTCACACTGCAGGAGGAACAAGAGGAGACTACAAAGAAAGTCCATGAATAACCACATGGAAGATTTTGAAGATTTGAAATTTTTGAAGACTTGATTTTGAATATCCATGCAAAGTCCACTTCCTAAAGCAATCTAACATAAAAGAAATAAAATATTTCCCAACTCTGATCCCAGTGTTTGACCTAGCTAAGTGGCTCTCTGACTCTGACAACCAACCAAATAGAATCACCTGGTATGTGACATTTGGAGATTGGCTTTTGTTACTCAGCATAATGCCCTTGAGATTCATCAAAGCTATTGAAGTATTGATAGTAAATTTGTTTCGATTGCTGTGTAATATTCCATGATCTTGATGTAGCACAATTTGTTTAATAGCCCAGCTATTGTGGGGCATGCCACCTGTTCCCAGTTTTGGGCTATTACAGATAAAGCTGCTAGGAAAAGTCACAACCAGGTAAGAAGCAAAAGGGGTGAATTCTGCCATTCTCTACTTTTGCTTCATTCAAGACCTCAGTGGGCTGAATGACGTCCACCCACATCAGGGAAGACCAATCTACTTTATGAAATCTACCAATTCAAATGCTAACCTCCCCCCGAAACACCCACATGGGCATACCGAGAAATAAGGTTAACTTCGGGCACCTCCTGGCCAGTCAAGTTGATGCGTGAATTTAACCATCACAACATTTCACCATTAGGTATAATGTTTGATATAGGTTTTGTCAATATTTTTTATAAAGTCGAGGAACTTCCCTATTATTCCTGCCTTTCTGAGAGCTGTAATCATGAACAGGTGTTGAATTTTGTCAAATCTTTCTGTGCAACAATTTACATAGCTTTGTGATTTTTCATCTTTCACCTATTAATATGGTGAATTACATAGATTTTCAAATATTGAACCAACCTTGCATCACTGTGTGGTCAAGGTATATAATTCTTTCTATATATTGGTAAATTCTTTTTGTTAATATTTTGTTAAGGATTTTTGCATCTATATCTATAAAGGATATTGGTCTGTAGTTTTGGGGCTTTGTATTTGTTCTTTTTTTTGGTACTGTCTTGTCTGCTTTTGGTTTCAGATTAATATAAGGTTTATAAAATAATTAAGTAATTGAGTAATGTTTTCTCTTCTATTTTTCTGGAACAGGTTGTATAGAATTTGGGTTAATTATTCTGTAAATATTTGGTAGAACTTTTTAGTAATACCATCTGAGCTTAGGGATTTCTATTTGGGAGGTTTTTCTTTTTTTGTATAACTTTTAGGGCTCGGAAAATAGCAACCCAAAATATGGCAGCTGGACATGATGAACTGTGGGAAAAGCCTCAAGGTTTTGGTGACCTTTCCCCCGACCTCCTATCTTTCAATCCTCTGTCTTCCCGGAAGCACAGGATGAGGCTGTTCTTTAAAGTTCCCTTATCTTCCTAGGAACTGGGCCTGCCAGAGAGAAATACAACTGCCTTTAGTCCATTCCCTGAAATTTCCTTGACCAGAGAAGATGAAAACTCAAATCACAGAGAAAGAAACTGAAAATTAAACACCATACTTGGAGCTCAGATCAACTTTGTCACACATTGTCGTCTGTCCTTAAGTCCCATTCAGTTTTCAAAGAGAATTGTTTACTAACCACTGTCTGAACATTGGGCCTATTTATTCTCCCTAAAAATATCATCTACTAACCTCTCAAGATGGCCACATTTCTCCCATATCTCCTTCCCCTGTCAAGATGGATATATAAGTATCTGTACTTCATTGTGTTATTGGGTAATTGTTCTGAAATTCTGCAGTGCTTATGTACACTAAATATATTTGTATGCCTTTTTCTCCTATTAATCTTCCTTATTATAGGCTCATTTCTAGTAAATCTTTAAAGAAGAGAGGAAAGATTCCTCTTGGCCCGTAGATAACAATTCGATTTCCTAAATAGTTATAAGAATATTCAGCTATCTTTTTAATATTAAGTGAGTTGTGGTAGTTTATGCTTTTCAAGAAATTGGTCCATTTCAGCCAGGCACACTGGCTCACACCTATAATCCCAGCACTTGGGGGCCGAGGCGGGTGGATCACCTGAGGTCAGAAGTTCAAGACCAGCCTGGACAATATGGTGAAACCCTGTCTCTACTAAAAATACAAAAATTAGCCAGACATGGTGGTGGGAACCTGTAATCCCAGCTACTTGGGTGGCCGAGGCAGGAGAATTGCTTGAACCCAGGAGGCAGAGGTTGCAGTGAACAGAGATTATGCCATTGCACTCCAGACCGGGTGGCAGAAAGAGATGGAGTTTTGCTCTTATCTCCCAGGCTGGAGTGCAATGGCATGATCTTGGCTCACTGCAACCTCTGGCTCCTGGGTTCAAGCAATTCTCATGGATGAGTAGAATCAACATTGTGAAAATGATTATACTGCCAGAAGTAATCTACAAATTTAATGCAATCCCCATCAAAATACATACCACCATCATTCTTCACAGAATTAGAGAAAACAATTCTAAAATTCATATGAAACCATAAAAGAGCCTGCATAGCCAAAGCAAGACTAAGCAAAAAGAACAAATCTAGAAGCATCACACTATAGTATACTATACTATAAAGCTATAGTCACCGAAACAGCATGGTACTATTATAAAAGTAGACACATAGACCAATGGAACAGAATAGAGAACTCAGAAATAAACCCAAATACTTACAGCCAACTGATCTTTGACAAAGCAAACAAAAACATAAAGTGGGGAAAGGACACCATTTCAATAAATGCTGCTGGGATAATTGGCTAGCCACATGTGTGAGAATGAAACTAGATTCTCGTCTCTCACCTTACACAAAAATCAACTCAAGATGGATTAAGGACTTCAACCTAAGACCTGAAATTATAAAAATTCTAGAAGATAACATTGGAAAAACACTGGCTTAGGCAAGGATTTCTGCCAAGAACCCAGAAGCAAATGCAATAAAAACAAAGATAAATAGCTGGGACCTAATTAAACTAAAGAGCTTTTGCATAGCAAAAGGAACAGTCAGCAGAGTAAACAGACAGCCCCACAGAGTGGGAGAAAATCTTCACAATCTGTGCATCTGACAAAGGACTAATATCCAGAATCTACCAGGTACTCAATCAAATCGGTAAGAAAAAAAAATCCCATCAATAAGTGGGCTAAGGACATGAACAGACAATTTTCAAAAGAAGATATACAAATGGCCAAAAAACATGAAAAAATGCTCAACATCACTAATTATCAGCAAAATGCAAATCAAAACCATGATTCAATACCACCTTACTCCTGCAAGAATGGCCATAATAAAAAAGTAAAAATACAGTAGATGTTGGTGTGGATGTGGTGAACAGAGAACACTTCTACACTGCTGGTAGGAATGCAAACTAGTACAGCCACTATGGAAAACAGTGTGGAGATTCCTTAAAGAACTAAAAGTAGAACTACCATTTGATCAAGCAATCCCACTACTGCATATCCACCCAGAGGAAAAGAAGTCATTATTTGAAAAAGACACAATTCACAATTGCAAAATCATGGAAATAACCCAAGCACCCATCAATCAATGAGTGGATAAAGAAACTGTAGTATACATATATATGATGGAATACTATGCAGCCATGAAAAGGAATGAATTAACAGCATTTGCAGTGATCTGGGTGAGATTAGAGACTATCATTCTAAGTGAAGTTACTCAAGAATGGAAAAACAAACATCATATGTTCTCACTGATGTGGGATCTAAGCTATGAGAACACAAAGGCATAAGAATGATACTACGGACTTTGGGGACTTAGGTCAAGAGTGGAGCAAGAAGAGGGAAAAAAAGTCTACAAATATGGTGCAGTGTATACTGCTCAGGTGATGGGTGCACCAAAATCTCACAAATCACCACTAAAGAACTTATTCATGTAACCAAATACCACTTGTTCCCCAATAACCTATGGAAAAAAAACAACAAATGTCTGATTCTATATAGCGAATCCTAGTTTGATTAATATTTTTGTGGTGTATCTTTTGTATCCTTTCACTTTTAGCCTATTTATATTGTTATATTTGAAGTGAGTTTCTTGAAGAGAAGATATAGTTAGGTCATGTTTGCTTTTCTCTTTTTTTTTTTTTTGAGATGGAGTTTCGCTCTTGTTGACCAAGCTGGAGTGCAATGTCGTCATCTCAGCTCACTGTAACTTCCTCCTCCTGGGTTCAAATGATTCTCCTGCCTCAGTCTCTCAAGTAGCTGGGATTATAGGCATGCTCCACCATGCCAGGATAATTTGTATACGTTTATTAGAGACGGGGTCTCACCATGTTGGTCAGTCTGGTCTTGAACTTCTGAACTCTAAGCAATCCACCTGTTCAGCCTCCCAAAGTGCTAGGATTTGAAGGCATGAGCCACTGCCCCAAGCCTCATGTTTGGTCTTCTAATCAACTTTGTTCATTTCTGTTTTTTGAATTTTTATATTTAGAACATTTACATTCAACGTAATTATTGATAGGTTGGGGCTAATGTCTGTATTTAATTTTTGTTTCCTCTCTTTTTTTTCTGTTTCTGTTTGTTTGGGTTTGTTGTTGTTGTTGTTGTTATTTTGAGACAGCGTCTTACTCTGTCACCCAGACTGAAATGCAGTGGCACTATCACAGCTCACCACAGCCTCAACTTCCAGGGCTCAAGTGATCCTCCGACCTCAGCCTCCCAAGTAGCTGGGCTGGGACTATGGGCACATGTCACCACACCTAGCTAATTTTTATAATTTTTGTAGATATACGGTTTCACCACGTTGCCCAAACTGGTCTCAAACTCCTGGGCTCAAGCCATCTGCCACCTTGGCCTCCAAAAATGCTGGTATTCAGGCATGAACCACAACACCCGGCCTTCTTCTCTATTTTATTTTTCTGTCTCTCTGTGGGTATGTGAACATTTTTATTTATACATAGTGTTTTTGAGTGTACATCTTTCTATAATATTTTCATTGGTTTCTCTTAGTGCCATATTCTATATGTGCAGCTTTGCACGGACTACTGTCACACATGTTCTATCAGTTCAAGTGAAGTGTGGAAACTTTACCTTATTTTACATGCCTTAAACTTCCTGCATTTACAATATAATTTTTAAACTATTTCTTCTACATATTTTAAGAACCACATCTGACAGTGTTAACATTTTTGTTACAAATGTCACACACAATTTGGAAAACTCAAGAGTAGTTGGAAAGTCTCTTGTATTTACTTACATTTTGCTGCATACCTCAATATACATTTTTCATGGCTCTTTCTTCCTTCCTGGTTGATGTAGTTTCTATATTTGTCCCCATCCAAATCTCATGTTGAATTGTAATCCCCAGTACTGGAGGTGGGGCGTGGTGGAAGGTGATTAGATCATGGGAGAAGATCCCTCTTGAGTGACTTGGGCCATCCCCTTAGTGATAAGTGGACACTCACTCTGAGTTCACAGGAAATCTGGACGTTTAAAAGTGTGTGGCACCTCCCACTCCCCACTCCCTTGCTCCAGCTTTTGCCATGTGAAGTGCCAGCTCTGCTTTACCTTCTGCCATGAGTAGAAGCTCCCTGAGGCCTCCCCAAAAGCAGACCCTGGCCACTATGATTCCTGTGAAACCTGCAGAACCGTGAGCTAATTAAACATTTTTCTTATAAATTAGCCTGTCTTCGGTATTTCTTTATAGCAATACAAGAATGGCCTAACACACTGATGTTCCAAGATCTAATTTTATCTTTTCTCTTTTGTTTAAGAAATTTTCATTAGCCATTCTTGTAGTGTCAGTCAGCTGCTGATAAATTTTCTTAGCTTTCCTTCATCTCAGAAAGTCTTAATTTCCTTTCCATTTCTGAAGAATGTTTGATGTTTCCTTTTTTTTCAGCATTTGAAAAATGGTGTGCCACTTCCTTCTGGTCTTTGTAGATTCTATTAATAAATCTGCTGTCTTTATTTATTTTTTATTTTTTTCTTTTTGAGACAAAGTCTTGCTCTGTTGCCCAGGTTGCAGTGCATTGGCATGATCCCAGCTCACGGCAACTTCTGCCTCCCGTGTTCAAGAAATTCTTGTGCCTCAGCCTCCTGAGTAGCTGAGATTACAGGCGCCCACCACCATGCTTGGCTGATTTTTGTATTTTTTGTGGAGAAGGGGTTTCACCATGCTGGCCAGGCAGGTCTTGAACTCCTGGCCTCAAGTGATCTGCCTTCTTCAGCCTTGAAAAGTGCTGGGATTACAGGTGTGAGCCACTGCGCCTGGCCATAAAGCTGCCATCTTTAAAACTGTTTTTCTCTTACGTGTAAATGTCAATTTTTGCTATGTACAATAATTTTCTCTGTCTTTAACTTTCAGGATTTTGATTATGATTTGCCTTGATGTGGACTTTTGTATCCTGGTTGGGGATGGTTCAGGTTATTGAATGTGTACATTTTTGTCTTTTCACAAGTTTGGAACATTTTCATCCATTATTTCTTTGAGTACCTTCTCTGCCTCAAACTTTTTCTCCTCTCTGTCCATAATGCTAATAATACAAATATTAAATCTTTTTAAAACATCTCACAGATCTCCAAAGTTCTGTTTCTTTATTTTTTTCAGTCTATTCCTCTCTGTTTTATTGAAATTGGGAAATTTCTATTATCCTGTCATCAATTTCACTTAGTCTTTTCTCTTTCCTGCTAATGAGGCTATCAATTGAGTTCTTCTATTTAGTTCTTTTAGTGTTCTTTTCTATTTTTCAAGTTTAAAATTTCTAATTGGTTCTTCTTTACATTTTCTATTACTTTATTGACACTTTTTAATTTTATTTGTTTCAAGTGTGTTTATACTTTATGTTAAAGCATCTTTTTTTTTTTTTTTTGACAGAGTCTCACTCTGTCGCCCAGGCTGGAATGCAGTGGCACCATCTCTGTTCACTGCAAGCTCCGCCTCGCGGGTTCACACCATTCTCCTGCCTCAGCCTCCCGAGTAGCTGGGACTACAGGCGCCCGCCACCACGCCCGGCTAATTTTTTGTATTTTTAATAGAGACGAGTTTTCCCCGTGTTAGCGAGGATAGTCTCAATCTCCTGACCTCGTGATCCGCCCACCTCGGCCTCCAAAAGTGCTGGGATTATAGGTGTGAGCCACAGCGCCCGGCCTAAAGCATCCTTTTTAAGAAGACTGCTTTAAAATCTTTGTCAGATAATTCTAGTATATTTGTCATCTTCTTGTTTGTGTCTGTTGATTACCGTTCAGCATTCAAATTGTGTTTTTTTTGGTTGTCATATGACAAGTAAAATGAGATTGAAACTTGGACCTTTTGAATATCATAGTAAGATATTCCAGATTTCATTTAAAGCTTCTAGTGTAGCAGGACTTCCTTGACACCATGTCAGCAAGAGAAGAGCAGTATCTCCTCATTCCTGCCAGGTGGGCTAGAAGTCCAAGATCCCTATCAGGCCTCTGCTGAGATCCAAGAGGGGTGGTGTTACTCTTTATTACTGGGATGGTAGTTTAGTATCAATAGTAGACCTCTGCTGATGCTGTCCTGGTTGAGAGGAGCATGGTGAGGGGGGCTTCATCACTACAGAGTGATACTAGAGATCTCATTTCTATAACTGGTCACAAGACCATACCTTTTTTTTTCTTTTTTCTTTCTTTTTTTTGTTTTTTGTTTTTTTGAGACAGAGTCTCACTCTGTTGCACAGGCTGCCGTGCAGTGGTATGATCCCAGGTCACTGCAACCTCTACCCCATGGGCTTTCAAACAATTCTCCTGCCTCAGCCTACCAAGTAGCTGGGATTACAGGCATCCGCCACCACACCTGGATAATTTCTGTATTTTTAGTAGAAATGGGGTTTCATCATGTTGTTCAGGCTGGTCTTGAACTCCTGACCTCGTGACCCACCCATCTCGGCCTCCCAAAGAGCTGGGATTACAGGCATGAATCGCGGTGCCCGGCCCACTAATCTTTTTCTGCCTTCTTTCCCATGTGCTCTGTTTCTCTTGACATCTTCCAACAACCAGTTTGTCAAAGGATTCTTAATATGGTGACAGAAACCTTTGCCATCCTCACAGATCTGAGACCTGAGCAGTTTTTCTACTAAGGACTTCCATTAACATTTACTACCATGCCTAGTTTTACAAAGAAACCATAAAGGAATAAGTAAGATTTTATTCATATATTCCCTGCTCTAATGTATACGAATAATCCAACTTCTCCCGTAGTTAAAATCATAACATCTTTTTTGACCTATTCATCTAATAGAATAGGAAACCCCAAGTTCCCCAGTAAATTAGTATTAAAATTCTCAGCTCTCCAAGACGTGAGAAGAACTGGCAACAGATGGCAAGCAGGTGTGTAACCTAGCAAAGCACCAAATCTATTTCCATCTTCCAATTCTGTGAACCACAGCTTTTAGCTGTGAGTAAAACACCATCATATGTTGGATCAGTACTTCATAGCACTCACTGTACTCCTTATGGTGGCTGCACAAGCTAGCAAGGCTTTGTTTCCAGCTGTGGCACAGTTGTTGCTTCAGAATAACGGGATACAGAATCAGACCAGTGAATGCCCTCAGCGTAGCATCATAGCCGTACTCCCTTGACAGTGAGGGAGAGTCCCTGATGGTGAGTGTGAGATGTCATGATGGTGTGTACGGAGTTCTAGAAGCTCGTGGATTATAGTTCTGCCAAAACCATGACAGACAGAAAAAGAAAATACAAATCTGGACAAAGTATCTCTGCCAGTAAAGTCAAATCTCTGCCCTCATCATAATAGGAGTGGCCTAATGTGAAAAAAAAAAAAAAGACACTGTTATCATCACTACTATCATCACTATCATTATTGTTAAATATAAGAAATGTTGACCCAAGATATATTATTTTTATAAATATGTTTATACATTTTTATAAAAATGTTTATACATTCCAGAAATATTCAATATTGTATGAGAGTAAAAAAGCAAAATACCTCAAATCTACAATATTATTTTAAAATGAAGAAAGGAAACTTCTTCATTTTAAGGTATTTGATATGTCACTCTGAAACAGCTTTAAATGGACACAGATAACAATGAATGATTGTATCTATTACTCTGTTACGGCTTTATTGAACGTATGGCATGCCCACAGTGTACTATAGATAATACAGCTAGTACCTCCCCTTAGGGACTAGTTACCTACACTTAAGACCACAGGCAGACTCTTTCTCATTTAAGGGATCTGTCTGGAAATAACTTATAGCCCTGATCCTTCCCCACTGTCTAGCCCTGCCTAAATGCCTCAAAAAAACAAAACAAAACAAAACAAAACAAAGAATACAAAACAGGATGTGAAGAAAGGGCATATGCAGAAATGGAAAGCCCATCTAAAATGATTTCTTACCAATCTCAGCAGTGCCGACTATCACAAGAATCAGTTATGTGAGTCTCTAATCACTCGGGGGTATGTCACACAATTCCACCAACGACAAAGTGGGGGCACACCTACAGTTCTTCCTAGTGATTGCTCCTCTGCAAACCCCGTTCAGGCACATTATTGATCCATTAATTCATATTTACTGGGCACCCACTATGCACAGGGCTAATTACTCAGGAAATATATTTATAGCATAAATCTCAACCCTTCAAGCTGGGAAGAATTATGCATAAATTCATTAATTCATTCATGCATGCATCCAAGGATTTAACAAATATTTAATGAACATCTGCTAAGTGCCAGACACTCTACTTAGGAATGGGATGTGAAAATAAATAAGACAGAATTCACGGAGGTGTCTAGAGTTTGATTCTACTGCCAACACAACACATTCACTCCTCTGCACCTGTGAGTCCTTCCTGGTAGGGTGGCGCATGTGATGGAGCAGGCAGCAGGTCAAAGTAGTTGGGGATGAAAGAAACTGTACCTTGGTGCTTAGGGGGTGACCATAAGATAGTGGCCCTTGTCCCCAGGGAGAGGTGAAAGGAGGACACAGGTTAGAAGGTCGCTCTTTGCGGTGCAGGTGGCACAGACATCAGTCAATGAAATTGACCTTTGGATTTTAGAGACTTACTCCTTGAATAAACAAACACTTCATCAACTCTTGGAAAACTGGTTTCAGAAGCCTGTTGAGCAACAGTTAAGAAAGGGCATCTGGTGTGCTGCTCGTTTGCATTTTGCTGCATGGATACGGTTTCTGCCTTGCTCCCCCCACCCTTCTTGTGGACTGTCTGAAACTAAATGTGCATGTCTGGAAGTTAATGCCGTATTGTGCTGCTGGCTCTGTCTGCCTCAGCTAATGGAGTGTAGACAGCTATGGTTGTTTGCAACTTTTGTCCTCCCTTTAGGGCTTCCAGTCAGTAATTCCAGCCAGTTCTGATAAACAAAGGACAAAAAGAACTGGCACAGAGGTTGGAAATTGCCTGCTCGGTGCCAGTTCCAGCCTGCCACAGGCCAATGCCCAGAGAGTGACAGTGCAGCTGTAGGTAGACCACATTGGGGCGAGCCGTCATCGTCAAGCATGGCGTTAGATGAACAAGTGTACCCTGGAGTAGAATGAGGGACTCTCAGAGAGGAAAAGGGCCTCAAGAGGTCACCTAGTGAGGAGCTGGATGAGCCACATGGCTGGGAGTGTTCTCCAAGGACACTTACCAGTTGTGGGGAGGAAACTCCGTTCTTTGCTTCTGTCCTTCTTACTTATTACGGATTGGTTAGTTTGTTTATTTTCCAAAACAAGACCTCAGGATAAGGCTTGCATGCAGGTAGTTTATTTGTGAAATAGTCCCTGAAAGCATAAATAAGACAGTGATGGCAACAATTCAGGGAAGGAGAAAAGCCATGAAAAGGAATATGACTGTGTGGGTTGAGCTTTGCAGGCCCCTGGGTTTCAATCCCAGCGTAGACTCCCAGGAAACCTGAAGGAAGAAGCACACCTCTGAATTCTCCCACCAGATGGTATGGCGGCTGCTTTATTTAACCTAGCAACTCTCATCCCCATTAATTGGGGATTTCTCCCAAGGGCATTAGTGCCCTCCCTATACGCTTTTGGGCTGTACCATCAGGTAGAAAGCGAGTTCCTGGAGAAAATGGTACCAAAGAAAACCTCAGCCAGAGGGGCAAAAGTAATGTAGGTGCTTGGGGTGAGAAGTTCTCAACCTTCTGGAAACTGCCTACACAGTCACAGGTGAATGTGGAGGTGGGCTGTGGAATATGGAGGTGGGGTGCCAATAGGGTCTACGGCTGCCCACAGAAGAAAACTGTAGCACACACACAATGTTCACTTAGAGAGGCACAAAGAAGACACCTAGCAAAAAGAATCTTCTCTGTGTGAAATAGGAAGCTAAGATCTGGGATATTGTGGTACGAATAAAAGCTGTACCAAGAGAGGGCTCTTCCACTTTCCATCTGCATGACCCTACATCATTTCCTTAACTTTTTGAGACCTCAATTTCCACATCGGTGAAACAGGAGCCTTAAGATCTATTCAATCTCCCTCACAGAGTTTTCAAAAGGACAAGTGAGAAAATGCTGCATAGATATTTGCATAAAACTAAAAATTCTTATACACTGATTTATTCAACCTATATTACTGAATGCCTGTGTACTGTGTGTGAGGCATTGTTCTAAGAGGACAGTCACTGAGAACAACAAAGTCCTTGTTCTCACTGAGCTTGTAGTCTTTTGCGGGATATAGACAAACAAACAAACAGATAACACACAAACAGGCAAGTTTAATAAACTGTAATAAGTGCTAGAATGAAGGAAATACATGGTACTTAGGAACATGAATAGGAACACGGTATCTAGATGAGCAGGAGCTTGAGAACAGCTTCCTGGACGGGACCATGTCTAAGGTGAGACACAAAGGATTCACTTAAGAAAAAAAAAGAAAAGTGTAGTAAAATGCATGTAACATACAGTTGACCTTGATCTTTTTTTTTGAGACGGAGTTTTGCTCTTGTTTTCCAGGCTGGAGTGCAATGGCGCAGTCTCAGCTCACTGCAACCTCCACCTTCTGGGTTCAAGCAATTCTCCTGCCTCAGTCTCCCAAATAGCTGGGATCACAGGCATGCGCCACAATGCCCAGCGAATGTATCTTTAGTAGAGATGGGGTTTCCCCATGTTGGTCAGGCTGTTCTCAAACTCCTGACCTCGGGTGATCCTCCCACCTCATCCTCCCAAAGTACTGGGATTAGAGGCACAAGTCACTGCACCTGGCCAACCTTGATCATTTTAAAGTAGACAGTTCTGTTGTATTGAGTACATTTACACTGTCATGCAACCATCACCACCACCCAGCCATAGAACTTTCCTCATTTTGCAAACATGAAATTCTGTACCCATTGAACTCTAATTCCCATTCCCCCACCTCCCATTCCTTGGAAACCACCTGTCTTCTTTCTATCCCTACAATATTTGACTACATTAGTTATCTATATAAGTGGAATAATACAGTACTTAGTCTTCTGTGATTGTTAGATTCCAATTCTAACACTTCTATTTATTAACTGTGTAAAATGAAGCAAGTGATTTTACCACTTTAAAGCTCAACTCACTCTTCTAAAATGGGATGAATAGAACTCACCTTGCAGATGATTATACACAGTAAATCCTTCTATAATGTGTTGTGTAACCAAAGTGTTTAACTCAAAATGTAAAAAGTTATCTTTAAAAAATGGTGAGTATGGGCCAGGTGTAGTGGCTCACACTTGTAATCCCAGCACTTTGGGAGGCCGAGGCAGGTGGATCACCTGAAGTCAGGAGTTCGAGATCAGCCTGGCCAATATGGTGCAATCCCATCTCTACTAACAATACAGAATTAGCTGGGCGTCACAGGGCACACCTGTAATCCCAGCTACTTGGGAGGCTGAGGCAGGAGAATCACTTGAACCCAGGAGGCGGAGGTTGCAGTGAGCCGAGATCGCACCATTGCACTCCAACCTAGGTGAAAAGAGTGAAACTCCGTTTCAAAAAAAAAAGAAAAAAGATGAGTGTGAACCTTACAGGCCATTACTAAGCACTTTGAATTCACAATTGTATGAGCAAGTGAGGGCGTAAGTGGAGTTGCTAGAAGAAGCAGCCAGTTGAAGGCATCTTGACTGCTATGTTCCCCGGACCCAAGGGAGAGAAAACGCTGCTGGATGCCATCTCCCACCCACTGTGCTGCAGCCTCACCCCAGGATGGCTCAGGATGCCATCGTGCCTTTCCACACAGGCCACCAGAATCTTCATTAGATCTGGGCATAGAACTGGGGCAGAGAGAAAGAGTTACAAAAGGTAAAGCTTTCCCATTGCCCCGACACAACCAGCAGAACCTGGGGAGGGTGTTTCCCCTGTCTGGAGTTGTCTTGCTTCTGTTCAGTCCAGGTTTTTCTCAGCCAAGACATGGGCCCTACCCCCATGATGCACCAGCTGTTTTCTAAGGCCCTTCACAATCTCCAGCCTATAGTCCAATCAAACATTTTTCTTACAATTCTGCAAGCTGCCTCAAGTCTTGTGCAGAATAAGGCACAAAATAACACTAGTACTTACCATCAGATGCACATGGCAAAATATAAAATATATTATGTGACTGGAGATGTGCACCCTGCAAACCCAGTGCTACTACGAACAACTGGTGGGTGATGAAATTTCTTGTGAAGCTATCAACCCTCAGTCTCTAAGGCAACAAACATGTTGAGGGGTGTCATGGCACCACTCATAAGAAATCACTTCACAGGACAGAAACATTTTGACCACGTTATCACTTAGATTTTAACATTAAGGAAGAAATCAGAATCACTGATTCTGCTATGTGGTACCAGTGATTCTGGTATGTGGAATCACTGATTCTGATTTCTCCAGAAGTGAGTCTACCAGGAACTATAACAGGTCATTAGAGTGTTTAGTCCCAGGCATATTTTTTTCAAAGTTTCTGCGGCAAACAGTATCCAAAACAAACACCAACGGATCCTGCGTCTAAAGGCACTTGTCTACCAAACACTTCCTTTTAGAAAGTACTAATCAGTGACTCAGCCTGGTGACTCCTCACCCTAAAGTCCCTTTGGCTTCAGGAAGGGCCAGTTCTATGACATCTGTTCAGAGACTTGTAATTTTTATTCCCAGACATCAGTATAGGCACTTAAAAGGAGAAAATAAATATCAGGTATTTTCCTCAGTACTTCCAGATAGACAAACATCCATTCTGTCAAGATGCCCTTTTTTGAGAACACATCAGCGTGTTGCTTTAAGAGGTGTAGCTGCAGTAAAGTAATGTATTTTCAGCTGAGAAAGGGAAAAGTGAAGAAGAGTAAAGGATGTTAGATTATCCTTCCCTCCCCACAATTCCAGATGGTACTGCTTTTGGCAGCAGATGTGGCAAATCACGTGATATGGAGCTCATTCCTTCTTTTTCTGCGTTAGCCTTTGTAAGCTACTCTGTGTGTGTGCATTGTGTGGAGATGTGGGCTTCGGGAGCAGGGCTGGGAAACAGAACAGCAAAGAACACCCTAAAGTCAAGAGTTATGAGTTTTTGAGACCGATTACTCTGGGTTTAGATCTCACCATGCTTTATTACTCAACTATCTTATCTGGAGACAGAATGTGATTCTACTAATTTTTCAGATATTGACACTAAGAACAATGTATATCTACTATAGTGCTTAACGCATAGAGAAAATAAATGAAATAAAATGAAAGAAATGATATGTAAAACGACTAACATATAGCAAGTAATCAATACATGAAAACACCACTACTATTACTGTTATTATCTTGATCAGTTGATCAGTAGCATAGTAGTGGCAGCACAGCTTATGTGGACTGGCTGAGCCAAAGTATGGTTCAGGAGATGGCTCTAGATGGGCCATCTAGATGCAGGCAGCGTGTGCCTTCTCCATGAAAAGAAACCACAGTAATAAGTAGATACTGACATTTCTAACAGATCTGTTCTAAGTGCTCCCTAAGAGCAAGCATTAAGGCTCATCAGCAAAGTGACAAGAAGCACCAAAAGTAAGTAAGGAGAGGGTTCGAGGCAGCGTGCCCAGCTGGGGATTGGTTGGGAGCTGGAGAGGCTCCTGGACAGGGAAAGAAAGACAGAGACTCATAAAGGAGTCCATGCTACAAAATGAGATTTTACCATCCTGGCTACTGGAGAACCCCTTGACCCATGTGGGCCTTGGGCCTAACATAGGGAGTTGCCCAGAGATAGCACAAATATTTTGCTTCAGAAAGGGAACCCACAGAATCTTACAGACTCTGAGCCTAGAGCAGCTTCAACTTGGCGCCATTCTGAGAGTCTAGTTACTGGGGATCTGCAGGCACACCGACTGCTCCTGCACTCGTCCAGGGAGGGAAAGGGGAGACCACCGGCTCCTACGTCCCCCTGGGGAGGTCCCCACCCATCGCCCTACTGCAGACCAGTGTGAGACTGAGATGTGGGTGGGCCACACTCCCCATCGATTCTTTCCCATGCTGCTCACCTGAGAGGGGCTCCACCCTTTCTGGGCACAAGTCCAGGGCCAGCACCATTTTGAGAGTTTATCAGTGAGTTGCACCCTGCTCTTGGACTGAATTCATGCTGATGCTGCTGTAGCTGTGGCTCAGCTGAGGAGGGAGAGGAATGCCAGGCTCTCCCACACACACACATAGGACAATGCCCACCGTCCTGCTATGTGCAGCTGTGAGAGTTGTGAGTGGACCACGCTCCTCACAGCTTCTTTCCCAGACAGCTCACCTGAGAGGGACCTTGCGTGCTCTGGTCATGGGCACAGCCAGTGCCATTCTGAGAAGTGAACACTGGACAATACCCTGTCCTTGGGCTGAGCTCAGACTGACGTTACTGCAAACACAGCCCAGCCTAGGAGGGAGGGAGAGGCCAGATACTCCTTCACACCCTGGGACAATTCCTCCTGCCCCGCTGCAGGTTGCTGAGAGACCAAAACTCAAGCAGATCACACTCCCCACAGCGTTTGGTCCAAGCTGGTTGCTGGAGAGGTGCCCCACCCTCTCTGGTTGTGGGCCCACAGCTGGTGCTGTTTCGAGGGCAATGCTAGGCTATACCCCACCCTCAGGCCAGGCATGGACTAACATTGCTGCAACTGTCTCCATGCTATGGAGGGAGAATGCAGATCAGGCACTCCATGTACCCTTTAGACAATTTCCACCACTCTGCTATCCCTGCCATGGGATGGAGGTATGAGCAGTCTGCACTTCTCACAGCTTCATACCCATACTGCTCCATCTGAGAGGGGTCCCACCCTCCCAGTGGCAGGCCCACAGCACAGCCACCACAGCTCACACCTGAGCATTCTGCCAGTGGCCTGCGGACCACTCTGCCTCTACCTGTCACAGCCAGCACCTGAAGGCCCTACCAGGAGGCCTGAAGACAAGTCTTCTGACCCAGAGCCATTTACCCAGTACTCGTGCACGTCACCCAGGGCCCAGAAAATCCCCAACCCAGTCCACCACTGTTGGCACCTCATTACCCCTGCCAGGGCCGAAGTTGTGCTGACTCAATCTACCGACACCACCACAGTTGACACCCACCCAACCCATTGCAACCATCTCCAACACTAGCGTGGACTGCGTGGGGTGCAACTCCACAGCTACTGCCATCTTTCACACCAGACCAGCTGAGAACCCTGGATACATGCCAGCCCACCACTCCCACAACCAGCATCTTAACAATCCACCTGGAGGCCCAAGCGTTGGCCTCCTAAGACCTGCCAACACTGGTGCCAGGGTAAGCTGCCATGAGACCTAAGAATAGGCACATTCAGCTTACTGCTGCCACTACCAGGGCCCGAAGAGCAGCTTACCTGGCATCCTAGTCCCCAGCAAAACTGCACCACAGCCTCAACTAATAACTCTACCCTAAGCCACCAAAAACATCATACATATCACTGACCCTGGGTACTGCCAAAGAAATCATACAGGGATTACACTACAACAGGCACTCAAAATCAAAGCCAAAGCATCCTACTGAACCTACAACATGCGTATATAGGCCGAGGGGGGCACCTGAGGTCAGTAGTTCAAGACCAGCCTTGCCAACATGGTGAAACCTTGTCTCTACTAAAAATACAAGAATTAACTGGGCATGGTGGCATTTGATTGTATTCCCAGATACTCGGGAGACTGAGGCAGGAGAATCGCTTGAACTCAGGAGGCAGAGGTTGCAGTAAGCTGAGATCGCACCACAGCACTCCAGCCTGGGCAACACAGAGTGAAACTCTGTCTCAAAACAAAACAAAACAAAATTGAAAAAAGTAACTGCTACACCATATGCACATATATCCGTGGACGGACACAGAAAACGTGGAAAAGCAAGGAAATGTGACACTGCCAAAAGATCACAACAACCGTGCAGCAACAGATCTTAATCAAAAGGAGTTCCTCAAGATGCCAAAGAATTCAAAATATTGATTTTAGACAAGTTTATAGATCCCGTTTGTCAATTTTGACTTTTGTTGCCATTGCTGTTGGTGTTTTAGTCATGAAGTCTTTGCCCATGCCTATATCCTGAATGGTATTGCCTAAGTTTTCTTCTAGGGTTTTTATGGTTTTAGGTCTTATGTTTAAATCTTTAATCCATTTGAAGTTAACTTTTGTGTAAGGTGTAAAGAAGGGGTCCAGTTTTAGTTTTATGCATATGGCTAGCCAGTTTTTCCAACACCATTTATTAAATAGGGAATCCTTTCCCCATTGCTTGTTTTTGTCAGGTTTGTCAAAGATCAGATGGTTGCAGATTTGTGGCGCTACTTTTGAGGCCTCTGCTCTATTCCATTGGTCTATATATCTGTTTTGATAGCAGTACCATGCTCTTTTGGTTACTGCAGCCTTGTAGTATAGTTTGATGTCACGTAGCATTATGCCTCCAGGTTTGTTCTTTTTGCTTAGAATTGTCTTGGCTATACAGGCTCTTTTTTGGTTCCACATGAAATTTAAAGTAGTTTTTTTTTTCTAATTATGTGAAGAAAGCCAATGATAGCTTGATGGGAATAGCATTGAATCTGTAAATTACTTTGGGCAGTATGGCCATTTTCATGATATTGATTCTTCCTATCCATGCCCATGGAATATTTTTCCATTTGTTTGTGTCCTCTCTTATTTCCTTGAGCAGTGCTTTGTAGTTCTCCTTGAAGAGCTTCGTGACATCCCTTGTAAGTTACATTACTAGGTATTTTATTCTCTTTGTAGCAACTGTGAATGGGAGTTTGCTCATGATTTGGCTCTCTGTTTGTCTATTATTGGTGTATAGGAAAGCTTGTGATTTTTGCACATTGATTTTGTATGCTGAGACTTTGCTGAAGTTGCTTATCAGCTTAAGGAGATTTTGTGCTGAGACAATGGGGTTTTCTAAATATATAATCATGTCATCCACAAATAGAGACAATTTGACTTCCTCTTTTCCTAATTAAATATGCTTTATTTCTTTCTCTTGCCTGCTTGCCCTGGCCAGAACTTCCAATTCTATGTTGAATAGAAGTGGTGAGAGAGGGCATCCTTGTCTTGTGCCAGTTTTCAAAGGGAATGCTTCCAGCTTTTGCTGGAACTATGATATCAGCGGTGGGTTTGTCATAAATAGCTCTTATTATTTTGAGATGTGTTCCATCAATACCTAGTTTATTGAGTGTTTTTAGCATGCAGGGGTGTTGAATTTTATCGAAGGCTTTTTCTGCATCAATTGAGATAATCATATGGTTTTTGTCATTGGTGCTGTTTCTGTGATGGATTATGTTTATTGATTTGTGTATATTGAATCAGCCTTGCATCTCAGGGATGAAGCCGACTTGATCTTGGTGGATAAGCTTTTTAATGTGCTGCTGGATTCAGTTTGCCAATATTTTATTGAGGATTTTTGTATTGATGTTCATCAGGGATATTGGCCTGAAATTTTCTTTTTTTGTTGTGTCTCTGCCAGGTTTTGGTATCGGCATGATGGTGTCCTCATAAAATGAGTTAGGGAGGACTCCTTCTTTTTCTATTGTTTGGAATAGTTTCAGAAGGAATGGTATCAGTGGCTCCTTGTACCTCTGGTAGAATTCGGCTGTGAATTCATCTGGTCCTGGGATTTTTTTTTTGGTTGGTAGGCTATTCATTACTGCCTCAATTTCAGAACTTGTTATTGGTCTTATTCAGAGATTCAACTTCTTCCTGGTTTAGTCTTGGGAGGGTGTATGTGTCCAGGAATTTATCCATTTCTTCTAGATTTTCTAGGTTATTTGCATAGAGGTGTTTATAGTATTTTCTGATGGTAGTTTGTATTTCTGTGGGATCAGTGGTGATCTCCCCTTTACCATTTTTTATTGTGTCTATTTGATTCTTCTCTCTTTTCTTCTTTAGTAGTCTGGCTAGCAGTCTGTGTATTTTGTTAATCTTTTCATAAAACCAGCTCCTGGATTCATTGATTTTTTGAAGGGTTTTTCATGTCTCTATCTCCTTCAGTTCTGCTCTGATCTTAATTATTTCTGTCTTCTGCTAGCTTTCGAATTTGTTTGCTTTTGCTTCTTCAGTTCGTTTCATTGTGATGTTAGGGTGTCAATTTCAGATCTTTCTCACTTTCTCCTGTGGGCATTCAGTGTCATAAATTTCCCTCTAAACACTGCTTTAGCTGTGTCGGTACATTGTGTCTTTGCTCTTATTGGTTTCAAAGAACTTTTTTACCTCTACTTTAATTTTGTTATTTACCCAATAGTCATTCAGGAGCAGGTTGTTCAGTTTCCATGTAGTTATATAGTTTTGAGTGAATTTCTTAATCCTGAGTTTTAATTTGATTGCACTGTGGTTTCAGAGACTGTTTGTTATGATCTCCGTTCTTTTCCATTTGCCGAGGAATGTTTTACTTCCAATTCTGTGGTCAATTTTTGAATAAGTGATATGTGGTGCTGAGAAGAATGTGTATTCTGTTAATTTGGTGTGGAGAGTTCTGTAGATGCTTATTAGGTCCACCTGGTCCAGAGCTAAAGTTCAAGTCCTGAATATCCTTGTTAATTTTCTCTCTCATTGATCTGTCTAATATTGACAGTGCAGTGTTAAAGTCTCCCACTATTATTATATGAGAATATAAGTCTCTTTGTAGGTCTCTAAGAACTTGCTTTATGAATCTAGGTACATATACATTTAGGATAGTTAGCTCTTCTTGTTGCATTGATTCCTTTACCATTATGTAATGCCCTTCTTTGTCTTTTTTTTAATCTTTGTTGGTTTAAAGTCTGTTTTATCAGAGACTAGGATTACAACCCCTGCTTTTTTTTTCTTTTTTCTCTTTTTTTTTTTTTTTGCTTTCCATTTGCTTCTTAAATCTTCCTCCATTCCTTTGAGCCTATGTGTGTCTTTGCACATGAGATGCGTCTCCTGAATACAACACACCAATGGGTCTTGACTCTTTATCCAATTTGCCAGTCTGTGCCTTTTAATTGAGGGATTTAGCCCATTTACATTTAAGGTTAATATTGTTATGTGTGAATTTGATCCTGTCTCTATGATGCTAGCTATTTATTTTGCCCATTAGTTGATGCAGTTTCTTCATAGTGTTGATGGTCTTTACGTTTTGGTTTGTTTTTGCAGTTCAGCCAATAATTTATGTTCTGCCAAAATAATCTTCAAATGTTAAGAAGAATTTGGCCGAGTGCAGGAGTGGTGCACTCATGTAATCTCAGGGCTTTGGGAGGCCAAGGTGGGTGGATCATTTGAGGCCAGGAGTTCAAGACCAGCCTGACTAACATGGTGAAACCCCATCTCTACTAAAAATACAAAATTTATCCAGGCATGGTGGTGCATGCTTGTAGTCCCATCTTCTCAGGAGGCTGAGGTGGGAGAATCACTTGAATCCAGGAGGCAGAGGTTGCAGTGAGCCGAGACTGTATCACTGCACTCCAGCCTGGGTGACAGAGTGAGACTCAGTCTCAAAAAACAAAAAAAAAACAAAAAAACAACAACAACAAAAAAAGGAGAAATAAAGGTTGATATTTGTCATCATAAAAGCAAATATATAAAAGTTACAGGTCTCATAAAACAATTACACATAGGAGGAAAAGAAAGAAATCAAATGGCAGCACAAGAGAACTCCACAAAAATAAAAAGAAAATAAAAAGAAATAAGGAATCTACAAAGCAACAGATGACAATTAACATTATGACAGGAACAAATCCTCAATATCAGTTTTAATCCTGAACATAGATGGGTTAAATGCTCCACTTCAAAGGTATAGATTGGTGGAATGGATTAAGGAAAAAAAAAGAAGAATCAACTCTAAGCTGCTTACAAGAAACTCACCTTTCTGGTAAAGACAAATAGACTGAAGGTAAAGAGGTGGAAAAAGATATTCCACACAAACAGAAGTCAAAAGTAAGCAGGAGTACCTATACTTATATCAGATAAAATTAATTAACTTTAAATCAACAACAATAAGAAAGACAAAGAAGGCCATTATATAATGATAAAGGGATCTATTCAACAAGAGGGTATAACAATCCCAAATACATATGCATCCAACACCGGGTGCACCGTAAATATATTTATTTATCCTACCCAAGAACAGGATATACATTCTTCACATCAGTGCATGGAACATTCTCCAAGACAGACCATGTGTTAGGACACCAAGCATGTCTCAATAATTTTAAAAGACAAGTTTTAATGATACTAGGTATCTTCTCATACCACAATGGAATAAAACTGTAAATGAATTCCAAGAGGAACTCTCAAAACCATACAAATACATGGGAATTAAACAACTTATTCACAAATGATATTTGTGTCAATGACAAAATTAAGACAGAAATTTTAAAAATTAAATAAAAATATACACAATATACCAAAACCACCTGGGCTACAGCAAAAGCAATTCCAAGAAAGAAGTTTCTGATGTTAAATGCCTACATCAAAGGAAATGAAAAACAACAAATTAACAACCTAATGTTGCATACCTCAAGGGACTAGGAATAAAAAGAACAAACTAAACCCAAAGCTAGCAAAAGAAAATAACTAACAAATAAATCAAAGCAGAACTAAATAAAATTGAGAACAAAAACACAATGCAAAGGATCTATGGAATGAAAACTTGGTTCTTTCAGAAAATAAAACAAAAAGATAGACCGTTAGCGAGGCTGACCAAGTAGAAAAAAGATCCAAATAAACATAATCAGAAATAAAAAAGGGGAACATTAAAACTGAGAACGCAGACATACAAAAGATCAGCAAAGACTACTATGAATAGCTATATGCTTATAAGCTAGGGAACCTAGAGGAAATGCATAAGTTTTTGGAAATATATAACCTCTCACTATTAAACCAGGAAGAAATAGAAATCCTGGACAGATCAATAACAAGTAGTAAGATTAAAACAATAATTTAAAAAGTCTCCCAACCAGCAAAAACGTCCACAACCAGATGTATTCACAGCTGAATTCTGCCAAATGTACAAACAAGACCTGGTGCCAATCCTCCCGAAATTCTTTCGAGAACATCAAGGAGGGAATCTTCACTAAATCATTCCAGGAAGGCAGTATAACTCTGATATCAAAGTCAGAAAACTACAGACCAATATCTCTGGTGAACATAGATGCAAAAATCCTCAAAACAAAGCAAAACAACTACAACAAGAAAACCCACCAGGAAATCAAATCCAACAACACATCACAAAGAGAGTATACCACAATAACATGGGTTTTTTTCCCTCAGGAATGCAAGGATGGTTCAATATATGCAAATCAATAAAGGTAATTCATCACATAAACAGAATTTAAAACAACTGTGGGATTATCTTAATGGTTGCAAAAAAGGCATTTGATAAAATTCAGTATCTCTTCATAATAAAGGAAACCTCATGTGGGCAGTCCTGGTGGTGACAAAATCTCTAAGCATTTGCTTGTCTGTAAAGGATTGTATTTCTCCTTCACTTATGAAACTTAGTTTGGCTGGATATGAAATTCTAGGTTGAAAATTATTTTCTTTAAGAATGTTGAATATGGACCCCCACTCTCTTCTGGCTTGGAGAGTTTCTGCTGAGAGATCTGCTGTTAGTCTGATGGGCTTCCCTTTGTGTGTAACCTGACCTTTCTCTCTGGCTGCCCTTAACATTTTTTCCTTCATTTCAACTTTGGTGAATCTGACAATTATGTGTCCTGGAGTTGCTCTTCTCGAGGAGTATCTTTGTGGCATTCTCTGTATTTCCTGAATTTGGATGTTGGCCTGCCTTACTAATTGGGGAAGTTTTCCTGGATGATATCCTGCAGAGTGTTTTCCAACTTGGTTCCATTTTCCCCATCACTTTCAGGCACACCAATCAGATGTAGAGTTGGTCTTTTCACATAATCCCATACTTCTTGGAGGCTTTGTTCATTTCTTTTTACTCTTTTTTCTCCATACTTCTCTTCTCACTTCATTTCATTCATTTGATCTTCAATCATGATATTCTTTCTTCCAGTTGATCGAGTTGGTTACTGAAGCTTGTGCATTTTTCATGTATTTCCCGTGTTATGGTTTTCATCTCTATCAGTTCTTTTAAGGTCTTCTCTGCATGGATTATTCTAGTTATCTATGCATACATTCTTTTTTCAAGGTTTTTAGTTTCTTTGTGCTGGTTATGTAGTTCCTCCTTTAGCTCTGAGAAGTTAGATCGACTGAAGCCTTCTTCTCTCAACTCATCAAAGTCATTCTCCATCCAGCTTTGTTCCGTTGCTGACAATGAGCTGCATTCCTTTGGAGGGGGAGATGCTCTCTGATTTTTTGATTTTCCAGCTTTTCTGTACTGCTTTTTCCCCATCTTTTCTGAAGGAAGCAATAAACATGGAAAGGAACAACAGGTACCGGCCATTGCAAAAACATGTCAAAATGTAAAGTCCATTGATGCTGGGAAGAAAATGCATCAACTAGTGAGCAAAATAACCATCTAATATCACAATGACAGGATCAAGTTCACACAAAACAATATTAACCTTAAATGTAAATGAACTAAATGGTCCAATTAAAAGACACAGACTGGCAAATTGGATAAAGAGTCAAGACCCATCAGTTTGCTGTATTCAGGAGACCCATCTCACATGCAGAGACACACACAAGCTCAAAATAAAGGGATGGAGGAAGATCCACCAAGCAAAAGGAAAACAAAAAAAAGCAGGGGTTGCAATCCTAGTCTCTGATAAAACAGACTTTAAACCATCAAAGATCAAAAGAGACAAA
>NW_012118710.1:2693914-2739980 GCF_000951035.1 Colobus angolensis palliatus | reverse complement strand
CAAGAACAGAAAACCAAATACCGCATGTTCTTACTCATAGGTGGGAATTGAACAATGAGATCACTTGGACACAGGAAGGGGAACATCACACACTGGGTCCTATTGTGGGGAGGGGATAGGGGGGAGGGATAGCATTAGGAAATATACTTAATGTAAATGAGGAGTTAATGGGTGCAGCACACCAACATGGCACATGTATACATATGTAGCAAACTTGCACATTGTGCACATGTACCCTGGAACTTAAAGTATAAAAAAAAAAAGAAACCTCAACAAACTTAAGCAGAGAAGAAATACACCTCAATTAATAAATACTAAATCTATCATTATTTATTGTAAAGATAAATATGATAAAAGCCATATATGACAAACCCACAGCACCATCATACTGAAGAGTTTTCTCTGGGTTTTCTTCTAGAGAAAAGGGAAAAGTAGAAAGTATTTCCCTTAGGAACTGGAGCAAAACAAGGATGACCAGTTTCACTGCTTCTCTTCATCATAATACTGGAAGTCCTAGCTAGAGAAATAAGTAAGAGAAAGAAATAAAAGACATACAAAAAACAGGAAGTCAACTTATCTCTATGAGCTGATGATGTGATCTTATACTTGGAAAACTCTAAACACTTCTCTAAACACACCTAGATTTAATAAATGATTTCAGTAAAGGTTCAAAATACAAATCAACACGCAAAAATTGACAGCATTTTTATACACCAATAATAATCAAGAGGAAAACAAAACCAAGAACACAATCACGTTTATAATAGGCACACACACAAAATAAAACACCTAAGAATACGTCTAACCAAGGATATTAAAGATCTCTGCATGAAGAACTACAATATACTGATGAAAGAAATCATAATTGACACAAACAAATAAAACATCCCATGCTCAAAGATTCGAGGAATCAATGTCATTGAAATGACCACACTGTCCAAACAAACCGTTCAACCAGCACTCCCATTACTGGATATCTACTCAAAGGAAAATAAATGATTGTTTCAAAAGAAACCTGCACTCTTATGTTTATCACAGCACTATTCATGATAGCAAAGATATGAAATCAACTTAAGTTTGCATCTGCAGATAATTAGGAAAAAAATGTTATATATATAATGGAATACTATTCACCCATAAATAAGAGTGAAATCATGTCTTTTGCAGCAACATGGATTTAACTGGAGGCCATCATCTTAAGTGAAATAACTCAGAAGCAGAAATTCAATACTGCATGTTCTCACTTAAAAGTGGGAGCTAAATAATGTGTACACATGGACAAACAGACCAGAATAATAGACACTGGAGACCCCAAAAAGTGGAAGACTGGGAGGGGCTTGAGGGATAAGAAATTTCTTAATGAATACAATGTGTATTATTTGGGTGATTGTTGCACTAAAGGTTTAGACATTATGCAGTATATCCATGTAATATAATGTATAATATATCATTAAAATATATTATATATATAAAATACAATATATCATTTTCCTTCCCCTTCTCCTCTTCCTTTTCTTTCCCCTTCTCTTCTTCATTTTCCTTCCCCTTCTCTTCTCCTTCCTTTACTTTCCCTTTCTCTTCTCCCTCCTTTAGGTCTTTCCCCTTCCCTTTCCCACCCCTTTCCTTCCAGTTAGTTTCCTTCTCTTTCTTTTATTTATATCCCTTCCCCTTTTTAGTCTTTCATATCCATTTTCTTCCCTTCTGGAACAATTAAAAAATCCACAAGTTATTAAGTGGGTCAAACAAGGTAAGTGTCTGAGCCAGAGTGGAAAGGCCCTGGTAGTTCAGAGCATTGTGTTAGAGTCCCCGCAGGGTAAAGGCAGTGTGCATGACAAGAAAATGGGACTGGAAGAACAAAAGGTTTGCATCCCAAGGGGAGTAAGGAGGGCCTCCATGCAGGAAGTCAGCCTGGCCTGAGAGGTCAAAGACAAGCAGGGTAAAGAAGGAATGCACATCAGTTGGTCTTGGCATCCAATTTGAAGGGGGTTCCATTGGCCAAATCACGGATTGGGCCTCAAAAGAAATAATGATAGTAACAGATTATAAATCACTGACTAAAACAGAAAGCCATGAGTTTAATCGTGATATAAATAAATAAATTGAATGTTTGATTTGAAATAGGATATTTACATAATATCAAAGTAACTCAAACACTTATCTACTTCAAACAGGAGAAGTGTAAATTCATGATGGAAAAGGGTAAATTCATGGTGGAAAATGCTGGCAGACACCACCACAAATGTGTATTTATATTCATAGTCTCAACTTTCTCTGTGTCCTTTTTCTTTTGAAATTACTCAATATATATTCTCATCTTCACCATTTACTTTGAAACCATTGTAATCAAGGTCAACAATGACTTCTACATGATCAAGCCTAATAGTCAATTCTCTTACCTGCCTTTTTAAGAGTTTATTTCACCAATGACCTCCCGCAAATTCCTAAGAGATGTTATTTTTACATGACTTCCATACTCTTCTGGCTCTCCTTCTCCCACACTGACTTTCTTTTCCTTTTCATTTGCTGTGTTTCTTTCTTTTCCCAATAAATATGTGTTGGAGTGTCCCAAGGTTCTTCCATGGAATTCCTTTTCTTCTAAATATTTATTCACTCCTTAGGTAAGCTCAAGTAGTACAATGTTGGTTCCCAAATTCACGTCAATTAACTGTTTCTTCCTGCTACAGACTCTTCTTTTTTTCAACTTCCTACTCAACATTCAACATCTTCACTTAGATGTCTAATAGAAATCACAAATTCACTAAGTCAAAAGCTGAATTCTTGGTTCCATCCTCTCCACCAAAACCCACACTTCTCCCAGTGTTTCTCACCTCATTGAATTGTGCTATTGTAGCAAAGACCTGGAACCAACCCAAATGTCCATCAATGATAGACTGGATTAAGAAAATGTGGCACATATACATCATGGAATACTATGCAGCCATAAAAAAAGGATGCATTCATGTCCTTTGCAGGGACATGGATGAAGCTGGAAACCATAATTCTCAGCAAACTATCACAAGAACAGAAAACCAAACACCACATGTTCTCATTCATAGGTGGGAATTGAACAATGAGATCACACAGACACAGGGTGGGGAACATCACACACCAGGGCCTGTTGGGGGATGGGGGGCAGGGAAAGGGATAGCATTAGGAGAAATACCTGATGTAAATGATGAGTTGGTGGGTACAGCAAACCAACATGGCACATGTATACCTATGTATCAAACCTGCACGTTGTGCACATGTACCCTAGAACTTAAAGTATAATAAAAATTTGTGCTATTGTGTTGGTCCTATTGCCTGAACTAAAATCATTAAGATCACCCTCAATTCCTTTCCCATGCCACACTCACCAATAATGCTTAACCCTCAGATAGTACTTACTGAGTGCTAGGCAGAGTTGCAAGTGCTTTGCGTAACTTGCTTAATATTTACAAAATATGAATAAACTAGGTGATCTTTGCCTTCATTTCACTAATAAGGAGGTGAAAGTACAGAGGTTGTCATTTTCGTAGTATCATAGAGATAGCATGTACCCAAGAAGTGATCTCAAACTTTAGAAGCCTGGTTCTAGAGGCTGTGATTGTAACCACCACTCTACACTGCCTAGATTGCCCTAAGAATCTCCTAATTTAGTCTCTTGCATTTATTCTTTTCCCTCTATAGGAAATTTTCTATCAAAAAGATATGAGACAACAAATGTTGGTTAGGCTGTGGAGAGAAGGGAACCTCAACCCTTGTACACTGTTGCTGGGAATATAAATTGGTACAGCTATCATGAAACACAGTATGAAGGTTCATCAAAAAAATAAAATAGACCTACCATATGATCCAGCAACCCTACTCTGGGAATATATCCAAAAGAAATGAAATTAGTATTTCAATAAGATATCCGTATCTTCATGTTCATTGCAGTATTTTTCATAATAGTTAACATATGAAATCAACCTAAGCACCCATCTGTAGATGAATGGTTAAAGAAATTGTGGTACATATACAAAAGGAATATTACTCAGGCATGGAATAGAATAAAATTCTGCCATTTGCAACAACATGGATAAACCTGGAGAACATTATGCTAAGCGAAATAAGCCATACATACAAAGACAAACCCTACATGGTCGCACTTATGTAGAACCTGAAAATGCCAAACTCTTAGAAGCTGAGAGTAAAGTAAAATGGTGATTGCTAGAGGCTGGTGAATAGGGCAGATGGGAAGGTGCTGGTCAAAAGGTATGAACTATGAGTTCTAAGCTGAACGAACTCTTGGGATCTAACATAAAGCATGGGTGGTGACGAATGTGTTAATTAATTTGACTGTGATAATCATTGAACAACATGTACATATATCTAGCCATCATGTCATACATCTTGGATGCATCCAATCTTTATTTAATAATTAGGTATTTCAAAGTAAAAACAAGGTCCACATAATGTTGGGAATCATTCCTTTAAATTCAAATTCAGCTGACATCACTCTTCAACTTTAACATGCTCTAATGGTTTCTTATCACATAAAGATGAAAACAAACCTGTGCTACCATGACTACAAGGTCCTGTGGTTCTAACTCATGAAGTCTCTTGCCTCTAATATTTGCAGGGCACAGGCCAAGAGTATAAAAGGAGGCCCACGTGCCATATGCCTAAATATTAAAGTTTATAAATGCAAATCACTTAAATAAAAGTGAAAATGTAATGCTTTCTTTCAAATGCAAGTAAACCTATTAAATAATTTTGTGAAATTAAAACTATTCAGAATTCTATCATTTGCTATTCATCTCATTGCAAGGGTAAATAATGTGTATCACTCTTCATGCATTTTACATCCAACATGTATTTAAATTCAAGAGTAAAGTGAATTGTTTAGCATTCAGAATGTTCCTCAGACACTATTCGGAGTTCTTGCTAGTATCCTATTTCTTGTTAGTTTGTACAAATCTCCAGAACCACAACTGAAATAGAAGAAAATCCAAAAACTGAGCACTAGACATTTCTGAGAAATATAAACATCTATTTTATTCATGTGAGGAGGTAGGATTTGACAGGTTATAATGCTTCTTTCCTCTTAGCTAAGCACTTAGTCCACTCAAACCCACCCTGCAATTCAACACAGTGATGTCAGCAGTGGCACAGCTTTCAAATCTTTTTGGACTCTGAATAGCATTGCCTTTCCTTTCTAAAGTATCTGGCAAGACACGCCGAAGTGTTTCCTTCAGTTGCATTCATCAAAGAGCAGATGTCAGCAATTTCAAGTGCTGTTATGGGGCTGTACTGAGCATGAGATCCCAGAGAGGTGCCCAGAGAGAGGTGTTAACAAATGTAGCATTGTTGCTATTACCACTGGTGTTGGATTTGTGTTATGGGGGGTACTCTGAAGCATGAGTTTCAGGGTAGAAATCTTTCCTGCTCAGGTCTAAGAACCATACTGGTACCATGAATAAGCAATTCTCAGATGGCATCTTTTGTGCTCGATTCTACACTCAAAATCCTCTTAGAGAAAATTGACTTGGTTACCCTCATATTCTACTTAAGTCTCTGGATTCCAGTTTTCCTCCAGAACTTGTTCAGGAAATTTGCACTATCTGGTATTCCTTAATACATTTACAAAATATTTTGAAAATACTTTGTTCTAGATTGTACCTTCTTTTATTGTGAGCACTCATCTCAGTAACATTTTTTTCACTATCTAATTTAAATTCTGTCTAATTTGACTTCTCTATCTGCACCCTCCAATCCCTCACCAACTCAGTTAAGATGTTGATTGCAAAAATCACTAAAGCCTTGCAAGTTGCCCTGGCACGTGGGTCAAACCTGTACTCCCAGCACTTTAGGAGGCAAGGCAGGAGGATCACCTGAGGTCAGGAGTTTGAGACCAGCCTGGCCAACATGGTGAAACCCCATCTCTACTAAAAATACAAAAAATTAGGTGGGCCTGGTGGTGAGTGTCTGTAACCCAGCTACTCGGGAGGCTGAGGCAAGAGAATTGCTTGAACCCGGGAGGTGGAGGTTGTTGTAAGGTTGCACGCCAGCCTGGGCAACACAACGAGACTCCATCTCAAACAACGAACAAATGAACAAGCGAAAAGACACCAAAAACCTTCATGTTGCCAACCAGTAGATACTTCATTAATTGCTCACCTCTCTGGTATTTCTTGTAAAATATGCATTTGCCAGCTCCCTCTATGTTACAAAACACTGAATTTCCTCGGGGCTCGGTCTTTGACTTTTTCTCCTCTGCCTCTGCACTCTTCCATTTATGAGCTTATGAATTCCTTTGACTTTAAAAATAATTTACATACTAATGCATACTGAACTTTTAGCTTCAAATTCGACCTTATTCACAGTATCAGCAAATTCAAAAAGAAGCCTTATATGATTTTCTCAAGACATTGAATTTTTTTTTGAATGAAATCCAACCTTCATTCACGATAGAATTCTTAAACTAGAAGTAAAACTCCTTCATCTCAGAGAAATTGACATGAAACCAATAACAACATCATAAGCTGAAACAAAGAAAGTATATGTGTTGTCACTATTTCTAGTCAGTATTATATTGGGAGAAGAAGATAATGAATTAAACATGAGGATTGTTGGGAAAGAAAGTGAAGAGCAATTGCACAGAAATAAAATATGATTTCATATGTATAATATCTAAAAAATCATACATAAATTATAAGAATTAATAAGGGGGTTTGTTTGTAATAGATAGTTAACCATTGCAGCAATATAGAACAACAAATGTATTTATTATATCAACAAACATAAATTTAGAAATTAAGAGTAACAACATTTATACAATGTAAATTTTAGGCTGGGCATGGTGGCTATTTCTCTGAGATGAAGGAGTTTTACTTCTAGTTTAAGAATTCTATCATGAATGAAGGTTGGATTACATTATACAATGTAAATTTTTAAAGATACTATTTACATGTAACATCAAATGATATGACCAAGTAGGAAAAACCTTTTCAAATGTGTGCAAGACTTCTACGGAAAAATTATGAGTCATTAAATGTTTCTGAGAAATATCAAGGAGGCAAATCTAAATAGAGGAAGGAATATAACCTATTGATGGCTTGGAAAACCGAGTAGCTATTGTTATTGTTGTTGCTTTATTTTAGGACATCATGAGTTTACTATAAAAATAATATGGAAATGCAATTGCCAAGTAAAGTGAAGACATGCTTAAAGAAAAGAATCTATTCAGGATAACTTACTCTACTTGATTTCAAGTCTTATCATAAAACTACAATAACAAAAACTGCTTTTCATTTGCACTGGGAGTGTACAATGGAACTGAATAGAGAACTTTGGTACTTGGCCATAAATATACGACTGTTCAATATATGACAGAATTATACTTTTTAAGTATCAAATCTTAGAACAATTGGATTTCCATTTGGACAAAAAAAATTTCCTTCTTGCTACAAACCATGCACAAAACATCAGCTCTAAGTGGGTGAACTATCTAAATATAAAAGACAAAGCAGAAACATCTTATTGATATAAAAGAATGTCACTTAGTAATAGGGAAATATTTATTAAATGAGAGTCAAAAAAGAAGGGATTGGTTGAAATGTACACATGAACAAGGAACACAATCAAAAATAAGGGATCTGCTTGTTTAACTTATGAAGTAGGAGAAGAGTCAGAGGGTAAACTCCAACAAAGGAAAGGGAAATAGAGGAGAAAGACAAGAGCAAGAAAAACAAAAAGGATCAACAAAACTCAAAGCTGATTCTTTGAAAAGATAAAATGTGTAGGTAAATCCCAGTGAGAGAGACAGACAGACAGACAGAGACAAACAGGCAGAAAGAGAATACAAAGACAAATGATGGAGCAAATAGTTTTAGAAAAAAACACGAGTGATTATTAAGAAAAACTTATGCCAATACATTTGAAAACTTGGAAATGTTTCCATTTTTTAGGAAAATATAAATAAACAAAACTGACAAGGAGAAATAGGGAACTTGATTAGAAATTACATCGTTAAAGTTGTTCAATTGATTGTCAAATATCTACTTATTTCTTCTCTCCCACCCTCTTAAAAAAAATTCTAACTAGAAGGTGAATAAAGACAATCTTAACACAATGCATTTCAGGAAATGGGCCAAGAGAAGAAACTCCCAAACTCACTCTATGAAGTTAGTGTAATCTCGAATCTAAAATTTGACCAAGAACGTATCAAAAGAAAAAAAGTGTAGGCAATCCTATAAAGGCACACAAATAAAACAATTCTAAACAAAAATTAGTAAACTCTATTGGAATACAGAATTTTTTTTCAGTGAACAAGTAGAGTATATCCCAGTAATTTATAAATAGTTTAACATTAGAAAATGTGCTACTATAATTCAGCACTTAAAATTTAATGATTAAAGGAGATAAAATGTAATAACCTTTAAAAATATAAAAAGCTATGTTAAAATGTAATATTTATGACTTAAAAAAGCTCTTAAACTAGGCATATAAAATGTTAGTAAAGCTTATTAAGCAATATCCTAAATTGAATATTGAATATTATACTTGATGGTCAATTAGTAAAGTTTCCCTCTAAGATAGAGAAAAAGATAAGGTTGTCTGCTATCAGCACTTTCTTCACAATTGTACCTACAGTCTTAGCAAGCCCAATAAGATAAGAAAATGTAAAAGATATGCAATTTGGAAGAAACAAAATGAACATCATTCAAAGATGACATGGCTATCTTCATCAAAAAGAAAGAAAATGCACAAACTATTACAATTAGTAAAAGTGCATCAACATTACTGGATATAACAATAACATTTTATGACTGTAAAAATTTGAAAATATTTTAAAAATATGATTTAGCAAATCTTTTCCATGATAGCAAAAACAGCATATGGAAATATATTTCATTTATTTATTTATTTATTCATTCATTCTTGAGACAGAGTTTCTCTCTTGTTGTCCAGGCTGGAGTACAATGGTGCGATCTTGGCTCACTGCAACCTCCACCTCGTGGGTTCAAGCAATTCTCCTGCCTCAGCCTCTTGAGTAGCTGGGATTACAGGCACCTACCACCATGCCCAGCTAATTTTTGTACTTTTAGCAGAGGTGGGGTTTCACCATGTTTGCCAGGCTGGTTTTCAACTCCTGACCTCAGGTGATCTGCTGCCTCCGCCTCCCAAAGTGCTGGGATTACAGGCATGACCCACTGCGCCTGGCCAGGGAATATAATTTAGAATAGTAGAGAATAAACTTTATGGAAAAATATAAAAGAACCTTTTTAAAAGGATAAAATATAAAATATAAAAGTGATATAATACATGTACATACATACAATACGTGTTTAAAAAGTCATGTAATACATGAGAAGTTGAAATATCTTCAATGTAATTCTAACCACTACCTCACAGTGGATTGTTTGTTATTTTGAAAGGAATTTAACAAATGCATACTAAAATTAGGATGAAAGAATACAGGGCCAAGAATTGCCAAAACTACTCTGAAGAGGGAACAGAGAAGGTGGACTAACCACTCCAGATACAGCATTTATTGTACGGCTATTAATTAGGACAATAGTGTGGTATGGATGCAGAGAGAAACCAGAACAGACACTTGAATATGTAGAGGTTTGTTATATGAGGTGGCTTATGGCTGCATCATACATCTTGTTGGAGTAATTATCCATTTATAACAAATTAAGTTTGGACCTCACATGATAATAATGCCAGCAATAGCAATACTAATAATAACTAACATTTACTGAGTACTTATGACATGTCAAGAATTGGTCAAGTGAATAAATGCTTTATGTGTTAAATCATTTAATCCTCTCTACCTGTCAATGGAATATTTTACAGATGAATAAATTGAGTCTTGAAAGAGGCAGAACTTGCTCACGGTCACATAACAAGTAAGTAGAAGAACCGTGCTTTGTATATGGGCAGTGTGGTGGCAGAGCGCTGGCTCTGAAACTCACACTACAGCATTGCAATGCAAACGAAATGCAAGATCATCACAGTGAAAAACAACTCTGAGGAGTCCAGGAAATAATTTTAGGACATTTTAAGTTAGGAAAATAAAATTCTACACAGACATTTAGTAAAATTATAAACATAAACAAGAAATGTCATATGACAGCCTGGAAATGATGGTGCTGTCTTAGAAGGAAGAGGGATGAATGGGATAGGGAGATTTAAGTCTTTTTTTGATATTTTCTTCTTTGAATTGATCTGTGACATGTACGGAAAAGATGTTATTTGTTTTATCTGATTGGTGGATACTTGTGTGCCTCTTTCTTTTTTTATATATTTAACATTTCTTAAATGTTTGTGTTTTTATAAAGCAGATGCAAAGTATGTAGTTTTAAGGAAGAAGTTGGAGAAAAGGAAGGCAGAATAGAACGCTTTTGAGACTTATGTTTCTGTGTATTTTAATGAAGCTGCAGGAGCTTGAGAACTAGATAAAGTCACTTACAACTTCTGCTTTCTTGGTTTTCTTCTTCCAAATAAACACTAATGTGATAAAATGACCTGAAACAATCCATTCTGAGACATTTATATCAAACTCTGGTTATCATCTGGGGCATCTATTGCTTTGTACATTGCAGGTCCTCAGTCAATAGCTGCAGGTTGAGCCATTTACAATCTGGTATTAAACCATAATAAACCAAATTAAGCCATATTAATTCAGAAAATGCCTAACAGGTGTTCCTTTGATGCGAAATTGATTTCCTGGGTATAATGTGAGGAAAAGAAGGCTGGGGGCTTCAATTTCACTCTTTTTTTTTTTTTTGTAGCAAAACAGATGAGAAAGTTTGTGCAAACTGGCTTTAGAACAGCTTCCTAGGAACGGCTTGGGTATTTGTTTACTCTATAAGCATTTCACTCTCTATTCACACGCTTTGCTAATGTCTCTCCTCTGCTAGCTTTGGCTAACCTTGGATGCCCTTTCTCTCTGTTTAGAATTCCACAAAAATAAATTTCCATTTCAAGCACAGCCTCCTGCTTCTGACTAAAATTGTTCCCATCACTCCCGGCCATTTTCCTCCTAATGGGGCTTCCATTTGCTCTCCTCAGGGCATTCTCTAGTCCCTGGAGCCAGATTGCAGAAAACACAGCCTGTTTCTCTTCTTTTGCTTTCATATTCATGATTATTTGAAATGGAACTGGGTTGAGACACTTGGAATCTAGATTCAAGAAAGTTCCCAATTTTTCTACCATCTTTGGCTCATTTCCTAGAGTCAGGTTCTGTGGATGCGCCATGTGATGCAGGCTGTATTGTGGACGTTGCTGCTGTTTTTCAATAAATTACGTAGAAGGCACTTCTGCCCTAGCTCTCAAAATCAGGTTTGCTTTGGTACTTTTCTCCTCGTCTATGATGTCCATTAATATTAATCAATATCTTATTTGGCTTAATTCCTAGATGTTTGAGAGTCTTTTTCAGTTATGAAAATATCGCTTAGTCAACATTCTAAGATGTCTGAGAGGCATCTAGTATCATCCTAAACCTTGAATTGCCCTCTTGATCAATATTCTTATCCAAATGATCTTTGTGAATGCCAATATGTTATCATTTCCCGCTGCAAGTTCTTAATTTGAATTTAACTTTATTTGGCTCATTGAATGAGCAATCTCTTTGCTTAAATGTATTTTGTATATGTTTTTGATTTGCATAAATGTAAAGGATATAAATGCAATCTTGTTACATCAACATGTTGTGTAGTGGTGAAGTTTGGGCTTTTTGTGTAGCCATCACCTGAATAGTGAGTGAGCTTTATACCCATTAAGTAACTTTTCATTACTCACCCTCCCACCTTCCAACCCTTCAAGGACTATTATTCCATTATTTAGCTCCCACTTATTTGTGATATTAACTTTCTGCTTCTGAGTTATTTAACTTAAGATAGTGATTCACAGTTTCATCCATGTTGCTGTAAAAGACATGATTTCATTATTTTTTATGGCTGAATAGTATTTCATTGTGTATGTATACCATATTTTCTTGATCTAATCATATGTTGATGGACACTTAGGCTGGTTCCACATTTTTGCTATTGTGAATAGTGCTGTGATAAACAAATGAAAGCAGGGCCACCTAGACCACCACTCTACCTTTACAGTGGCAACCCTGATGTCTATGATATTTGCAGATATCTATTTATAAAAACAAGTCAAGTAGGGCTGGGCACAGTGACTCACGCCTGTAATCCCAGCACTTTGGGAGGCCGAGGAGGGCTGATCACCTGAGGTCAGGAGTTCAAGACCAGCCTGGTCAACACGGTGAAACCCTGTCTCTACTAAAAAATAGAAAAATTACCTGGGCGGGGTGGCACATGCCTGCAATCCCAGCTACTTGGGAGACTGAGGCAGGAGAATCACTTGAACCCAGGAGGCAGAAGTTTGGTGCCATTGCACTCCAGCCTGGGTGACAGAGCAAGACTCTGTCTCAAAAAACAAAAAACAAAAAATCAAATTAAAAAGCTGCCCAATTATTTCTGTTCTCATCAACTCTATAACTTCCTGCCTTGTCGTCACTTTTAATATAAATCAAGTTTTCTTCCATCCTTTGAGAATACAGAGTATCTGTAAAAAACATTATCTTCACACTAATAGAATGTTACAGTACTTACTCATTTTTGTTTTGAGATTGTGCATAGTCCCCCCTCTCTCTCCACTGAAAACACAGGCCTTTTGCTCTCACACCATCCCCACCTGTGTTTTCCCGAACATTTAAGTTTTCTTGTCTAACCACTGTGCTCAACACTGATGTCCAAAAGGAAAATTCCAAGTTGAATAAGATACGTTTTCTAACATACAAGAACTCAGTCTACTGAAAGAGAGAGATGTGTCACAAATAACTACAGTATATTAAGCTCTGTATGAGAATTTTGGACAAAACTATTGGATCCAACCTTGCCTCCAGGTGCCAGGAAGGGCACTCGGGAGGGACAGTTGAATTTGGTCCAAAGCCATAGCAAAGTTAATGAATTTTGGAATCAGACAGGTCCACTTGAGCTGTCAAGTTTATTAACTGTCTGAACGTATGTGAGTTTGTTTTTATTTCTAAACCTCAGTTTCCTCACTACCCTAATCACACTTGTCTCAGAAGATTGTAGGAATTAAGTACAAGAATACATATAACGTACGGCACAGTGCCTGGAGCATGGTAGACACTTAATAAACCTTAGTAGTTAAGTGACATTATGTTCTGTTATATGTTAAGTCTTTTTTAGGCAGATAGATAGGTCTTTGCTTTAGCAATTGTCCATCCAGTGAAACAGTTCATGCACATTTATGTCATGTTGAGGACAAAACAATAAACCAAGTGCTACAGGTAACTTAGTGCTTAGCAAAGAATGAGTTAAAATTTCACTGGGCTCAGGTTAACTCAGGTGAGGTTTCCTTTTGCTTGCTAAGGATTGAATTTCATTCTAACTGAAGCTTAACATTTCTTTTTTTAAAATGGGAAAGTCGCATAATTACATTACAGTCAGAGGCCTATGTGGAGATGGATTGCAGTGTAAAGATGAAGAAGATTTGCAGTCCAGTTAGCAAGCTACGGCAATAGTCCAAGCAAGAGATAATGAGCTTAAAAATTAAGCCACTGGACTTGGAGAATAGGTCCAGTTATGGCATTTTTAAGTGATGGGATCAATAGATGGGAAAGAACTAATTGTTTATGTGCACATGTGCATAAAAGGTGGTACCTTTGTTATATTATAGCCTCCTCTACTTGGCTACCAAAAAATGTTATATAGGCCAAAACTGGGATGTCATCAGCTCAAACCAATGATACAGATTTCATTCAATTGTTAATTAATTGTCCAAAAATATTTATTTTACAGGAGGTTTTACAGCCATTTCATTCTGAGAACTCAAGTCTTGGATTGGAACTGAGGATATATAATAAAACCTCAAATAAATATAAATGTAAATTTCTGTATGTATATATTTATGTGCACATATACACACATGCTTGTGCACGCAGGTGCACACACACACACACACATTTTTCTTTACTCTGTCCAGTGAGAGTTTCTAGGAACACTGACATTGTTAATAGGGACTGGTACACCTAGTGCCAGATCTTGGATTCGAAGCACTACTTTCCAATAAAAGGAATTGGGGCCTTTTGTCGAAATCAACCACCAGTTCCAAAGCTGGGGCTGGAGATGCACGAGATAATCCTAGAATATATTTTTATGTCAGAAATCAAGAAAGCACTCAAAGAATGAAGGGACATGCCAAGGGGATGTACTGGCCAAATGTGAAGTAATTTGGACATCACAATAAATAATAATTGTTTTTAACCCATAAAGTAAAATCCACAAATCCACACTGAGCATGAATGTGGAATAATAAATAAATAAATAAGTAAATAAATAAACAAAAGGGGAAAGTTTTTCTTTGCAGTAGGAAGGCAGTAATAAATATGGATGGCATGGTATCTTCAGAAAATCACCATTCGGCAATCGCTGTAGTAATAATTGTTTTAGGAAAGAATCATCGATGGGTAAAACTTTGATGGGAAACGTTAATGAAGTGAACAAAGTTAACATCACCATTAATGAGACAAATAGACACAATGTCCCTGCATCAACATAGCTTCTGTGGTGTTCCTGCCAAAAATGCATTGTGTGAATCTAAACATAAAGAGGCTTCAGACAGTCCCAAACTGAGTGCTATTCTGTAAAAGACACACGGCCACGACTCTTCAAAAAAATGAGTCGTGGAAGACAAAGAAAGAAAGAGTTATTTTTAATTAATGGAGAATAATGAGACAAGAAAACCGAGGGCAACATGAATACCAGATTGATCCTGGGCCAGTAAAAAATTCCAAAACTTGACTAAAGTCTATGTATTAGATAATAGAACTACATTTACATAAACGTCCTGATTTTGAAAATTGTACTCTAGTTTTGTAAGAAAATACCCTTGTTTTTAGAAATTGTACACTAAGGTAATGGGGCATTTTCTTTGCTACTTACTCTCAAATGGTTCAAAACTGTTTACATACAGAGACAGAGAGAGAACATGACGAGACAAATATTGTGAGCATAAAATTATCTCAAAAGAAAGAGTTAAGACAGGTTCTTTAAAATACACATTTTTAACAAAGTATCATACAACATCTGGGTACAGTAAGCAAAAGTTTGCGGGCTATAAAATCACTGTCACAATCAGATTACCAGAGACAGAATTACAAGCTGTCCCCTTCCCCACATGACAGAGTCAGCAGTAGCAAGGGCCAGTTTCAGTGATGTTATCTCCACAATGTGTTGGCAGAACAAGAAGGTCGTTTGAAATTCATCAGCTGAAGACACGCAAACACATGACATGAAGACTGGCTATTAATCTTGGCTCATTTTATAACAAAAGTGATCTCTAAAGGGTACCCACTAAGACAAACCTGCTTCAGAAAACAAAAGCCAATACAAATCCAAGGATCACTCAAAAAGATCCCATGCTGGATTTAAAGTATGCTTTTCCAAACTGTGGAGCACAGTGGGCATGGAACAAAGTGAAGTAAGTATTAGGCAAGAGACATTCCCCTCCCTATAGAATGACAAGACACAAAAAACATGAGGTTTGCCTCAATACAGTCTTTCGGTAGTCAGTCATGTTGTGTCCAGAATTGGTGGGTTCTTGGTCTCACTGACTTCAAGAATGAAGCCGCGGACCCTCACGGTGAGTGTTACAGTTCTTAAAGATGGTGTGTCTGGAGTTTGTTCCTTCAGATGTTCAGATGTGTCTGGAGCTTCTTCCTTCTAGTGGGTTCGTGGTCTCGCTGTCAGGAGTGACGCTGCAGACCTTTGTGGTGAGCGTTACAGCTCTTAAAGGCAGCGCGTCTGGAGTTACAGGAGTTAGTAAGAAATAATTTTATGCAGGTAGAGAGGTCCTTGGAAAGCTGTTTCTTTTAAAGCAGCTCCAGAAACTTTTCTTGTCTATTCAGGAAAGCCCCAGCTCTTAGAGGCAGGCAGGCAACCTTCGATATGCAAATGCAGACCAGTAGAAACGGGTCCACCCAAACATGGCAATTCTGCCCTCTTCTTCTTGCCTTTGCTCCCACATGTGCCTGGCAACATGGCCGCCCCCACATCTCCCATCCTGTGTAGAACATCCACGGCACCTTACATTTACATATTAAAACACTAGAGTGGGAGGGCCAGTTTTTTCAAGGGCTATGTGAATGACATGCCTGGTCAAACTAATCCCCTGAGCCCTATGCAAATCAGACATGACCTCCTCCAGCCTCCTCATATAATTGACTGGCATCAGCCGCACTGGGGGTTCCCTCTCTCGGCTTTGGAGACCCCGCGCCACTGTGTCTCTGTACAGAGGAGCTTCTTCCTTCTTTCTTCTCCCTTCTTTCTTGCCTATTAAACTCTCCACTCCTTAAAACCACTCCACGTGTGTCTGTATCGTTTTATACAATTCGACGTGAGATAAGAGCCCTGGTGTTCCTCCACTCGTCGGAGCTGTATCACCAGGAAAGGCCAGCGAGAGAAAAGGGAAAATTGTATCTTGTAATCTCCACAATGATAGGCTCTATGTTGGCCATATGAAGAATTCAACACAAAATCCTCCCTCTCTTCTTCCCTTTCTCTCTCGCTCTCTCCTTCCCTTTCCTTCTTCCTTGCAACACATTGCTGGGTAGAGCACAATGATATTATTCAGAACTTTATATTATTATTCTGAATATGTCGGAATTTAGCCTACAGAATGTAAGGGTAATGTTGCCCCAGATCACTAGCATACCCTTCATTTACTAGTTCCTCTATGACTTTATAACTGAAAGATTACAATATTCTTTTCAAGAGGTTCCTGGTGTCAGAAGGGGGTCATTTGAAGCAAGAGAGCAGACCTGACTATTGGTAAGTTGATTTTCATTCAGAAGTTAGAAAAAGCAAGGAGCTCCTTTCTCCTGCCTTCTCTTTCTCTTCTCCCCTAAATAGACAGAACATTTAAACTCAAGCAGTCCTGAGCTGTTACTCAAGACACACAGGAAACTGGTAGGGAAAATGAGAGATAGGATCATGTGCATGGCTATTTAAAAGTTTATTGCCCAATTAATTTGTTATGTATTCTTAGTAAAGCCCGGTACAATCTAACTTGGTCTCACAAGAAGAGAGTATGGTAGTATCAGAAGAGAAACAGGTCAGTTTGCAAAAGGCTCTTTTGCTAATAGATCAATTTTAAAGTGAATTCCATTTGCCAAATTACTGATAATTTCTCAGTTTTAATTTTGTTTCAGCCTCTATCCAGCACTTGTATCTTATACCCGCTCCTATTCCTATCATTGCTGTTTTAAATGTAAATGGAGAGCATTTCCATTTTTGCTTTTTAGTCTCTATTGTCATGGGTGTGAGTCCTACCACTGCCCTGCACTCTGTACCTGCTTTAGCCCCAAAGGTTATCACAAATGTTACACTTTTTTTGGTTGTTGTTATTGAGATAAAGTCTCCCTGTGAGGCCCAGGCTGGAGTGCAATGGCACGGTCTTGGCTCACTGCAACCTCCGCTTCCAGGATTCAAGGGATATTTTATTTTATTTTGAGACAGGGTCTCACTCTGTTTCCCAGGCAGCAGTGCAGTGGTATAATATGGGCTCACTGCAACCTCCACTTCCCAGGTTCAAGTGATTCTCCTGTCTCAGGCTCCCGAGTAGCTGGGATTACAGGTGCCTGCCACCATGCCTGGCTAATTCTTGTATTTTTAGTAGAGATGGGGTTTCACCATGTTGGCCAGGCTGGTCTTGAACTCCTGACCTCAGGTGATCTGTCCTCCTCAGCCTCCCAAAGTGCTGGGATTACAGGCGTGAGCCACCACACCCGGCACAAATGTTACACTTACACAGCATCTAACACCCATATATCTCAGCTCTTTCTATGGTAGCCTTTATAGGAAAGCCCAACTATTTTCATTTAAAAATAATGTAAGCTGTGGTAGAAACAAATGTAGGAGCAGAACTGCTGCAAGAGTGGGAGAAGGAGGGGGCAAGAGCTATACATGAAAAAAGAGTTTGAGAAGCACTTCAACCATTTAATAATTGATTAAATGTATTACATTCAATAATGGAATAAATTGATCATTCAGTTGGATTAATTTGCAGGTTCCTCGTTTTAAAGCAAACCAGTTGGGAACCAGTGAAAAGCCTTAAAGCTCCATGGTTAAAATTCTTCTCCACTTGGGATGATGGCCTTAACTTCTCTGTGGTCAGTTATAAGGTCTTGACTTTTTTTGTTCCTCTATCCTTTAAGATAGACATGTTGCCCAAGTGACACAGAGGTCATTTTCTAAGTCTCTTCAAGAAGGGTTGTACGGAGTTTTTTCATCAGTACTACATTTTATAGGATTTGTTTGTTTGTTTGTTTGGAGTCTTGCTGCATTGCCAGGCTGGAGTGCAGTGGCACAATCTTGGCTCACTGCAACCTCCACCTCCCAGGTTCAAGTGATTCTCCTGCCTCAGCCTCCCATGTAGCTGGGATTACAGGTGTGCACCATCACACCTGACAAAATTTTTGTATTTTAGTAGAAACGGGGTTTCACCATATTGGCCAGGATGGTCTTGATCTCCTGACCTCATGATCTGCTCGCCTCGGCCTCCCAAAGTGCCGGGATTACAGACGTGAGCCAACGCCCCCTGACCAGGGTTTGTTTTAAATATGAAAAGTAAAAAACCAATTTCTACAAATACATGAATAAGATTGAGATGTATTTCTTCTTTAACTTTTTTTTCTTTGAAACTATGCTTTTAATTGCTTCAGAAAATTTAAGACTGACTGGGCATAGTGGCTCACGCCTGTAATCCCAGCACTGTGGGAGGCTGAGGAGGGCGAATCGCCTGAGGTCAGGAGATCGAGACCAGCCTGGCCAACATGGCGAAACCCCGTCTCTACTAAAAACACAAAAAAGTTGCTTGGCATGGTGGCATGCACCTGTAATCCCAGCTATTCAGGAGGCTGAAGCAGGAGAATTGCTTGAACCTGGGAGGTGGGGCTTGCGGTGAACCGAGATGGCACCATTGCACTCCAGCCTAGGGGACAGAGTGAGACTCCATCTCAAAAATTAAAAAAGAAAGTTTAAGACAACATTTCTCATACTCATGAATTCTTTGAATTCTTTGGGACTGGGGTAAGTGGGAAGGGCTGGGGACAAGTTCAGGGTAGTAATTGTGTTCTAGGACCATCCTAACAACATGATGCCATTCTTCTCTTCCAATAATTGTATCACCCCTTTATTTCTGAGAACTGTGGGCCTCAGCCTCAGCCATGTTCTGAGAACATGACGCCTCATGTCGAAGGAATAATTTGCTGTTGTTTACAAGAGTTTACCACACTGAAATCCATAGTCCATAAATCACATTTAATGGAGAGAGTGGGCAGATGATTAAAATGCTTTTTCTAAATTCTCGGAACAGCCTTACTATGGAAGCATACTATTAATCACCAAACTCAGCAGGATTATAATCTTTGCCTTTTAGGAGGAGTCAAAAGTATAACAGGTCTGAGTTGTATTTGTGAGGCTGGTCATTGAGACTGCAGCATCCGCAGGACATTTGTGCACACAGCGGGGCGTCTCTGTCGACTTTTGCCAACAGAGGCCTGTGTGAACATTTAAAAAAAATAAACCTGTTTACAACAGGTTTAGATTTACAGAATTATTGTGAAGTTAGTAAAAATTTCCACATACTCTAGCCCCATTTCTTTGACGACTAAGATTTTATATTAGTATGACACATTTGCCCTGATTAATGAACCAATATTAATACATCATTATTAATTAAAATCAATACTTAAATCAGACTTTCTCAATTTCCCCCTTGTGTCTTTTTACCTTTCCAGGATCCCATCCAGGAAACCACATTATATTTAGTAGCCGTATCGCCATAGGCTCCTTTTGGTTATGACAGTGTCTGTGATTTTCCTTGTTTTATATCATCTTGACATGTTTGAGGAGTTCTAGCCATATATTCTCTAGACTGTCCTTCAGTTGGAATTTATCTGGTGTTTTTTTCATGATTAGGTTGTGTGAACCCCGAAAATTTGAGACAGGTATCAGTTAATTTAGAAAGTTGATTTTGCTAAGGTTGAGGACGCCCACCCGTGACACAGCCTCATGAGGTCCTGACATGTGCTCAAGGGGGTCGGGGCACAGCTTGGTTTATACATTTTAGGGAGACATGGGACATCAATCAATATATGTAAGAAGTACATTGGTTTGGTCTGGAAAGGCGGGACAACTGGAAGCAAAGGCAGGAAGACTGTAAGCCGGGGAGAGGGCTTCCAGGTCACAGATAAGTGAGAGACAAAAGGTTGCATCCTTTTAATTTTTTTTTTCTTTTTTTTGAGATGGAGTCTAGCTCTGTCACCTAGACTGGAGTGCAATGGTGCGATCTTGCCTCACTGCAAACTCCACCCCCTACGTTCAAGTGATTCTCCTGCCTCAGCCTCCTGATAGCTGGGATTACGGGCACCCACCACCACGCCCAGCTAATTTTGTGTTTTTTAGTAGAGATGGAGTTTCACCATGTTGGTCAGGCTGATCTCAAAGCTCCCAACCTCAAGTGATCCGCCCACCTCAGCCTCCCAAAGTGCTGGGATTACAGGTTTGAGACACCGCCCGGCCTCTTTTGAGTTTCTGATTAGCCTTTCCAAAGGAGGCAATCAGATATGCATTTATCTCAGTGAGCAGGCGGATAACTTGGAATAGAATGGGAGGAAAGCCTGGGATAATGTATTTTGGAAAGAAAGACAACAGAGGTAAGCAAGCCCACAGAATTCCCTCTCATCATGTCTCATGGAGGGTGCTTGCTGTCACATGATGTATGACTTCGGTGCTCATCTTGACCACTGGTATTGAGGTACTGTTTGTCAGTTTCTCTCCTGTAAAGCTGTTCTTTCAACCCTCTCCCTGCTGTAAAGCCAAAGGAAATGACTGAGAGTCTCCATCAATTAGAGGCTTATTTTTGCCAAGGTTGAGGATACGCCCAGGAAAAAGAGACACAGGCTGCAGTAGAATCTGCGGCCCATACTTTTTCCAAAGATGATTTTGAGGGCTTCAATATTTAAAAGAGGAAAAAGTGGGTAGCAGAGGAAAGGAGGAACCGAAAGGAGAACAGTGTAGACAAAAGAAGCAAGTGGTTGCATTCTCTTGAGGTTTTCATCAGCATTCACTGAATCCACCTTGTACATGTGAAAGGCGCAGGCAAAGGCCGGGTGCTGTGGTAACACCTGTAATCCCAGCACTTTGGGAGGCTGAGGTGGGCAGATCACGAGGTCAGGAGTTCAAGACCAGTCTGACCAACATGGTGAAACCCCGTCTCTACTAAAAATGCAAAAGTTAGCTGGGCGTGGTAGTGGGCGCCTGTGATCCCAGCTACTCAGGAGGCTGAGGCAGGAAAATTGCTTGAACCTGGGAGATGGAGCTTAGAGTGAGCTGAGATCTTGCCACTGCACTGCAGCCTGGGCGACAGAGCGAGAGTCCATCTCAAAAACAAAACAAAACAAAAACAAAAAACACAAAAACAAAAAACAAAAAGAAAGGAGCAGAGGCACTGTCTGCTCAGCGAATCTGCATTTTTGCATGAGAAAAAGTAAACATAGAGTAGAGGAAGAAGCGGTCAAGTATGCTTTAGTCTCCGGTGAGCAGAGGGATGACTTCCTGTCTCTGTCCTGTCTTTTACCTGTGAAAAGAAGCTGTTAATTTACATTGTCAGGATGAAATTCAATGGAACTCTGTTTTAGGGTAAAGATCTTGGGACCCAGAAAGAATGTCCTTGTGAGGACATTGTGAGGGAAGCCTCCTTGGGGAGGTATGTGGCTTCTGTCTTTGCAGTTACATATTTAGGAAGAAAATGGGAGGCAGTTTTGCCTGACTCAGCAAGCTTAACTTCTCCCTTGGCATAGTGAGTTTGGGGCCTGGAGACTGTATTTTCCTTTCTCTACTGTACTCATGGCTCGGAAAGAGGTCACTATGTGCTGATCACAGTGGAGAGTTACCGTTCACCTTCTTAAGAGCGGAGTACCTACATATGTTATTTTGAATTCTTCCACGTGAGAAATTTATCTATTCTCCCCATTTATCTATTTATTCAATCATTTATTTATGTAAGTGTGGATTCAAGGATATTTAGTTTATATTTTGGGCTATAATCCAATACTACTTTATTTGTTTATTTTTTGCTCACATTGGTCTAGCTTTGACCATTGGGAGTTCTTTCATTTGGCTCCCATATTCTTTTGGCAAGCCTTCACCAATGTGGACTTTTCTTTTTTTCTTTTTTGAGACAGAGTGTTGCTCTGTTGCCCAGACTGGAGTGCGGTGGCACGATTTTGGCTCACTGCAAGCTCCACTTCCCAGGTTCACGCCATTCTCCTGCCTCGGCCTCCCAAGCTGGGACTACAGGCACCCACCACCACAACCCGCAAGTTTTGTTTTTATATTTTTAGTGGAGATGGGGTTTCACTGTGTTGGCCAGGATGGTTTTGATCTCCTGACCTTGTGAGCCGCCAGCCTTGGCCTCCCAAAGTGCTGGGATTACAGGCGTGAGCCACCATGTCTGGCCCAATGTGGGCTTTTTATTGTTTGAGAACTTTCTTACTTTGTGGCCTAAAAGATGATCCAAGCACATCTTGTATATTTCCTGCCCTAAGCCAAGGATCTGCCATTTCTTCAAGGAGCCCTGGTTCTTTTGATTGAAGAATGATAATAGAAACCAAGATTGGTGTGCTTGTTGCTACCATGATATTCATGTAAACCTTTAAAATCTGAGTTTCCTCCAGAATTCCTATGCGGAATTCCTATGATGATTTATTAAAAATGCCAACTTGTTTATTAATCACTGTTCACAAGCATACCAATTTTGGGATTATGAGATAGTCTGAGTACTTCGTCAACATCATTTCTTAGAATTCTTACAATAGCATGAAGAAAATCTAATCTCTGGAAGTGGATGAGAATAAAACATAATTTGAAGTGGCAGTAGGAGAAATGTGAAAATTACTGTTTTATGTCAATATTGTGTCAATAAGCAGACTCTTCAATTATAAGGTAAAAGCAATCTTCCTCTTTAGAGAAAGGGAAATAAAACTAATTTGTATAGGAAGATTTATTTTCTGAACTGTCTCTGGATTGTTTCTGCATACTCAGTCCAATTTGATGTAAATTTAGAGAGCAAATAGATTTACCTGTCTTAGACAACCACCACCTTCCACCACCTAGTTTCTCTGCATTTATTTTTTTATATAGTAAATATGATTTGAGCACCTGGTATGAGGACAAGTCAAAGAGGTCCATGATTCTGGCTCCTATTGCTGCATGAGAAGTTGTCTGGAAGTTTCGTGGTACAAAACGACAGCCATTTTATTTTGCTCACTGTTTGATGGTTTGGAAATTCAGGGAGGGTTCAGCTGAGGCAGGTGAGGAAAGAGCTGAGAGAACCTGTAAGCTAGAACCATCTGTGTGTCTATGCTGGAGAAATGCTGGGCGATGCAAAACAGGATGGCTCGCCTTCCTCCTTCCTCCTTCCTGACTCCCGGTACCTCCCCTTGCCAGGCACGAATCAAAAGCAAAATGGCAAGGGAGTCTCCAGCCCCAGCATCACACAGCAGGCAACAGAGGGTGGACTTGCAGATGAGAGAAAGTAGAACATCACTAGCACAGTCAAACTTTATGAATAGCCAAAGGCTTCTTTAAACACCAAAACTCATTTTTCTATTCTATTCTATTCTATTCTATTCTATTCTATTCTATTCTATTCTATTCTATTCTATTCCATTCCATTCCATTCTATTCCATTCTATTCTATTCTATATTTATGTTAGAGACAGGGTTTTACTCTGTTGCCCAGTCAGGAGTGCAGTGGTGCAATCTCGGCTTACTGAAACCTCTGCCTCCTAGGTTGAAGTGATTCTACTGCCTCAGCCTTCCGAATAGCTGGGATTACAGGTGTGAGCCACCATGCCTGGCCACAAAACTCGTATCCATTTTAAATGGAAAATTTGAACTCTTGTTCACAGAATATTCTAAATTTAATTTTTTTTTTTTGGTGTCTTACCAAGGGTCAGCTGGTGTTTTTTTTGTTTGTTTGTTTTCCTCTGTTTATAATACATTATTTCCTTAAGGCCTATTTTGTTGTGTAAGATTCCTCACCCCCTCTCAAAATCAAATGTTCTGTGTTCTTTGAGATATTTCTGATTTGTTTAGTTTTTCTTTCTTTTGCCAAACAGGTTCAAATGCTTTGTATCAGTGCAAAAAGTAAGGTTTGCCTGTTTCTATATTCTAATTTCTATATTTTAAATTGATGTTGGCTCAGCTATCAACTATGAAAACCTATTGAAAATAGAATAAAATAACTGTAAATGGGCTTGAATAGATACCTAAAGAGTTTGTCTGCAGGTCAGGTGGATCAGTCTCACTGCAGGCACCAACTTCGTAGTCACTTGGAGACATTGCTTTTAAGTTTTGGATATTTAAGCCTGCTGGAAAACTGATACATGATTTAAGGCAATGTTTGTATACAAAATATTTTCAGTATTTCTCTTTTTTTTTTTCTTTCTGTATTTAGGGGGAAAAAAAGTTAAAATTTAACTCTGAAGACAATTGTTTTCCTAATATGTGGCCATGTTATAACTGTTAGATGCTAGTGTTTAAAAGATCTGTGCAGAAACTGAAATTTTTTCTCAACTAGTCTCCAGGTATCTAAGCAGCAACTGATTTTAGAGATGACATGAGAAAATTGTCATGCAAAAGTATCTTGAAGAGTAAGCCTTGATGGCCAATTGTACTTTCCACAATTATGGACTGATTGGTTTTTATATGTCTTGTATTCTTGGGCTACAGAATAACCTAAAAACATATTTCTGCCTAATCTGTGGATCACTCTTAAAAGCTCTTAATATGATTCTCAAAATGTAGTTAATAAATTTTATCAAAGAAAATATCGTGACTTAGCAGAGTCTATTTAAACACAAAGAAAAAATATTTCTCTTTGATGAATGACAGGTTTTCATTGGATCCTTATCAGTCAAATTTTTGTCTTCCCTCTTAAGGAAGATTATGCCATTTTAGATTGTTTTATTCAGTGCGGAGATGCCTTTGTCAGCACAGAAATATGTCTGGATGACATACTTTGTACCCCAATATCTACACTTTCTTTTGGAGTTATTTTTAGTGTGCAGATTTCCCTCTCTACAGATATTATTTTTCTGAATCTCTAATTGCAGAATACTGTATTTAAATTCAGAGTCCTGTGAATGGACTAGAAGGAATCTCTGATCTCTGAGGTCGTTCAGTGAAACATAAGATGTTCTTGCAACAGGAGGTATATGCAGTTGTGTATTATAGATTGCACACTCACAGAGCAAGTTCATATATATATATATATATATATATATATATATATATTTTTTTTTTTTCCCTTGGAGACAGGATCTTGCTCTGTCACCCAGGCTGGAATGCAGTGGCACAATCATAGCTCACTGCAGCCTTGAACTCCTGGGCTTGAGTGATCCTCCCACCTTAGCTTCCTGAGTAGCTGGGATTATAGGTGCATGCCATTGCACTCAGATAATTTTTAATATTTTTGTAGAGATGGGATCTCACTATGTTGCCCAGGCTGGTCTTTAAGTCCTGGTCTTAAATGACCCTCCCTCCTAAGCCTCCCAAAGTGCTTGGGATTGCAGAGGTGAGATATTAAAGAGATAGCTGAAAAGAACATGTCTGGACTGTTGAAATCATGAGAGGAAATAAGAGTCATATTTTTTAAAAAGTGTGCCAAAATGAGGAAAAGAGAGAGAATAGTACTCTGGGGACAAAGGGAAAAAAAACTGAGGAAATGTTCAGAGGGTTAGAAAGAGAATCATAAGAAAGTGGTACCACAAAGTGAAGGGAACACTTTCAAGTAAAAGTGAGTGTTCAGTTGAAAGATCAAAGAAGATGAGAACTGAACATTAGTAACTGATAGCTCTTTCATCTGACTCTAGACAAATAAAATGTGACAACCCCATTTAAACTTGGGTGGGTCTAAATCTACAACCTGCGATCTTTCTATCATATCATACTACTTGCTATTAAAACAAACAAACATACAAACTTGAGGTGCTGAAAAGACCAGTCAAATATCTACTAATAAATACACGTGCTAATTAAATGAATACTGATTTCATGACTGCTTTGATCCAGCACTATTCTAGACTCTAAATGTAGAGTGCAAATAAAGAGGATGTGATGTCGGCACCTTATAGAGCTTCCAGTCTTCGGAAGTGGATAGATATCAATTAGTCATATTTAATAAGTATTATGAAGAAAAACTAACATGAGGATATAATAAATAAAAACAATAAAAGGATCTATCAGGACCTAACCTGGTGTGAACTTCAATTATGGCATCATATTTGAACTCAGGTCTTGCAAATGGTAGAAATCAATAAGGTGGGATGGGCAGGGGTGGGAATTTGCATGACAAAAAGAGAATGACTATGAAGTGCTGAGAAGCTGAGCTAGAGAGTTCAGCATGGCCAGATTATGCAAAGCTTGGTAAGCCATGTTTGAAGGTCTCTATTTAAGTTTAAGGAGAAGCCTTTATAGGGTTTTGATATTTAATTTCCACACTGCATTCTGATTCACATCATCCCAGTTTGAAAAGAATCTTTATGACATTTCCTGGTAGTAAAGTGCAGCTACAGATGACTTTTTTCTTTTTCTTTGTGAAGCCAACTTATCACTCCGTGGATCTACCTTTATATCAGCACCATAGTAGCTACGATTTTGGACAAATTCTAGTGTTAGGAGAACACTACTGGTAACATCTACCCTGTGGATGCAACCACACCAATGTACTATTACAGTAGAGAGGAAAGTGAGAGTAGAGAAGAAAGTGGGAATGAAGAGACAGTGAGCTGCCTTTGTCTGAAATATAGTAAATTCAGCTGTGAGTATACATTTCTCTTTGGAGAATGCAATGCGAAACTTGGCCTAGCAAGAATTAGGGGTCTGGGCACAGTGGTTCATGCCTATAATCCCAGCACTTTGGGAGACCTAAGTGGGTGGATCACTTGAGGTCAGGAGTTTGAGACCAGCCTGACCAATGTGGTGAGACTCCATCTCTACTAAAAATACAGAAAAAATTAGCCAGGCTTGGTGGCGTGCGCCTGTAATCCCAGCTACTTCGGGGGCTGAGGCACCAGAATCGCTTGAACCAGGGAGGCGGAGGTTGCAGTGAACCGAGATTGCGCCACTGCACTCCAGCTTGGGCAATAAGAGTGAAACTCTGTCTCAAAAAAAAAAACAAGAAAAAATAAAAAGAATTAGGGTGACAATCACAAACCTAAAATGTCTCTTGTAGTCTGGAGACTCACCAAATCAGTTTACTGCATGAGTGTTTGCCTGGGACAAAATGATGTGGCTCAGTTGAGCAATTGCCCTAAACCCCACTCAGTGGGGAAGGGAGCTGGGAGCTCCTCTAGATGAGCACTGTTGGAATTCTGACTGTAGTCATGACTTAGCTCTATTCTTTTTATTATTTCCTGGTCCCACCTAGATTTAGTCACTCCCCAGTTCTTATCTGAGAAACTCCCATATTTGTTCTTTTTATTTTTTTCTATTCAGAACAAGTTGCTATGCAAAACACAGTATGTCTCATGACCACATCATCTACACTAAATTCTTCAAGTCCCTCTCATCAGCTTGGGCCTGTTTTCCGTGCTATAATCCTACATTTCCAGTTGCTTACAGGATATGCATGTGGATACCATCTGTTATGGGTGGAACTGTGTCTCTCCAAAATTCATATGTTGAAGTCCTATGCACCTGTACCTCAGAATCTATTTGGAGATGTGGTCTTTTAAGTGGTCCTTGGGGTAAAATGAGGTTGTATGGGTGAGACCTAATCCAGTATAATGCTTATCCTTATAAAAATAGATTAGGACATAGACACACACAGAGGGAAGGTTAAGCGAGGACAAAGGGAGAAGATGGCCACCTGCAAGCTGAGGAGAGAGACGGCAGAAGAAATCAACCCTGGCACCACGCTGGTCTTGAACTACACTCCACAATTGTGAGAACATGAGTTGATGTTGTTTAAATCATCCAAACTATGGTAGTTCGTTGTGGCAGCCCAGCAAATGAATACAGCATCCTGGATTCAAAGTCATTTTATAAAACTGAGTCTGCCCATCACCTTCTTCTAAGAGTAATTCCTCTTTCCCAAGACTAAAATCGCAAGCTCTTACTCAGCATCTGTTGTGGATTTATTAGGTGTCAAGCACTGGGGGTAGTCCCTGCCCTCATAAATCTCCCATTTCACTGCAGCCCACCTCAGCTCATACCTCTCACTGACACTTCCATTATCTCTACCTCCCTAACTGCAAACTGTGCAGTCATTTGCTATTTGTCCATCTTTCACCTTTCCTTTCTACTCAGTCATAGATTTCCGATGACTGTTTCATGGCATGCTTGCTGCATTTAGTCAACTGCCACGCTTTCCCTGAATTACTGGTGTAGTCTCCTTATGGGTTTCTTCTTTTCCCGGTCTTCGCCTTCACTTATCTCCTATCCATTATATACCAAATATTCTGCAAATATAACTTTCACCACGTTACTCACCCTCCTTTCTCAAGAGTCTCTCTTACAGGAAAGGTAAAGATAAATGTGTGTCAGCCTGAGTCACTGAGGAGTAAATTTTATGTTTGATGTTTCAACATAGGCGGGGCTTCAGCTGTAGATGAGTATCTGAGGTCTCTCATTGATGCATGTCATATCCTTCCACACAGTCTTCATCACATTGGCTTCTTGGGCTAGCAAGGAGTATTCACATTTTGAGTTAGGTAAATATTTAAACGGTTCATTGTTTTGACAACTGCATTTTTTCTCTATAAGTTTTCTAAAGTTGCATATATACACATGATCAATCCAGTTCCTACAAATAATTTAAGTTATAATGGGGTATGAGTACACCATTTTAAATTTCACTGCCTTAGACTTCTTTTATATATTAAAATTATTTCTAAATTAATTTTACTTCTAAATTAAATGTCTCCCTTGAGAGGCATTGTAGTGTAGTAGATGAAAACACAGACTCTGAATCTGGAATTTCTGTTTTCAAATACTAGTACTGACACCTAGTAAGCTGGATTACTTGACTGAGCTGTAAACTTTCTGCCCCCAGTTTCTGATTATAAGATACTTATCACCTAAGGTTGCTATGAGAATAAAATTAGTTAATAAATATAAGGTGCATATATCAATGCATATAATAATATAAGTATATGCTCTTATTTTAAGAGAATGAGCAATAAATACAGAAGTCCTATCTCACCTGCCCTCTCAAATTATGCACTAGGAACCACAAGTCTCATTTGTTAGCTCCATCATTTGCATTTTTTTTCAAAGCTCACCGTTCACCAGCCCCTCCAATGACATCACAATAAAGACAGGAGGCTTGGCACACTCAATCACACCAATTCAGCAGTGATGTCAAAATGGTGAAAAAGAGTGTAAATAACTTTTCAGAAGGTTGGCATGGGGTTTATGGTGTTGCATGTGAATGGGTGAATGCTAAAATAAAGCCACACTAACATGAAGACGAAGCTAGTGCTTGGTGTAGATGAGGAAGATCACAAAAATGCTGTTTCTCCTGCTTCGGGAAATGCTGCCCTCCTTCAGATCAACACGAAAGATCAGGGGCCAGAATGAAACAGTCCTTTCCATCAGACAGATTTCCTTATTTCTGACCTAATCTGTGTGCTACAGGCTAGAGTGAAAATATCTTCTCCTCTCTTTCCCTGTCTCTCATTCTCTCTTAATTTCCCAAGACCTGTATGTAAACTGACCTCCACAAAAGTAAAAAGGAGAATGACCCAACATAACTCACTGTTTTGTCATTTCCTACAGGTTTTCTTTCTTTTTTCCTATTTGTTTTTCCACTGATCGATTTCTCTATCCACGAAATTAGAAATCAAAATTCCATTACCTCTGAAATGCTGTCCCCATATTGTAATCTGTTGCCATGAGCTTGACACTTACCAGGAGTTACAAGGAATGTTAAAATTCCCCCTTTCTGGGAATATTCGGTCTAAGTTGGAAAGATAAACAATACAATTAAAACAATACATTGTATTTAAAAAAAAAAAAAACCAAGGAATGTATTTTGCTATGAATGGCAAATAGCATAACAGAAACTGAATGTGGTAGAGAGGAAAAAATGATCACTAAGGTAGTTGGGGATTCTGAAAGAGTTTGCCTGAGCTGAACTTTGGAAATCAGAAGCGAGGGAGAGGGAGAAGGAGAGGAAGGAACATTCTAGGAGGGAAAACTGAACGAGGAGTTTTGTGGGACACATGGACGATCACAAGGTTGAGGACATGCCGGGGGAATTCAGATTTCAGATAAGAGGCTTGTGGAAAAAGTTCAAAGAGGAATATTGAGACCATATTATGAAGGATTTTAAATACCAGGCTGGGAGTCTGTGCTCTGCTTTTAGGTTAATGCTTCTCAAAAATTTCCCTAAGGGTGATAGGAATAGTGTCTCATTTGACCGCAAAAATTTTGAAGTTTTATCTGACAATATATAATGGATTATTTTTAAAGCTAAAATGATGTCCATGAATGTATTCTACTGCATCTTATTTATTTTCATTGTTCTATAACAATTATGATTTTCTTTTATCAAAACTTCCAGAAAAATCCAAGCTGCAGGATATATCTTTTCTTAGAGCTTTAATTAGAGCTTTAAGTACCCCCCATACTTCTAAGAATCCTTGAGGTAAGAGCATTCCAGATAAAAAGCACCAGGCTTAGGCTACAGAAAACCCAGAAAACCACCATAAATATTTTGAAAAGAGACTTGTACAGTAGCTGAAGGTAAGACATCTTTTTTTTTTTTTTTTTTTTTTGAGGCAGTATCTCACTCCTGTCAACCAGGCTGAAGTGCAGTGGTGCGATCTTGGCTTACTGCAACCTCCACCTCCCAGGCTTAAGCAATCTTCCCATCTTAGCCTCCCAAGTAGCTGGAACTAGTAGGGGCATGCCACCGTGCTGGGCTAATTTTTGCATTTTTTTTTTTTTTTTGGAAAAACTGGGTTTCACCATGTTGGCCAGACTGGTCTCTAACTCCTAGGCTTAAGCAATCTGCCCACCTTGGCCTCCCAAATTGCTGGGATTACAAGTGTGAGCCACTGCACCAGGTCAGGCACACTTTGAAAAGGAAACAAGAGCTGCAGGCAAATGCCAACCTGTTCTGTTCTTCGGGATCTTTCCCTTAAGCTTTCCCTACACAGGACAGAGGTGAAGATCACCGTAATCATTGCTAAACATGGGCAATCTTTACCTCTTCAGATCACTGTCATGTACAATAATCATTGCTAAACATGGACAATCTTTACCTCTTCCAATCATTGGCACATACAATAATCATTGCTAAACATGGACAATCTTTACCTCTTCAAATCATTGACACATACATTATTTCATTTTTATTTCAGCATATTCTTCCAAGAATGGATCAGAGGCAAATAGAGGGGTACACTGGGGAATGTTTTTCCCCACTGGGAAAAATATATGCATTTTGTTCCTTATTTGAGACCACTGTTACTTTATTAAAAAGTCAAAAGTTTATTTGAGAATGATTGTATCTTGTTAAACGATAAATTTTCGGGTACAGATCTTCACTCTGCAATAATGAGGCCTTTCTTATTTGGTGAGATAATACTACTTTCCCTTAATTTACTTGTACGAACCTCACTAAGAACATTGCAATTGAGACTTTTCCTGAGTGTTGGATGGACCCAGCTTCTGGGAGTGGGACAGGGATGGTTCCTTGGAAGGGTGGATGTTCTTAAGTCTGTTAGGAGAAATTAATTCTCAAACAGGGTGTCTATGTTGCCTGTGCTTGTGATTGACAACCTTGATTTACACTGCTTTGATGTCTAGCATATCATATCTTTTCATAATTTACAACTGGGGATATAAGGCACTACTGGGATGTTCATGTTTCTTCTTATTGCTATTTCTTTTTCATCCATGCAGTGACCCCAAACCTAGCAAATGGTATAGGTTGAAACTCTGGATGTGGGCAAGAGAAGAGGGTAGGGGGAGTTGTCTTATTTGAGACCCATGACCTTTGAGATGGAAACTTCCCTTATAAATAGATATTATAAAAGTTGTGATTTAAATGGGGGCCCTGAAAGGCTCTCTGACCCCAAATATCTCCCTCTGCCTACCTGCCAAGAATCTGCCAAAATTAAGTCTTTCATAAGTCTCTTATTAAAGCATAAATACTTTTGGGCATTTATGAAGGACTTGGGGAGGTGATGTTGAGGTTAAAACCCAAATCGATTTTAGTCCCATCATGGAATCTTAGAAACTTTTAGGAGCCTGATAAATAAGAGGTCAATCTGTTCAAAGTTCCACCTAGGACCAAGATGCTTTGTAATTGCAAAAAATTATTCACCCAGCTTCACACAAGCAGAGTCAAGACCTAGAAATTCACCAAGTGATGAAGCAATTTCTTCCGTAATTACACCATAATAATGGTATTTGTTTAACAATTATTATACCATGCAACTCTCAGCACAGTTTTTCATCTACATTACTTATTTACTTCTGTGTGTTGAGCCCAAATCTGCCAACATGTGACTTCCATCCTTTGATCTCATTTTCTGGGAGCAGCACAAAAAAAAGGGGCTTCCTTGAAAGCTCTTCATATATTTAAAGATCACTCTCAAGCCCACAGTCAACCTGGAGTAGGCAGATGAAGCAACTGGGGAAAAAGACCTCTTGACCTACAACAAACAGTAAGCACTTAGGGGAACAAATGGAAAACTACATGTGCATAAGGTTACTTATAGAAGTTTGAAATAGAAAAAAAACAAAACAAAATAATCACAATAACTTAAATGACCACCACCGGGAGATTAGTTAAGAAAATTGCCATGTATGTTTATAATGTGATGTGATACAACTACAGTCACGTGTTGCCCAACAATAGGGCTATGTTCTGAGAAATGTATTTTTGGGTGATTTCATCCTTGTGCAAACATCAGACTGTACTTATGCAAACCTGCATAGTATGGCCTACTACACACCTTGGTTATAAGGTATAGCCTATTATTCCCAAGCTACAAACCTGCACAGCACATTTCTTTACTTAATACTACAGGTAATTGTAGCACAATGGTATTTGTGTATCTAAAGTACACAAATTGTCTATGTATAGGACACTTACTATGAACGGAACTTGCAGGACTGGAAGTTGCTCTGGGTGAGCGAGTGAGTGAGTGAGTGGTGAGTGAATGTGAAGGTCTAGGACATTCCAGTACCCTACTACGCATGTTACAAACACTGTATGCTTCAGCTACACTAAATTTGTTTTTAAAACTTTATTTCCTCCATGATAAGTTAACTCTAGGCACATATTCTCAGGGCCTCCTTGGGGTGTGTAATGGGTAAAAAAAATTTTTTTAAGTAATGAAAATAATAAATTAACCTTAGCTTACTATAACATTTTTACTTTATGAACTTTTAAATTTCATTTAAGTTTTTTGTAATAACACTTAGCTTAAAACATAAACTCACTGCAGAACTGTACAAAAATGTTTTCTTTCTTTATATCCTTATTTTATAAACTTTTTTCTATTTTAATTTTCCATTTTGATTTTTTACTGTTAAACATTTTTGTTAAAAACTAAGACACAAACACACACATTACCCTAGGCCTGCACAAGCTCAGGATCATCCATATCACTGTCTTCCACCTCCACACACCTTGTCCCACGGGAAGGTCTTTAGGGTAATAACACGCATGAAGCTGTCATCTCCTGTGATAGCAATGCCTTTTTCTGAAATCCCTTTTGAAGGACTTGCCTCAGGCTGTTTTACAGTGAACTTTTTTGCTCATAGAAGGAGTATGCTCTAACATAACAATAAAATGTATAGAACGGTAAATACACGAGCCAGTACATAGTCATTTATTATCATTACCAAGCATTACTCAGTGTACATGATTGTATATACTAGAGTTTTATACAACTGGCAGTACCAGCATCACCACAGACACATGAGTAATGCATTGCTCTACAAGCTTATAACAGCTACATGGTCAGTAGGTGACAGAAATGTTTACAGCTCTATCATAATCTTATGGGACCACCTTCATAAATGTAATCTGTCATTGGCCAAAACATCATTATGTGGTGGATGACTGTGTTAGAAATGAGGATGTAAAGATACACTTTTGACCAGCAAAAATTTCATGGCATGTTGAGTAAAAGAAGCTGTTCATAAAACAGGTGTATGATTCTATTTGGAAAAATTATAAACATATATGTATATACATTTTTATAAATATGCAAGAAGGGATAATGAATAACTAATTTATGGTTAATATTGAATGGTATTTGGATGATGGGATTGGAAATATTTTCTCAAATTTTTCTTCTTTATATATGTCAACAGAAACCCTTTATGATTTTTTTCCCAAAAGCAATATAGCTATTTCCAAAATAAAATGAGAACAAATGACTGCTTAGTGCACAGTTGGTATTCAGTACACATTTGCTGAACTGAAACTTGAAGGTGAAAATAAAGCATTACCTAATTCCTCTAAGAACAAAGAGAGAGAAAAAAGAGGGTTGTGTGTTTGTGTGTGTGTGTGTGTGTGTGTGTGTGAGAGAGAGAGAGAGAGAGCTTGAAAAATAAAAGAAAAATTTGTTCAAGGTGGCCTAAAAGGAGCAACGGAAACAAATTAAGTAAAATGTCAAAGCTGAATTAAAAAGATAAAATTCCCAATGAGAGATAATCTGGATGGCGGAACTGAACGGCATGGGAAGTATGCAAGAATCTATTGCTTGAGTCATTTTGGAAAAACAAAAACAAAACTAAAACTTTTTCAGTTTCTAAAAGTTGACCTTTTGGAAACCCATCTTTGTTTCTTCCATTCGTTATAAGGGTACTGAAAAGGGTCAAAATTACGTGTGGGATTTCTCCGTGGCTTAAGCCTAAAGTGAAGCATCTCTGTGTAGAAGAGTGGCCACTCAGGGACTAATCTGGATACAGCCTTTCTTCCCAGTGGAATGTGTTCTTTATCAGATTCCAGCCTCGGGCCTTTGCAACTGGCTATGCCCCAGTCTACTGGGTACATCATGGAAAATGAGGTCCTGTGTTAGCCACACGTGGGCTGTATTTGAACAGTATGTTATGGCCTCCTGACTGTGTGTAGGTTTTGAGAAGGTCAAGACACATCTGGTTCTAGTCTATCCTCTCAATTGGATCAGGAAGAAAGTGGGTTCTGAAGATACTGGTTTCTGACCACTAAGGAGGGAGCTGTGAGGTTGTCTTTTATAGATTGAGTACATAAAAGCATTTTAGCATTTCTTCTTTCTCCTTTTTATTAATGAAAGCTGGTCTTTGAAACTCAAATTTCAAGCCACAAATATAAAACCCCAAACCAGCCTTTGGTATTGGACTCATTATCCAGGCTCATGATAGCACCTTAAGACATGATAGTACTCTGTTGGGATATATGTAGCCTCCTGACCTCAGGCTCAAAAGTCTTTGCATGCCCCAATAATCCCAAGCTCCCCCCACAAATAAATAAATGAACAAAAACAAAAAACCCACCTTTTAGTTGACACTGCCATTTCTATAACTGTAATCATATTCTTACACCCCCAGTTTCTCCTGGCCTCTGCTCATTTCTTACTGTGATCTGCATTCAACATCTTCATTTAGCTGCCTGTCTTCAATCTACCTTCAATTGCTATGCTCTGACTTTCACCCTGACCACCCCATTAAATTCAGCTGCTCTATCCAAGGGGGCTTATTCTCAAATTCCACATCCGTCTTTGACATTGGTGAAATGTTTGACCCTGCTTGAAACTCTTTGACCTGTTTCCATAACATTGCATCATCCCATTTCTCCTCCTATTTCTTTTCCTTTTCCTTCACTTTGCCTTCATGACACATTTTTCTCTTTCACAACAGGTCTTCACAATCCCCTCTGCTCTTTCTCATTCTAATTCCCTTGGATAATTAGCCACTATCAGTATATCAATACTTTTACATAGATTGTACCATTCCACTCATATACCCACCAAATACATCTAGCCGAATGTTGCATGTCATCACAAACTTAACATGCCTAAATCAAGCTGGCCTTCCTCACCCAAATCCATATACAGATTATAAACTCATTCCCAGTGGTCTTGCTCTGACTACCATCTTCTCAATCTTGAAGGACAGAACCTTTATGATTATATTTTATTTTTCCAACTTCTTCTTTGATATGTCTTTATTTCCCCCAATATCATCCTCTTTCTTTGAAATTACCATTCAAGTGATCTCCCTGTCCATCTCTCCTTTCAGTTGCAGAGGTCTGTAATTTTGAAATACAGTATGTGCACAAAAGAGAGTATAGAATTCATGTGTCTAATTACAAGAGTAAACAACAAAATGAACACCAGTGGATTGGCTGCCAGATTAAGGTATTGAACATTTTCAGAACAATGCTGCAGTTGTGGGTTACTCCAAGTTTGTCCTCTCTGCATACAATTCAACTGGTACACTGCAGTCAGACTAATTTTCTTGTAATACTACCTGTATTGAATTATTCTCTATTTCTCAAGAATATATAATGATTTACTATTGGTAAGTGAAAACTGCTAAGTTTTCAGTGTAGTTTTCAAGGCCGTCAAATATCCAACCCTGTCCAATTGCTTCTACTTTTTAACTTAGTAGCCGACCTCAGAAATCAAGTCAGACTATATACTATGTGTGTTTTGGTAGAGTCATCTTGGCTAGTTTCTTATAGCTTTGCCACTGAGACTCTAGAACCTTTTGCCTAAGCATCTTTAATAATAGGATGGGACTTAGTCCAAGTAGAGAACACCAGTCTCATGATTTTTTCAGGACTTGGGATGGCTTTAAACTCATCAACCAGTGAGAAGGAATTTCACTTAAAAACAGTAGAAAATAATTCTAAATACGGAGTAAACTGATTTCATCTAACCTTTTGCCTGAAGCTTTCATGTATAAATCATTGCAAAAATTTCATATGAATAAAGCATTTCCTTCCTTGCATCTGAATTTATGTCGACTTTAAAATGAAACTAACCACAATAAATGTGAGTTGTTGGAGGAAAAAAAAATCTAATTCAAAAGCGGTTTAATAGTAATGTCTTTACTCATTTATTTTCTCAGTAGGGAATGAGTATCACAAACACTTTTCGGTTTTTATCCCTGAAACTAATCTCCATTGCTAGGTCAACCTCAAGGGGACTCTATGCACATATGTACTGGGGAGGTTTCTGTTTAGAAAACAGATATAACGCCAAACTTCATCCTGCTTCGGTTTTTATAAGCGTCCCACGTTGTTGTGATAACTGAGATAAACTGAATTTTTTCTTCGCTTTTGAAAGCCAGAATGATAAAAATATGGTAAATATTTTAAAGCTAGATTTTAAGGTTGTTTCCCAAGCTGGCAAGAGTTTTGATGTTGCATCAACCGCACTTTAACATTTTCTGTAAGTGATTAAAGACTCTTTTAGAAGATAATAATTGCTTACTAAAACCACTCTTGGTTCACAAATTGGTTTGAGATGGCAAGCAAGGATTTTTTTTTCAAAATGAGGCTCAATAATCTGGGCAGTCTTTCACAATTTTTGTTCTGATTAAATTGTCCCATAAAATATTGACAGCTAGCGTGTACCACTTTCCTATATCCCTGGGAATATCTGAAAAAAAGGTGATGAGTTCTGCCTCACAATCCTAATACGAAATTAAATAACAGATGAAATAGTATGTAAAACATATTGAACACTGTATTGACAGAATCCCGTGTGACATTGTTCACCATATCCACCATTATTCACTCTTCCCCTTCCCTATTCATTTCATTTTGAAATACATCTTGAGTACAGAAGAGTGTATAAAATCTGTGTGTATAATCACAAGAGTAAACAATAAAATGAACACCTGTACCTTGACTGCCAGATTAAGGTATTGACCATTTCCAGAACTTTAGAAATCCCCTGAGTGTACTTCCCTTTCATTGTTCTCTTCTTGGGCTGGGATGTGAAACCTCAGGATGCACTTGCTTCCTCAGGCCCCTTCTGCGTAAGATTATTTCTGGAAACGGCCTGATAAACCTCTTACTGGCATTCCCACCTGATCTCTACTTCTCCTTGTGTGCTGGCTTTTTCTCCGAGGGCTCAGACCACAGTTGTGCCACATTCTGCCACATTCCGCATTCCGATGTCCAGTCCCACCTGTTTTGCATCTATGTCAGTTAGGGTTCCAGCAAGAAATAGACAGCACATTCACATTTTGAGGAGAATTGTTAATAGAAATCTTTTGTTTGCTTGTTTTACGGAGGTCTGAACAGAATTTAGGGAAATCAATAGAAAAATCATATATTACCCCTGGGCTAGCAGTGGAGGAGAAGTCATACCATCCTGCTATGAAGGGAACAAAGAATAGAGTGGCTTCTGGCTGGGTGCAGCGGCTCACGCCTGTAATCCCAGTACTTTGGGGGGCCGAGGCGGGCAGATCATGAGGTCAGGAGATCGAGACCATCCTGGCTAACACAGTGAAATCCTGTCTCTATTAAAAATACAAAAAAATTAGCCAGGCGTGGTGGCGGGCTACTTGGGAGGCTGAGGCAGGAGAATGGCATGAACCCGGGAAGCGGAGCTTGCTGTGAGCCGAGATTGCGCCACTGCACTCCAGCCTGGGTGACAGAGCGAGACTCCATCTCAAAAAAAAAAAAAAAAAAATAGAGTGGCTTCTGCAGCCCAGAACTGAGGAGCACAGCACAGCCTGAAATGGCTCATAGTCTTTTGCGGAGACACCATCTTGCTGTCAGGGTAGGACTCATAGGTGCCTTGATCTCTTGAGGCCTACTCCTCACCCCAGTGAGAGTCCAAATGAAAGACAGAGGGCAAGGGAAGCCTTGTATGCAGCCATAGACCAGCCTCCTGGATCATTAAGCAGGTGGGTATGAGTGGGGAATAAATCTGGAGGAGTCCATGGAAGCCATCCATCACAGCTTCTAAGGCATCAGTAACAGAGGAGCTTCAGAAACCATCCTTAGCCCTAGTGTCTTCAAAATGAAGTGGGACTTGCTGATCCATCTCACTTATTTTCCAATGTTGTTTGTTTTAATTTAATCTCTGATTCCCACCTCTCTTGGGATCCTCCAAAGACCCCTCTGCCCCTTGTCCTGCAACCTGATCCTCTGAATACAAAACTGCTGCATGACATCTTTTAACATATGTCCGGCCAGACAGCACCCATCTTTTAAGGCCCATATCAGATCACATGATTTTCTGGGGAACTTTGTTAATGACATATCCCCAGAAACATCTTTTGCTCTCAACTCTTCTTGCACCTATAATCCAAATCCATGTTCTCCAAACTTTTTGATCACAGAGCCTCTGAAGAAAAAAAAATTAAGCATAGTTTTCTGGTCTACATTTAGTCATATGTTCATAAATTATATGCATGTGCAATTCTAATATATACATTATTTAAAAGGACACATAATTAGACAGTGAAATAATAAATTAATATGAATAAAAGTTCAAGCTCTTTTTTTCACTCACTTCAATCAGTTTTCCCCACTTTGGTGACTTGATCTTCCTTCATCTCTACTGCTTATTTCTATTCTTTAGTGTTTATGATTTTTTGAGCTTCCTTCACAATGAAAAGTTCTAGACTGTTATAATCACCTTTTTATAAATATGAAGTGGCATATAGAAGTATCAATATGTGGTAAGGGTGGTAAGTTTATGTGTGTATGTTTGAAACTTTTGTGTCACTCGCGTGGGGGATGTGTGTGTGTGCCTGTGTTCACCTGTCCTTTTTGTCCTTTTGTGGGGGGTGTGTGTGCCTGTGTTCACCTGTCCTTGTGTGGGGGGTATGTGTGTGTGTGCCTGCATTCACCTGTCCTTGTGTGGGGTGTGTGTGTGTGCCTGTGTTCACCTGTACTTGTGTGTGTATGTGTGTGTGTGTGTGCATGTGTTCCTGCTGTCACCTGTACTTGTGCACTGGATTGCTAAAAAAAATGGGCTTATTTCTGTGAGTATTGTTTTAAAATCTGGAGAAATACCGCCCTGGACAATGTCTGTGAAAACTCTGCACTCAAAGTTTAGAAAGAACAGTGGAAAAGGTGTCTTTTCTGCTACTACAGAGTCAGCTTCAGGTTAGTACTGAGAGTCCATGTTCTTCTTTAGTAAGGATTCAAGGCCTCCTAAAATTTTGGACTCCGTTTTATTGCAATCAAAATGTTTATTTCCTCACGTCTATTTAGTTTAGAGGCATGGCACGTGGGACTAAGATGATATGCAAAATAAATCCCCATTAACTGACTAGAGTGTGATCGTGTGTGAACATACTTTCTTTCCAAAAAAAAGAATCTCAAAATGTTGATGATGAAAGGCTATTAATTTCCTTCTTAGATTAAAGATCTTTCTATCCACCCTGCCTCTCATTTCTTTTGGGAAAATAACATTTGTTGCCTTCTCTGACGCTAAAGGTTATTCGCGTTTCACATAAGAAATAGAAAAATAAGGCTGGGCGCGGTGGCTCAAGCCTGTAATCCCAGCACTTTGGGAGGCCGAGACGGGCGGATCACGAGGTCAGGAGATTGAGACCATCCTGGCTAACACGGTGAAACCCTGTCTCTACTAAAAAATACAAAAAACTTGCCAGGCGAGATGGCGGGCGCCTGTAGTCCCAGCTACTCGGGAGGCTGAGGCAGGAGAATGGCGTGAACCTGGGAGGCAGAGTCTGCAGTGAGCTGAGATCCGGCCACTGCACTCCAGCCTGGGCGACAGAGCGAGACTCCGTCTCAAAAAAAAAAAAAAAGAAATAGAAAAATAAAAGAATAAATAAAAAACAAAGAAATTAAATGTATTTCCATACCTACAGATACCTGTTTTTAAAATTTTAGCTTATGCTTCCAGTAATTTTTTAATGTATTACATATTTTATACCTACTAGGAATCATATTTCATTTTTGAAATCTTCCTTTTGTTCTTAATATATCATGAACTTATTTCCATAGGCTAATTATACTTGGAGAAGATGATGTTGATCACTGTATAATAAATATTTCATCATAAAGGTGTCTTATAATTTAAGAATTTTCCTACAGTTAGATGGTTACACTGGTTCCAATTTTCACTGCAATGAACACTCATTTTCAACAGCATCTTTGCATATCTCTTATGTAATATAAATTCTTCAAAGTACAATTTCTGTTTCAAAAATATAAACCTTAAAATAATTACTCAAGTTTATTATCATATTGCTGTCCAATTGTTACTATAAGGAAAAAAGGAGCTAAAGAATAGAGTGGTTTCTGCAGCCCAGAACTGAAGAGCATGCTACAGCTTGAAATGCCTCATGCCTTTTGCAGAGACACAGTCTTGCTGGCAGGGAGAAACTCGTGGGGTATCTTGATCTCTTGATGCCTACTTCTCCCCGCAATGAGAGTCCATGTGAAAGAGAGAGGGCAAGGGAAGCCTTTCATGCAGTCATGGACCAGCCTCCTGGCCATTAAATGGAGATTGCATCATTTTTATATACTTGTCAATTGGGTAAACAAAAATTGCTAAATATTTTACTAATCACGTTTATTTGATTGCTAGTGATGTTGAACATTTTTCCAAAATTTTTATTGGCTATTTGCATTTCTCCTTTTTTAAGTTGCTGATACAGGGTTAAGAAATCACGTAGGCAATAGTAAGGGTATGGGAGTCCTACACAAGGCTTTTTTTTTTTTTTTTTTTGAGACAGAGTCTTGCTCTATTGCCCAGGCTGGAGTGTAGTGGGGCGATCTCCGCTCACTGCAAGCTCCGCCTCCCGGGTTCATGCCATTCTCTTGCCTCAGCCTCCCGAGTAGCTGGGACTACAGGTGTCCGCCACCGCGCCAGGCTAATTTTTGTATTTTTAGTAGAGACGGGGTTTCACCGTGTTAGCCAGGAGGGTCTTGATCTCCTGACCTCGTGATCCACCCATCTTGGCCTCCCAAAGTGCTGGGATTACAGGCCTGAGCCAACGCGCCTGGCCAAGGCTTTTCTTTTTAATGAAAAGCAGCCCCAAATCATTGTCTAACAAAGAGCAGTCTGTAAAGTCAATCTGCAGACATAGACAAGCAAGCAGACAGCTTGCAGGGTGAATGCCAGCAGGAACTAAGGACTAGACATGTTGTAGATGGCAGCTCCATCTTCCCTTCCCTTTGTCAGTCACTTGCACTGTAAGGAGCAGACAAGATGGCCTGGATCAACTGGAAAGTCCATTTGCATAATAAGATTAGGGTGGGGAGACCAGCTTTCCTCGCAGCTATGTAAACGTCATACCTGATGGAAACAATCTGTCAGCCCTGTGTAAATCAGACACCACCTCCTCATGCTCGACTATAAAATCTGGTGCATCTGCCACTATCTGGTCCTTTCCACTTGGAGACCCCTTTCTCTATCTCCTTCTCTTCTGCCTATTAAACCTCCACTCCTAAACTCTTCGTGTGTGTCCATGTCCTAAATTTTCCTGGCAGGCAACAATGATCCCAGGGCATATACCCCAGACAACATAGCTGCTTCAATGCCATTCACCCTTTTTTCTGTTAGATGTTCATCTTTTTATTTAACAGTTCTTTATATATTACAAATATCAATCACTTGCCCATCTTATATGTTCCCAATATTAAATCTTGGGCTTTACAGACAAGGACCTGGGTCATGAATAGGACTCACAAACTGTTCATAGTGAAATAACCAATGCTGGGAGAGAACTCTACAGAAACCAGATCTTACTGAATGAAGGTCCCTTTGAGGACTCCATATTTATACCATAAAGACAACCAATTACATTCTTCATTGTTGGAATTTATTTTACCTTTTCCTTTACCCAGAAATGGAAGAGTTCTGGTGCCTGTGCATTGGTTTGCATCTGTCTCTGTCCTTAGGATCAAGCCTTCTCTGCAGCTTTTTCTGCGAGAAACAACAGAAGAAAACAATGTCCCTGGAGTTGCATAGTAACCAAACAGTCCCCGCTGATGGTTTATGATCCTGACACATTATATTAACAGAGAGTTTCCAACACCACAGAGGGGCCAATTTCTCTTAAAACTTTAAGATAATCATCCCATTAAATCATGCCAATCTGACACAAGCAATCCGACAAGCAAAGTGTCCACTTAAATGTGATACAAAATAGATAACTCTGAATGCTAAAATAACTACTTCTTTTTGGGTAAAACCACAGTTTTCTTCTAAATAATTTCTTAACAACCTCTATCGTTTATACCTTCATATAAAGTAGGTGGATTGCTGAGAAATGTTGTAAACTCATTGACTTTGAGATTTCGTTTTTGTAGTATTCTTATTTACACAGGATCTACCATCAAGCCTTGATCAAATCACTTCATTTTTGGTCGCAGATGTCTCATATGTAAAGCGTTACCTAATTGTTGAACTGTCTGAAGGAAGGAGATCAGAAAAGAGGCTTGCCTTCCTTCCTTCTGTCCTTCCCTCCCTTCTTCCGTCCTTCTTCCTGCCTTCTTTTTTTTTTCTTTTTTTGAGACAGAGTCTTCACTCTCTCCCCAGACTAGAGTGCAGTGGCACGATCTGGACTCACTGCAACCCCCGCTTCCTGGGTTCAAGCAATTCTCCCGTCTCAACCTCCCGAGTAGCTGGGATTACAGGCGCGTGCCACACCCAACTAATTTTGTATTTTTAGTAGAGATGGGGTTTCATCATGTTGGCCAGGCTGGTCTCGAACTCCTGACCTCAAGTGATCTGCCCACCCCAGGCCTCCTAAAGTGTTGGGATTACAGGTGTGAACCACCTCACCTGGCAAGAGAGCCTTTCTTAATTCCCTTCTCAACGACCTGCTAATTAATCTTCCTCTTCAAACCCTGCTGTTGGTGAAGCCAGTCAGGTTTCTTACTTTGCTCTTTTGCTGAGTCAGGAGCCAACTGGAATGGATAAGCAAACCATGAGACTCCTACATTTCATAACTGTAGCAGAACATTTTAAATATGTTTATTTTTGTTTAAAAAGATGCAAAGCCATCACCTACCCCACTGCTATCAAGGTATAAAAATGCTAATATAATCTTTTTAAATTTGTTATTGCTTCTCTGGGAGGAATATGAAGTAAATCAAACCTACACTGATGCAGCAAAATTCAAAGCGTTTGACAGAAGTTCATTTTCCTTAGTCGCCACCAGGCAATAATAATGGTTGTAAACAGCATATGCCAGACATCTGTATCTTGTCTTTCTGAGGGTTCTAGCTTACCTTCCATCTATCTGTTCTTCTAAAAATGAAAGTTAATCTGCTTTTTCACAGAAGTCATTTTTTTGATAGTTGTTATACATAATTTGAACAGAATTTAAGTATGTATTCTTATTTGACTTAGAGAAATATGTTACAGTTAGCCCTTTTACTCTTCTGCTTACAAGCCTGAAAGTTGAAAATGTGTGAAGCACTTGATGTTCTTCTTTACTTTCTTAAAGTATTTAATTTCTCCGAGTGTCAGAAATGTTATCTTCAATGGAACATATGCTCCCATCTGCACTTTTTTCTCATCACTGAAAAACACACTGTGTGAACATTTATAGGAAAAACTCTCTCTGCCTCACAAAGTTATCTCTCTCCGCCTCACAAAGTTATTATGATACTCGATGGTATAATAACGTTAATAAAACTAGCTACGTTTATTAAACTCCCTTGTATAATAAATAATTTGACTGGTCTTTGTCCCTGGTTCCTGAAAGGGAGACTCTAAATTCTTGGAATTTTCTAAATGATAAGAGTGCCTTTGTTATTCACAATGGATCCCTGGGACCACATTTACATGTCAGCGCAATCTCCCAGCCTCGGTGGAAGAGAGGGGACTGGATGGAGACTGAGTCCAAAGACGTGGCCAGTGATTCAACCAATTGTGCCTGTGTAATGAAACCTTAGTAATTGTGGACCTTGAAGTTTGGTGGAGCTTCCTGCTTGGTAAACATATCAGAACACATCGTGAAATACAACAGAAAAATTACTTCTCGAATTCAAGGAAATATAAGGTATATTGAAAGTTTGAAATAAAACAAGCTGTATTTTTTTCCTCAGGAATGGAGAGGTAATTCTTGTGTTTCCCAGGTCCTCTTCCCTGAACTAAGGCCTACCCTGTTATAGCATTAGCAATTCAAATCATGTCAGTGAGAGACACTTAATGACTATGAAATCTTTTCATCTTAAAACTTTGATGTGACAACAAGACCCCGAAATATGTAAATTATATGCAAATGATAAAGAGAACATGGAAATTGAAAACTTGGAAACTAAAAGCTCACACATAGCCCAAACATTCCCTAAATGAAGAACGAGATTTCCCTTCTAGACTGAGAGATGCTATATCCAAAGATTTGACCTGCTTATTACTCAGATGACTGTGGTTTACAGTTAAAACCCTTGGATAAAGCTATTTCATATAGCAAGAAAATAAAAATTATCAAAGTTGAACCTCCTGGCTGTCTCTTTGCATGCCAGAATTCTGACAGACATCCCTGAGAAGCATCCACAAGACCCAAGAGATGAATATTGGAAGATTCTTTAATATTAGATTCCTCCCAGAATGACAGATGAGAGTCAGATCTCACCCAGGAGAAGCATCATGGGAAATAACCAAGGTGCCAAATAAGAAAGATTAAATCCATCCAATTTTACATGAGCTAAAGGAGAGCTCATTGAGCCTGAAGAAATAGGCAATAATATGACAAAGAAAAATAAAGAGGGTAGGAAAAATAGAGGGCAAGAAAAATAACTAGAATAAACTGATTTTAAATCTATCAAAAACCTGGACTTTCAACAAAAATAATTTCCAAGTTCAAATTGCTGTTCAGAGGAGCTGAATTGGAAAGTAAATTATATGCAATGGACATGAGCAACAATCTCTGTTTATTACAATAGCTCTTTTAATGCCATCTCTATCTGCACAGGTTTGCCAACTCACTACAACCTTGAACATCACACCAGTTTGTTTACTCCAATTGTTAAAGCCCTCAATAATTTGGAGCAATTAGTAGAAACCTAGCTCCATTCTAAATGATGG
>NW_012118710.1:2692640-2693674 GCF_000951035.1 Colobus angolensis palliatus | reverse complement strand
GTGCAATGGCACAATCCCGGCTCACCACAACCTCTGCCTCCTGGTTCAAGCGATTCTCCTGCCTCAGCCTCCTGAGTAGCTGGAATTACAGGCATGCGCCACCACACCCAGCTAATTTTGTATTTTCAGTAGACACAAGATTTCTCCATATTGGTCAGGCTGGTCTCAAACTCCCGAACTCAGGTGATCCACTCACCTGGGCCCTCCAAAGTGCTGGGATTACAGGCATGAGCCACAGTGCCCGGCCAACGATGGAATGTTTTAAAGTCATGTGACCTGCATCAGGCTGTCTACGCTAGTGTTCATTAGTTAAGATAATAGATCATATACTGTAGTCAACATCCTAGAAGAAATTCGCCATTAGAAATGTTAGAAGATTGAATGAAATTATTTCTTTTTTCTTACCAGTTTTCTTATTCTGTAATTTGGAAAAAGCATCATAATTGTCCATTAATGGAATCTTTAATGTAAGTAAACAGTTTTTCCCTTCAAGTAATTTTGAACATCCTTACATTAAATTTTAATTTTATTATTCATTTGCTTTGTAAGCATTTTTTCAATAGTCATGAACACTTGCCAAAGCTTTTCTTCTCAAACATTGTTTTCACTGCATCCCTGAGTATATCTGAAGATTTTCTCTTTCCCAGGGGATCAAGCTCAAACACTTTCCATCATGTTGCCTCACTTAATTCTTAAAATGCTAACAGTTCTCTTAAAATCTCTTAATATTTACAAATCCCTTTACAGCTCTTAAAATGCAACAAATTCTCTTTTTTTAAGACAAGATTTTTAATTTACTCTTCTCTGCCAACATGTATTTAGCTTGATTCCAAGGTTTTGCACATGCTGTTTCTTGCTAGAATTGACGTTTTCCCTTTTCTAATTTAAAGCCTACATAAACATTGACCCCCTCTCCCAAGTCACTCATCCCCTTCTTGGTGAATACTTTTCCTTCTTTCTTTCTTTCTTTCTTTCTTTCTTTCTTTCTTTCTTTCTTTCTTTCTTTCTTTCTTTCTTTCTTTCTTTCTTTCTTT
>NW_012118710.1:2620364-2692390 GCF_000951035.1 Colobus angolensis palliatus | reverse complement strand
TGGCACGATCTTGGCTCACTGCAACCTCTGCCTCCCAGGTTCAAGTGATTCTCCTGCTTCAGCCTCCTGAGTTGCTGGGACTACAGGCATGCACCAACCATGCCCAGCTAGTTTTTGTACTTTTAGTGGAGACAGGGTTTCACCATGTTGACCAGGATGGTCTCAATCTCTTAACCTTGTGACCCATCCGCCTTGGCCTCCCAAAGTGCTGGGAGCGCAGGCATGAGCCACTGCACCCAGCCAACACTTTCTTAACTATAGTCTACGTGGCTTACAGTCTAAATCCTTCAAGGTCTTCAGTTTCATTTATATGAATGAGAAATTATGTAAGTTCTAGGCCATATGGTTCTCAAGTTGGTTATCTTATTGTTGTCATTTATTTAAGACAGATACCATATTTTAAATGTTTTTTTCCTCCCTGTAAATGGATGAGAATACTGTTGAGTGCATGATATTGTAAATCGTGGATGACTTATATTTTCCTAATTTGATGACATAAGCACTTAGCAATGACATGGAGTTTATCTAATATGATGAAAAGGCTGGGATTCACTTTCCTTGAAAATGACAAGTGGACATAGGAGGATGCTCCCATGAAGACCTGGCCCCATAGTTCAGGTGAGTGGGAAGATGCATACACATATCACGCTGGTACGTCCAAACAACAAAAGAGGAAAAAGTCACCTCCCTAACTTCCAGTGACATGATTTATAGAAGCCACCTGAAACTTGACACGAGTATGTCTGGAATAGTGGCACCAAGGCTCCAGCAAAACAATAAAACGCTTGACTCTCTTAAGCAAGCTGGACCCAAAAGTCCCAGAGAGGGAAATACAGGATTTCCCCCAGCGGTCAGCACAGTGAGTCAGCGTCTCCTGAACTAAACAATGGTTGAATACACAGCCACTTAGAGGCCTTTCATCTTTATCCTTTTTTAGCAAAGCATGTGCCTTCTTTTCATAGGTAGGATCACTGACGCCTCATGCTCTGCCCCTCTTCAGCATCATCTGTTAAACAGGAAATCTGCAACATTCTTTTCAGTAAACGGGAGGGGTCTGCTGTCAATCAAAATGCAGGCAAAAAGTCTTAACTCAGGCCAGTCTTTCTGAAGCTGGGTAAAATGATAAGGATATGGAAAGTAACACCTGGAAGAACTGGAGATCCTCTCCAAAGACAGACATAATTTGTTATGAGTGAACCATGCCCTGGACTGCTTAAATGCCTGTTTACATAGGACATCTTAGACGTGGTTATTCAAATAAAATATAAACCTAAAACCTGGAAATTCACCTCTTTAAAAGAAATGCATGGGCCATAGTTTTCACGTGAATTCTTCTATTTTTAAACCCAGCATAGAAAAGAGGAGAAAACTATATTTTAAAATTCATACTTTTATGGACTCAATGCCATCATTCATTACCACTCAACAATGGCCATGGAAACCTACCAATCCGAGCAATGTCAGCCCAATGTCATGTACTCTACACTATTCTCATCAACGTACAGAGAGGAGGAGAATAAGTTTAAGTCAGAGTATCTGCCTCACTTTCTTTTCTTTTTTTTTTTTTCCACACAGAGTCTTGCTCTGTCACCCAGGCAATGCCACGATCTCAGCTCACTACAACACTCCACCTCGGGTTCCAGTGATTCTCCTGCCTCAGCCTCTTGAGTAGCTGGGATTACAGGTGTGTGCCACTATGCCCAGCTAATTTTTGTATTTTTAGTAGAGACAGTGTTTCACCATGTTGGTGAGTCTGGTCTCTAACTCCTGACCTCATAATCCATCTGCCTCAGCCTCCCAAAGTGCTGGGATTACAGGCGTGAGCCACCACGTGTATGTCTCACTTTCTATGTTACAACATGGCACTCTTCTTTTCTGGGAAAGCTGAAAATCTCGAGTACAATCCACACAAGGACCTAATAAATGCTCCTGAACACCAGTCAAGGGCATCATCCCTAGGTCTATTGGTTAGGAATTGTATTTGTCTGCTAGTGTTAAAAATCCCAAACTCAATGACTTAAGCAATTAAGGATTTGTTTGTTTTTCTTATGAGAGATGAGTAGTCAAGTGCTGGTATAGAGGCTCTACAATTTCGTCAGGAAGTGAGTATTGCTTTAGTTTTGTGCTTCTACCTCATTGGAGTATGACCTTTATCCTCACTCTCAAAAGGACCTCAAGAGCCATCATGCAGGGAGAAAAGGGACAGAAATCAGTATGTCAGCTACATTCATCCTATTTATTTATTTATTTGAGACAGGGTCCCACTCTGTTGCCCAGGCTGGAGTGCAATGGCATGATCATGGCTCCCTGCAGCCTTGAGTTCCTGGGTTAAAGTGATCCTCCCACCTCAACCTCCCCAATAGCTGGGCCTTCAGGAGGGGCGGGGCGGGGTGCGATGAGTACCTTTTAAAGAGCTTTTCTGGAAATCCTACTCAGTGGTTTCCTCTTATACTGAAATGGCCAGAAAACAGTCACCTGGACACATCTCACTACAAGCCAGGCTTGGAGAATATGATGTTAGGTCTTTTTAGAAATGAAAGGGAGGAAATAGATAATTTGCAGGCTACAGTTTCTGCTACGATAGAGAAGTGCACTGCATTCCCCATTCCTGCTGAGAAGCCTGTCTAGACAAAGTAGTATCAAAAGCTCCTCTGTTTCCCCATGAAATACTACTTAGTTAGCAGCTGGTTTCAAAATAATAATAGCTGCCATGCATGGAGCATCATTTCAACTTTATGTGTCCTATTTTTCATTTTCACAATAATTATTAATTTATACAATAGTTTTAACAGTCATTAAGAAAATAAAATTCTCTTAGTGTTAAATGTGCATAAAAATATCTAGATCGTGAAGTGTTTCTATGTTGCCTTATGTTCATTTTGCTCTCCTGCATTATTTAGGATTTCTTTTTTTTTTTTTTTTTTTTGAGATAGAGTCTTGCTCTTTCACCCAGGCTAGGATGCCGTGGCATGATCTTGGCTCACTGCAACCTCAGCCTCCCGGGTTCAAGCAGTTCTCCTGCCTCAGCCTCCCAGGTAGCTGGGATTACAGGCGTCTGCCACAGGGCCCAGATTATTTTTGTACTTTTAGTAGAGACAGGGTCTCATCATCTTGACCAGGCTGGTCTCAAACTGCTAACCTCATGATCTATGATCCACCTGCCTCGGCCTCCCAAAGTGCTGGGATTACAGGCATGAAGATTTTCAGCAATGTTGAGTTATAAACTGCTTGGGCTAGCCATGATTCACTCTTTCAAATAAAGTTCTACATTGAAACTTTCTTTTTTTTTTTTTTTTTTGAGGCGGAGTCTCGCTCTGTCGCCCGGACTGGAGTGCAGTGGCCGATCTCAGCTCACTGCAAGCTCCGCCTCCTGGGTTTACGCCATTCTCCTGCCTCAGCCTCCCGAGTAGCTGGGACTACAGGCGCCCGCCACCTCGCCCGGCTAGTTTTTGTATTTTTAGTAGAGACGGGGTTTCACCGTGTTAGCCAGGATGGTCTCGATCTCCTGACCTCGTGATCCGCCCGTCTCGGCCTCCCAAAGTGCTGGGATTACAGGCTTGAGCCACTGCGCCCGGCCTACATTGAAACTTTCTAGGACGCTTCAATCTGTTAATCTAGGGATAGTTCCATTTCTTTGGATTTTTTGCTTATATCTAAAAGAAAAAAAAAAGATCCCAATAGCTCTGCCCAGTTAGATGTTAATTATTTCCCTTTCAGCAATAGTGTCTAATGGCTTGTGCCAACCCAGGGACATTTCACATATCATAAAAATAGCATTGGGCCTCACTTTTTTCAAGAGACTTCATTTCTGTTTTCACTCGTCAAGTCACCATTTTATATTCTTCATTTATGCCTTTAGGTCTTAAATGATATAGGCATTTTCTTCAGAATTTTCATTGTGTCGTAAAGTAGTTAAGCCTTTCTTTCATCACACATTAAATGGAAAAACACATTTACTAGGAAGCACGTTGTAGGAATCATTTATTTTTGCTTCCACTTGAACCCATGTTGATGCATAATACTTAGGGTTAGAAATGTACAGCAGTCAGTTGCATTTAATTTCAGGAATCTCAACTTGCCCACTAATGTATATAAAGTTAATCCTCATTATTCAGATCTCATATTTGTGAATTTCCCTGCTAGCTAGAATGTATCTGTAACTCTTCAATCAATACCTGTAGTGCCATTTGGTCATTTGCAGACATGCACAAGTGGGGAAAAATTGAGGTCTAACAAAGTGATGTTCTGCTCTCATGTTCGGTACTCTCTATTAACAAGTATCCTTTTTCCAGTCTGTGTAGAGCCACCTTTTCTGCATTTTTGTTATTTTTGCTGGTAATTTTTCTGTTACCCTCACCCCCACATTAGTGCTGTTCCGTTTTCTTAAGGGCAAGAAAGCTGACATCTCTTTTACAGAGAAAACATGTTGATAGGCAACTTTGCTCAAGAATGAATTATGTAGTGCTGTTGGCCATGAGTTCAATGTTAATCATTCAACAATATGTGTTAAATAATGTGTCTTTAAGCAGAGGCACATGTAAAATAAGGTATGTATTGATTTGTTGTTGAAAATGTTGTGAGCAGAGGCTGGTGGGACCCTCACCCTGCATTTCTCCTAGGAGCAGTGATTCAGTATTCATTAATTCGGTGTTCCTGGTGACTTTATAGAACATAACTACCACAGATAACAAGAATTAATTGTTTTCTGATTTAGGTGGCCCCTACATTAGACTTTTCACAATCAAACCAGAAGATGCAGAACTTTATGTTTTTTGATTTCATGCCTCCACAGTCTAACTACCTGTGTTACGAAACTCAAGAGGTCATTATTCTCAGCTATAGAAAAAGAGCCCACAGACAAAGGAGATTTTCCAACAATCCTTTTTTGAATACTAAGAATGACAGAATGTAATTTTGTGCTCTTTTAGTGGGTTGTGGAGTCCGAATCTTTTTCATCATTTTAGTTTTCCAATTATTATCTACATGGAGTTGCTTTTCATAGAAAAACAGTCTCTTTCTAATAACATGCATAGATAACTCTGGTAGCCAAGGGCTTCCAGTAATTCTAGCTGGTGGTGTCACTAGAAGCCTGCCACCATACTGTGTTCTCTCTCTCTTTCTTTTCTTTTCTTTTTCTTTTTTCTTCTTTTTGATAGGGTTTTGCTCTGTCACTTAGGTTAGAGTGCAGTGGCATGGTTATGGCTCACTGCAGCCTCGATCTCCTGGTCTCAAGTAGTCCTCCTGCCTCAACATCCCATGTAACTGGGACCACAGGTTCATGCCATCATGCCAAGCTAATTTTTTTACTTTTTGTAGAGATGAGGTCTCACTTTGTTGCCCAGGCTGGTCTTGAACTCATGGCCTCAAGCAATTCCCCCAACTCAGCCTCTGGAAGTTCTAGGATTACAGGTATGAGCCACCGTGCCTGCTACATTCTCTACCTTCTCTTCTTTATCTCTCTGTCTCTCTTTCTTTTATACACACACATAACATCCACAGAAACCTACCCAAGGCTCTGCTCATTTAAGACCATTCAGCACCACTAATTTATATAATGAACATTGACCTAATATTCATTGTGGACTATGTAAATAATGCGGGCAGATAAAAATGTGACTGATTTCTCAGGGAATGTAGGGTCTGATGGAGCAGTAACCAAGAGCAATCAAGAAATATTTTTTAAGAAGAAAGAGAAAGGAAGAGAGAAAGAGAGAAGAAAAGGAAGGAAGAAAAGAAGGAAGGAAGAAAGGGAGGAAGGAGGAAAGAAAAGCAGGCAAGCAAGAAGAAAGAAAGAAAGAAAGAAAGAAAGAAAGAGGGAGAGAGGAAGGAAGAAAAGGAAGGAAGGAAGGAAGGAAGGAAGAGGGAAAGGGAAGAAGAAAGGAAAAGAAGAAGGGCGGGAGAGAGGAAGGAAGGGAGGGAGGGAGGGGCTGGGCAGGGTGGCTCACACCTGTAATCCCAGCAGTTTGGGAGGCCAGGGCAGAAGAAAGGAAGGAAGGAAGGAAAAGAAGAAGGGAGAGAGGGAGGGAGGAAGGAATGAAGGAAGGGAGGGAGGGGCCGGCACGGTGGCTCACACCTGTAATCACAGCAGTTTGGGAGGCTGAGGGAGGTGGATTGCTAGAGGCCAGAAATTCAAGACCAGCCTACCCAACATAGCGAAACCATGTCTCTACTAAAATACAAAAATTAGCCAGGCATTGGTGGTGGGTGCCTGTAATCCCAGTTACTCAGGAGGCTGAGGCAGGAGAATCGCTTGAACCGGGAGGCAGAGGTTGCAGTGAGCCAGGATCACACCACTGCCCTCTAGCTTGGGCGACACAGTGAGACTCCATCAAAAAAAGAAAGAAAGGAAGAGAGAAAGAGACAGAGACAGAGACAGAGAGAGAGCGCGCGAGAGAGATAGGAAAAAAGAAAGAGAAAAAGTACACTTATCTTTGAGCCCTTTTGCCATTTGCTTCTTAGCTAGATAAAGCTGCAAGCCTGTGAGCAGCGCTGCCTGCAAAATGATATGAGAGGGGTGTGTGCTTGCAACTGTGTGTGTTTGCGTGTGTTTGCATGTGTTTGTGTGTGAGAGCATATATCCTCAGCTTTCAGTTTCTTGGCCCTGCACAAAAATATTCTAGACAAGGAAGTTGTTTTTAAAAACATATGAAACAAGGCCTTCTGTGGGAGTTCATGGTTGCTGATTTCTTCCACCTTAATTGGGAGTTGTTTCTTGTTGCCTGGTGAACATTTTGCAAATGTCACAAGTTTCAGCTTTGTGTCTAAGGTTGGTAAATCTCTGTAATTTACCTAAAGTCACTGGTAATTTATCTCGTCTTGTACTGCGCTACTAGGAACTCAGGAGATGGCACTGAATTTATGGGAAGTATCAGACGATTAATTCTCAATGAGAATCTCAAATTCATCATATTCTTTTGTTCCTGGTTGTGCATAATGAGATTATCTTACTGATGTATAAGATAAGGAGAAGCTAAAGACTGGTGTGCAAAACTCTAGCTTAGAGTGTTCAGGGGAGGAGCCATGCTTCTTCTGAGGATTTTCTGCCATCTTCCTTTACATTGTCTGTAGTATTCTGTTGCATGAAAAGGAGCCCTTAGACATTGCTCTCTTGAAAAATCATACAATAGCCTTGAATTTAACCCAACATCTCTTTCCTAATTCTAAGAGCTTAGTTTTGCGTAAAAGAGAAAAGACAAAAGCAAAGCAAAAACAAAAATACAAGCAAAAAAAAAGACAAAGGGAAACAGAAATGAATCAACCAGATGTAGAAAAAGAGAGAAAAACTTAGCAACAGCTATAAAACTACTTCAAAAACACATTATATTTCTATTCAACCTACTTCCAGAAGTTCTTTGAGATATCTAAATTGCCCTGTCTAATGCCTAAGTTGGTGCCTGTCCTACAGAATTAAATGTTAAATAATTGAAATAATGAACAGAAAATGTAAAAAGTCATAACGAAAGGGAAACAGTTATTAAGCCAGGAAACGTTGACTAAAGATATTTGCAAAAATTGAACATCACAATTTAACTGTGAGTTTCTTGCAGCTGAAGCAAAAATTGAAACTCTGTAACATACAAATTCCTTATTATCCCATGAATTCTGAGGAAATCATTACATCAAGAGATTTCATATCTTCTTAGAGTTTGGTCTCATAATAAAAGGTCCATTGTGTGAATTTTGACTACAGACATCAGATTTTAATCAATGTGTACCCTTCTCCTGCCTTTAACTATATAAACAAAGCACAACCACCTTTTGTTTGAGCATTATTATTGGAAAGTGATAGTGATGCAGTCGCCATTGCAGTCCAGAGATGCAGGGTGCCAGGTCCCTTGGCGGAGCTCTGATCAGCTGACTGTATTAGCATGGGGCGGTGCTTGGTCTCAGCTCACTCAGCTTTTCCAGCTTCCACTGGATCTGGTCCTTTTGCTTCTTTGGGCCATAAATTAGGTGTATGCATGCAAATCTGCAGCAAAGTACCCTTATTTCTGTGGCAGGTCACTGACACTGTCAAGGTCAGAGGTGGTGAGAGACAGATTGCAGGTATCTTTGTAAGTTCCAATGTGTCCCCCACACAAGGTTCAGCTTGCCTTCACTCTCCCCTGAGTCACTTTGAGTTTGGTTCTACTGACCTACAGGGGGTTTATTCCCACCACTGAATTCAAGGAACAGTCTTCCCATATGTCTTTAGCAGCTCTCACAAATGAGTAAGGTCTAATTCCTATAAAAAATTTCTTATTTCATGTCATTCTTAGTAGTTTTGTTTGCCTGATTTGATACCCGAATTGCCCCATTCGATGCCTAAGTTGGTGCCTGGAATTATGGTATTCTCATAATGTAAAACTAAAACATGGAGCATTCTCTTTGGGCCTATGTAGTGGGCAAAAACTGGAATGACTTTGATAGCTGCCTTAAAAGATAGTAAGAGAATTGTCATTGAACACTGAATATAAAGAAATTTGTGTTATGTAATGGCAGAAATTTTGCCAAAACTATGGTCTGTAGTAACATGGAAAATAGAAAATATAACTAATGAAATAGAAATGCCAATTAATTTATTTTAGCTACATATGACAAGGTATCAATAGACAAAGATAAGCTAAAATAAAGTACTATGTCTGTTTTCAAGTAGAAGTTTGAAGCAATGTTCAGGAGTCAGGCCCTGATGGACCTGAAACTAAAACTATTTTTTTTATTTCTAAATTCTCTACATGGAAATGACTCTCAAAGTAAGAAATAACCTCAGGATTAAAAAAATCAAGAGAGTGGCTATAGGACCCTTTATTAAAACTTCAAAATGATTTCAGAATATGCCTCATAAACCCTTTCAACTAAACCAAAAGGTGTCTAAGAAATATAAGAGTTTTGTCTCACAGCATCCAGATTCTCAGCCTAAGCCAGAAATGTGGAGGAATGGATTTTATTTAATGGAATGAGCCCTAATAAGATTTACAGAAAACCCATAAGATGTTTTACTATAATTATACTAGCAGAAGCATTCAATGCTTGGATTAAAAAGGATAGAGACAAAAGTACCTTTGAACTCCTAACTTCTTGAAGGAAACAATTAGAGAAAGTTACTCATCTGCAAAAGGTAAGCTATTTATTTTTCTTCTTCTTTTCTTTTTCTGTTGCCCAGGCTGGAGTGCATTGGCACCATCTTGGTTCACTGTAACCTCCACCTCCCGGGTTCAAGCAATTCTCCTGCCTCAGCCTCCTGAGTGGCTGGGATTACAGGTATGAGCCACTGCACCCGGCTAGTTTTTGTATTTTTAGTAGAGATGGGGTTTCACCATGTTGACCGGGTTGGTCTCGAACTCCCGACCTCAGATTATCTGCCCACCTCAGCCTCCCAAAGTGCTAAGATTACAGGCGTGAGCCACTGTGTCTGGCCTAACATAAGCCATGAGCCATTTCTTATGAGAAAGAAGAGATATTTCAGAGTGTAGAGCTTAGAGTCCTGAGAGCAGAACCAAGATCAACAAAAAACCAGATCCAAGGAACATCTAATTAAGATATTAGTGATACATTTCTGATGAAATTTTGGAATTGCTGTGGACTAATGGCTGCTATATGTCCCCTGTTTCTTTTCTTTTTCAATGAGAGTGTCTATTTTAATTATTTTTATTTTTATTTTTATATTTTAGAGACAGAGTCTTTCCATGTTGTTCAGGCTGGCCTCAAACTCCAGGGCTCAAGAAAGGCTCCTGCCTCAACTTCCCCAGTAGCTGGGATTTCAGGTGTATGCTCAGCTTCAGTTATTTCTGTATTAGTTTGCCAGGGCTGTTATAACAAAGTGCCACCAACTGGGTGGCTTAGACAACAGATATTTATTGCGTCACAGTTCTGGAGGCTGGAAGTCCACAATCAAGGTGTTGGCAGAATTGGTTCCTTCTGAGGACCATGAGGAAGGAATCTGTTCCAAGCCTCTCTCCTTGGCTTATGAATGACCATCTTCTCCCTGTTCCTCTTCAGATTGTCTTTCTTCTATGTATGTCTGTGTCAAAATTTCCCCTTTTTATAAGAATGCCGGGCGTTTTGGATTAAAAGCCCACCCTACTGTAGTATGACCTCATGTTATTTACATATGCAATGACTACTTCCAAATAACTTCACATTCTGAGGTACTGGGGATTACAACTTCAACATATGAATTTCGAGGGGCACAATTTAACCAATAACAGTTCTTTTCCTGATCACCCTTGTATGCTGGGTGTGCGCACAGGAGTAGCTAACTTGTTTACCGGTTTTCAGACAGGAAGAAAATGTTCTTGAGGAATTGTACCCATAAACCTCATCTATATCTGCATTTGATTTGTCTGAAGCGATCCTAGATTTCAAGATCATTGCCTTGGGATAAAATTACAGGGAACTTAGAGGATCAGTAAGTGTATTTTGCAGGTGGGAGGGACGTGAATTGTTGTGGACAGAGGAGGTGGATTCTGGCAGACTGTAACCAAAGAGAGCCACAATATCTCCCATCCTGCATGATCTTCTGGAAAGGACCTTGCCACTTCTCCATCCAAAGTTGGGATCTGATTATCCTTCCCTTGAATCCTTGCTGACCTTAACAAACTCATTCGGCCAATAGAACGTGGGAGATGTGACAGTCTATTATTGATGACTCAAACTCATATAAGCATCGTTACAGCCTCTGTCCAGATATCTTGGAGCATTTGTTCTCGGAGGATTCCTTTTTGGAATCCATTTGCCTTAGTGTGAAAAGTCCACGGAAAGACCATATTCACAAGCTCCACCTACATTTCCAGCCAATGCTAGCATGATCATCCAGCCACTTGAATGAGTTTATCTTAGGATATGCAACCCATTTGAGCTTTTAGATGACTGCAGCCCCTAACAATGCCTGCCTTCAAGCATTCAAAAAATTAGAATAGAAAACCATGTAGTTGAGCCCAGTTCCTCTCAGAACCACAACATTTACAAATAGTTTTAATGCATTACCATTCAAAATCTCACAGACGTGAGTGTGTGTGTCTGGTGTGTGTGTGTGTGTGTGAGAGAGAGTGTGTGTGTATTGGTAAAAGAGGAGATTGAGGAAATGTTCAAGGATCATCTGAAAAAAAAGAAATGTATTAGCAAAGAAAATTTTGAAAACAAATGTAACTATGGAAGATTTACTAGAATTGAAACATTTTAAAGCTACTATAGTCAAAATGCTGACACAGGCACAGAAGAGAGACATTATAGCAAGAGAGAGAGAGAGAGATAAAGAGAGAGGAGAACTCCATAGTTTACTTCAAGATGGAGTTAAAGTTAACTATAATAAATAAGTTATTTTCAGATAACTATAAATTTAACTATAATTAGTGAAACTGAAAAATAGAGTCTGTGGCTATAACCCTAGACACATCTACCATATTCTCTCCACCAGGTTCTGATAATAGCTTCCTGTCTTTTTTTTTTGAGACACTCTGTCACCCAGGCTGGAGTGCAGTGGCACAATCACGGCTTGCTGCAGCCTCAACCTCCAGCGTTCAGGAGATCCTCCCTCTTTAGCTTCCCAAGTAGCTGGGACTATAGGCGCACACCATCACACCCAGCTAATTTTTGTATTTTTGTAGAGGCAGAGTTTCACCATGTTGCCCAGGTTGTTATTGAACTCCTGGACTCAAAGTGATCCTCCCACCTTGGCATCTCAAAATGCTGAGATTATAGGCATGAGCTACTGTGCTTGGACATAATAACTTTTAAAAAGGAAACAAATGATATGAAAAACAATTAAATGTTATGCTCAGAAAATTAGAGTTATTTATGCCTGATTATGTAATACATTGTGATGGAAATTGGAGGGTTTTGATTCTGGAAGTCTTGAGTTTTGCCCACTGGAACAAACTCGATTTTTCTACACAAGCACTCTCGATAATACTCAACACATCTGAGAGGCTGTATAGTTAGGAAACCAAAAGTAATATCAGTTCAAACTTAATTAAGTAGATGACATGATAAATTAGAGCATAAACTGCCACACTCATTTTAGCAGAACCTAAACTCAGATTCAAAAATGAAGTTATTTTCCAAGTCGTAGGAAAAATCACAGTTGTTTGGGAATCGCCCATCTCATTCTTTAAGCAATGGAGACAGCTAAAAGTAAATGAATGGGATCTTTTCACCTGATATATTTGGTTTAGTTGACCTTCTCAGTTCTTCTTGGATTAATTAGTTATTGTTATCATTTCAAATATAGACCTTTGCTATAAGAATCACACAAACATACTACATATTTCCTTAAACGTGGTACAAAATCAATTTTATAATAAAGGCTTTTGTTCAGAGATTATCTGAGTTTAGTTATACTACTAAATTCATCAAGTTCATGTGTTCATTGAACAGATATTTATGTATCCAGGCTATCTTCTAGGTGTTGGGTGAACCAGGTAAATAAACATTGCACTTTCAGATATTTATATATTGTTTAAGGATAAAAAGATACACGTATGATAAATATGCATATATAAACATTATAAATGTATGTATTTACTACATATATAATGACTTAAAACTGTTTCAGAGTGTGATAAACACTATGAATAAAAGAAAATAAAACTGAATTATGCAATAAAGAGTTGGTTGTGGGAGAACCAACCACAAATCATTTGAAAAATATTTAAAATACATGTTATTCATCTCTCTAAATCCCGTTAGACTTTTTATCTAATTTATGATTCTCCTTCCTCGACTGAATTTGTATGTCTTCTCTCTCTTTTATAGAGCTCTTCTCTCTCTGTTCTCTTAGGTCTAACACAGCTGGAAAATTCTGATTGAATTCTAAATTAATTTCCTGGGGCTGCCATATGAGTTACCACAAAGTGGGTTGCATAAGACAAGAGAAATTTGTTTGTTTTTTGAGATGGAGTCTCATTCTGTCACCCAGGCTGGAGTGCAGTGGCACCATCTCAGCTCACTGAGACCTCCATGTCCTGGGTTAAAATGATTCTCCTGCCTCAATTTTCCAAGTAGCTGGGACTACAGACACACCACCATGCCCAGCTAATTTTTGTATTTTTAGTAGAGACGAGGTTTCACCATGTTGGCCAGGCTGGTCTTGAACTCCTGACCTCAAGTAATCTGCCACCTTGGTCTCCCAAAGTGCTGAGATTACAGGCGTGAGCTATGGTGCCCAGCAAGAAATTTATTTTTTCATATAAATGTATTCTGTCTATTCTGGAAGCTGGAAGTTAGACATCAAGATAGTAGCAGGACGTGTTCTCTCTGAAGGGTCTTGGGGAGAAATTCTCTTTTGCTTCTGCTAGTTGCTGGTGGTGGGTGGAAATTCCTGAAATTTCTTGGCTTATAGATGCATCACTCCAATACACGCCTTCACCTTCACATGGCCTTCTTCCTACTGTGTCTGTGTCTAAAATTTCCCTCTTCTTGTGAGGATACCATTAACCCATTAGGGCCCATCTTAATCCAGTATGCCTTTAACTTGATTTGATTATATTTGCAAAGACTATTTCCAAATAAGGTCATATTCACAGACTTTGGAGGTTAGGATGCCAACTTATCTTTTTGGGGATACAATAATGGCCTCTATGGGAAGGGGTCATTAGAATGAGGATCTGACAAATGAGAAAAAGAAAGCCCAAGGCAGCCCTGGGGGATATACTTGCATGTAAAGAACAGTATCAAAATTCTAAAGAGGTTAAGGTTAAGAGGCAGAAACATCAATGTGACTAAAGGGGGTTGTCGGGGGACAGGGTGGAGGTGCGGGCGGTAGAGAGAGAGAGAGACAAAGTAAGTCAGGCCATATATGTGGGCAAGAACCAAATTGCAGTGAGCTTTGTAAGCTGACGTAAGAAGTTCTGATTTTATTCTATTCAACATGAAGCTGAATAATTTTATTTGGAGAAAAGTTATTATCTGTATTTAAAGGAAACAATCATGTTTGTTGGCTGAGTGCAGTGTTTCATGCTTGTAATCCCAGCACTTTGGGAGGCTGAGGGTGGTGGATCACTTGAGGCCAGGAGTTCAAGACCAGCCTGGTCGCAAAATCCCCTTTCCACTAAAATTACAAAAGTCAGCCAGGCTTGATGGCATGACCCTGTAATCCCAGCTACTGGGGAGGCTGAGGCAGGAGAACTGCTTGAACCTGGGAGGCAGAGGTTGCAGTGAGCCGAGATCATGCCACTGCACTCCGGCCTGGGTTGCAGAGTGAGACTCTGTCTCAAATAAATAAATAAATAAAAATAAGACACATTTGTGGTAGTTCACATGAAAAACAGTGGAGCTAGAATATGGTGATAGCAGAAGAGTCAGTGGAGGAGAAAAACTTGGGGAAGCCGGTCCATCATTCAGAATTCATGAAATGGAATGTGAGGTATGAGGAAGAGCGGAAATGAGATGAGGGAAAGATGCCCAGGTGGGTATTGTTGCTATTAACTAAGACGAGATGGGCTGGGAGGGGAGGGAAAGAAGATTGTCGACTATGAGGTGGAGTAGAGACTGAGTTGTAGTTTTTTGGCTGTTTCTGTTTTTCCTATGCCTATCTCCTCCATTAGTACAAAGTCTTGAGTGGAGAAAGTATACTGCTATGGTACAGAGTAAGCCCTTGAAAAATACATGAAAAAGTATGTTATCCATCTCTCCAAACCCTGTTAGACTCTTCATTTAATTTACGACTTCCCTTCCTTCTTGACCCCATTTAAATATTTTCTCTCTCTTTCATAGAGCTCTTCCCTCTTGGTTCTCTTGGGTATAACACAGATGGAAAATTATTTGCATGCATAAAGTCCACTTCCAAATGTCTCACCCAAAGGTGGTGGCTCTGTAGAAAAAGCAGGCACCTGCAGTCACAGGAACTGGGATAGCCATTCCATCTTAACTATCTAATGTCCTGTGCGGTACTTAACTGCCCTACAGCTTAGTTATTTCTAGAGTTTAACACATTGTTGTGATAATTGCTTTAGATAATATCTGGAGTATAATACTGTGGCTAAAGCACACGATGAATCAGACATGGGAGAAAAGAGGAGGGAGAGGCAGAAGCCCTGACTCGGACAATGATTAGTGATGCAGCCACTTGGTGAAAAACCATCTGGCTTTGCATTCAGATAGACCCAAACAAAGACCAAGGCCCTGCGTATTCATTTATTAACTGAGCCTCAGTTTCCACAAATGTCTGACTACTACCCACCTTGTGGGACTGCAGTGATGATTTGAAAAGTATATGAAAGGTGCCTAGGGCAGGGGAAACATGAAATGTTACTTTCCCTGCCCTCTTTCCTCGCCCACACGTGGATCCCTGCTTGACAGGATGCTGGGTATTTACAGTAATCATCTATCTAATGTTCAACTTCAGACAGTAATTTGTCACACAAACTTCTTCTCCAGTGTTTCGAAAAAAGAAATGAATTCTGCCTCTCTCACTATCGCCAAAATAAAGATAATTGATAACTGAGAGGAATGCCAGGGGTATAAGAGCAAAGTTAGGAAAACATCTTAACTGTTTCCTAAAATGATGAATGTGTGGTCTGATCCAGAGGCGGGAGTTGAAAAGTGAGATGTCTTCTTGCTTCCTGTAGTTCTCGGAAGGTTGGAGGGGGTCTCTAAAAAACTAAGTCTTGAGTTGTGCTGCAGTCACTCCAGTCTCAGAGAAACAATAGCAAACTTCTGAGAGGGGGACTGGAGCTCTGCAACACGTCACTCTGATGCTTCTTCCACATCTCTTCTAAAAGACTGCAGCCCTCTCAGCTCTAAAATGATCAGATGCCATGCTCATGGGATTTGGTTATATGTAAAGGACCCAGGAACAAGGTCATTCTCAAAATACCTGCTAAATAGATGCTGCCATCTGATGTGGTCTTTCATGGTTTTAGTGGCTTCTACGCAAGTAGAATATGATGAACTAAGCCTGAGATTTAGGCAGCATTCTGTTATTTCTTTTCTTTTCTTTTTATTTTTTTAAAGTATCTTTTGATATCAGTGACTTCCTGCCAGGAGTACAAAGAGGAAGGAAGGTGAGGGAGCCAGAACAGCCGATTCCGTTTTGATACAGCCTGGGCCTTTTGTGTAACCCTAGGGATTTGGGCCTCAGAAGCATGAAAGGCCAGTGGGCGCGTAACCTCGCAGCTGCTCACGGTACAGCCTCTGGCTGGGCTCCCTACTTCCCTCTGGACGAAGAGCTGGGGATGAACTGCAGCACACTCTGTGAACACAGAACCTGATTGGACAAGGGGAACGTCTGGGAACTCGGTGTTCTGAAATGTCTTTAAGGTTAGAAAAACAGAATGTTAGAAATGAACTGGGAATTGAAAAGAGAGAACCAGCCACAGTTCAAGTGAGCAGAATTTGCCAGAATGCTGTGCATATTTCTTTGGAAAGTCAAAATAAGTGAGCTTCAGACTAGACACTTAGCAGACCCTTAACTTAAACTTTGTGATTAATGAATAAATGCTCTTTATTCATAAATAGCATGGTTGGTTGTGAAATCCAATAAGGATCAATGGTTAAGCAGCTGAGTAGAAATTGTCACCACGAAGGAGAGTTGACTGTACTTTTGTTGACTGCATGAAGCTGAAGCTCTGCAGTGTGTTAGGAGAGAAATAAGGCTTGAATGCAAATACCTGCTCTAAAAAGCACCACTCTCTATCCTGTTGCAAAGTAGGTTTAACAGAAGGGAAGGCATTTGTCCTCCAGAAAGAAGCAGGCAGGAGGCTGGAGCACTAAAGACATACTTTGTCCACTATCCAGATTTGTAGGGGCTCAGCCTTTGGTTTGTTTAATCTAGGCTGGAGCACCAAAAATCAGCTTATGCCCCTCAGAAAAGTTCCTCAACTGTGGAGTCTAATCTGTTAAAAAAGGTTATGATGGTCAGTGGCTCACGCCTGCAATCCCAGCACTTTGGGAGGCTGAGCCAGAGGGATCGCTTGAGCTCAGGAGTTCAAAACTAGCTTGGTCAACATAGCAAGGCCCTATCTTTATAATTTTTTTAAAGGTTATCGTTCCAAGTCTTTGCTATTGTAAACAGTGCTGCAATAAACATACGTGCATGTGTGTCTTTATAGTAGAATGATTTATAATCCTTTGGGTATATACCCATTATTGGGATTGCTGGGTCAAATAGTATTTCTGGTTCTAGATCCTTGAGGAATCGCCATATAGTTTTCCACAATGGTTGAACTTATTTACACTTCCACCAACAGTGTAAAAGCATTCCTATTTATCCATATCCTCTCCAGTATCTGTTGTTTCCTGACTTTTTAATAAATGCCCATCAATGATAGACTGGATGAAGAAAATGTGGCACATATACACCGTGGAACACTGTGCAGCCATAAAAAGAATGAGTTCATGTCCTTTTCAGGGACGGACATGCATGAAGCTGGATGCCATCATTCTCAGCAAACTAACACAGGAACAGAAAACTAAGCATCGCATGTCCTCACTCATAAGTGAGAGTTGAACAATGAGTACACATGGACACAGGGAGGGGAACGTCACACACTGGGGCCTGTCAGGGGGTGGGGGACAAGGAGAAGGAGAGCATGAGGATAAATACCTAATGCATGTGGAGTTTAAAACCTAGATGACAGGTTGATGCAGCAAACCACCCGTCATATGTATACCTATGTAACAAACCTGCATGTTCTGCACATATATCCCAGAATTTAATGTAAAATAAATAAAATTTTTAAGAAGGTTATGGTGGTTCCATTCTGTTTACAAAATCCACGTGGTAGGACACATGGCATAGCTCAGTTAACATTTCAGCTGAACCCATTTTAATCACTAGAGGGATTATTTAATGCGGGTAGTTTCTATATAATTCTAAAGTAAGACTTAGAATACAGTTAACTAGAAATAACACTTAATAAGATTTGTGAGCATATGTAGAATATTATACCTTGAGAAGAAAAACCACAAAAGATAACACAGTAAGTTGATGTCAGGGACTTTGAAAAATTATGGGAAAATAAATGAAAGTCAGTACATGCTAACGGGCTCAGTAAACAGTTATTTGATATTGTTCAGTGATCAATATCAAACACTTATTTGCTATCAAACACTGATTTGACTCAATCTTGGAGCTCTGTTGACCCTTCCCCCATCCAAATCACTTACCTGTATCAAAATCACTAGACCCCATTGCATTTACTTCCAACATTAATCAATGTTCAAAATAACTACAAAGTTTAGAGACTACGATCCACTTCCTCTGCACCTGAGACTTAAAACTCCATAATACATCCTTTTGAGTGCTAATCTATGAGCGATCCTGAAACACATTACTATACCAAAAGCTACTTTCTCTCTCTTCCCAGAGCAGCCTTAACCCCTTTAGGCTGTCTAAAAGCTTAGGTTTGACATACTCGAGTAGAAAACTAAGTTTCTCTCTAGTGGTACATGCTTAGATTTTATGCAGTTATATGAACTTGCCTGGCATTTTAGGCAGTCTTAATTGATGTATCAACAAACAGTAAATTAGCTGCGGGTCAGTTTTTCATGCCATGCGTTCTAAAACAGGTGGCTGTTGAGTAGGGAGTGTAGTTAGGTCTTGGGAGTGTATTTATCAACTTTTGCCCAGAGCTATGCAGGACCTCACCCCATACCTAACAGCACCGCTAGTGTCCTTTGTCATTGTCCTCTTCTCACTACCTTGGTTCTCCAGCTTCCATTTCATTATCCCTCTATAAATGGAAGAAGGGACACTTTGGGATGTTTGAAGGAGTGACTCACAGGACTAATAAACATACATTGTATTCATTTCTCTAGGAGACAGCAAAGTGGATGGAAGGCACTAGAAATAAAATTAAAACTTTATTTTATTAAGTAAAAGGACAAATACACAAAGAAAGACATGAATGAGTGTCCATATGGTCTAAATTATTGAGACATTTTATATGTTCCTACAATTTAGTTAAAGAGATATTTTTAAAACAACTCCAAAAACGATGGTAGTGTAGTACGGGATTATCTGTCAGTGCAGGGTAGTTATGTTGAAGGTCTTACACAAAACTGCCCAAAACAGCGGCAGCAACAACTCATTATGCAAAAGTTTATTGAAGAAAATGATGACTATCTCCCCTGCAGAGCAGTGGAAAGGTCATTAAAATTATCCGGTTGAGAGGTTTTCAAACTGTACGTTACGGCCCACTAGTGAGTTCTGAGATGGGTTCCATGGGCTGGGAGCAGTTTTTTGTTAAATATGATAGAATAAAATATAATAGAATGAAAAACAATATAGGGCATAAGGCTAGTAAAGTTACTTCTTTTTGAAATTTGTGTTTCAGTTATAATATGTATCAATTATATTTGTACCCTACACACATACACACCCCCAAACACACCCACAAACATCCTTTTTAAAACTTTTTAAATTTTTTTAAATCAGAATCTTATTCTGTCACCCAGGCTGGAGTGCAGTGGCATGATTCCAGCTCACTGCAACCTCCACCTCCCGGATTCAAGTGATTCAGCCTCCGAAGTAGCTGGGACTAGAGGCACACACCACCACGCCCAGCTAATTTTTTTGTATTTTTAGTTGAGATGAGTTTTCTCTATGTTGACCAGGCTGGTCTCGAACTCCTAACCTCAAGTGATCCACCCACTGAGGCCTCCCAAAGTGCTGGGATTACAAGTGCGAGCCACTGCGCTTGGCCTGTTCTTTTATTATAATAACTGAAACAAAACTATTACGCTATTATATGTGTGTGTAACTTGGTGACATAGGCTACAGTTCATAGGCCAAAAATAAGATAAATAAAAATAAACACTAATCTATTCCCACTAATGACATGCCTCTGCTCTACACCTGCTTGGTGGTCATCCAGGTGACTCTATGTGAATGCCGTCACTGCTTATTCTTTCATGAACTCTCGCTTTAATTTCGCTGAGTCAGAATATGTCTTCCTGGAGCTTACTAATTAGCCTGATTTCTATCTATCCCTAGGTGCCTTTCAGACAAGCTTGGTTTTTCTTCCGCACAATAACCCTTCAAACATTTGAACTGAGACATGTTGTCCCTGCCAAGGTTTCGCTTCACCTCACAAAGCATTCCAGGACTTCCACTCAGTTGATGTTACGAACCTTTGCTAATTAAATTTCTGTGTATACCCTCACCAGTTTGGGCTGCATATAGCTCTTAGAAAGATAGAATTAGGTTGTCCTGCAAAGAGAAGAGCCAGATGTGGCTGCACCCTGATCAGGAAAAGAAAAGAAATAGACGATGAGCTTCAGGAATGGCCCTGGGTATCATTTACGATACTACTTATAACATCTGGGAAGCTCATGTAAGAAGTTCTATTTCCCTTATGGATCCCTCCTGGAGAATGACTGAAGTGTGGCAACGTCACAAAACACAGCTAGAAGCATGCATTGAGAGTTGGAATGAGGAGTGGGAAGAGATAGTTCATAAAGACTTATTTTGGCTTTAGTCAGAGATTTTAGAAACACACACACTAGTATAAATACATATAAATATCTCATGCTCACTTCCTGAGAAAAGCATGCTAGTTTATATTCACAACTGTTTTCTTTTTAAAGAAGCTATAAATACCAGGGTCTCAATATCTGAATCTGAACAGCTAATTAAAATTTTTAAAAAAAGCACAGCTTATCTTCCGTTCCTTTTTTAGGAAACATTTCAAATATAGACTGATGGTTTAACAAAAGACAGCTGTTTCATTTCACATGCAAAAACATCATATAAAAAGAGGCACTTCTAAAAAATTGTTTTGGCTATAATTCTTTTCAATAAAGTAGCAGATTTTTCACCATGTTTTGACAGAAAGCCTTTGAAAATGCATTTCATCAGATTTATTTTTTGAAATCTGTATTGCTTCAGAATTTCTTCCGATTTCCTCTTTATGATCCAAAATAAATGTTAGAATTGAAATTTCTAAATTGAGCTACTACTCTTTCTTATCAGCAATAATTAAAGATTGAAAATGTATTTAACAAAGTTTGTTAAAAGAAAAATGTTAACTGATTAATTTTAAAAAGAGATCAACCACAACTACGAAAGAATAGAAACCGAGAACAGACCTTATGTGAAAATGACCCCAAACAACGAACTACTTAGGAGAATGATTGTCACTTCAGTTGTTAAGTATAGAAAAATGAGACACTCAACACCAGAAAAATAGAAACAACACAGCCACTAAGCAGCGGTTTCAGCTTTGTGTGTTGCTTATCCCTCTCTGGACTAAATACTAAATATTTTTTTATGTGAAAGAATTCTAAAACTACTTAAAATTTACTTCATGCCAGGCATCATTTTGGGTTCTGGATTTATACATAACTTGAGTGAAGAAACTTTATAATTTTTACTGAAAAATAATAAAGAATTAAACTTATACTTCAGATTTCTCCTCTGAGCTCTAGTTTCCTATATTCAGCAGCCTCCTTGGTTGTGCTGCAGGCATTTCAGGTTTACTGTTTTGCATGTCTGAACTCTTGATCTTTCTCTCATGCTCTCTCCACCTTCAGCTGCCCTACCTCAGCCTTCCTGACCAACCTGCTCAAGACTCAACCTGGGAGCTCCGTTGACCCTTATCCCACCCTCTATCCAAATCACCAGATCCCATTGCGTTTACTTCCAAAATGCCTTTCAAATAATCTGCTTGCTCTCTGAAACCATGCTTGTTCTTTTTTGGTTGTTGTCTTTAAATGGCCCAACAGCCAAAGTGCAAAGGGTCATTACGGAAATTAAATAAAATTGCGTACGTTGTCATTTAACACTACGCTAAAAACAATCCTTTTATTAAGCCATCTAGGGACTTTGAACATAGCGAGAAATGTAGATCTAATCCCTGCTTTTGATAGAGGAAGCCTTTAAATGAGTAATCTCCAAAATAAATGTATGTTTGCAAACTCTAATAAGTGCTACTAAATAAGAGTAATGGGTATATTGGCAGGAATTAGGAAAGCCTCACTGAGCAAAGTGACTTCAGAAGAAAACAAAATCTAAAAACTTGAGCAGTTTTCTTTCCATGCTTGTAACCTTTTAAAGACTGCGAGTTGCACTTGGGATAACATTTTAAATCTCTAACATGGCCTTCAGCGCCCTGCAGCATTTGGCTTCTGCCTGCCAATCTAGCCTTGTCTTCCTCTCCTCTCCTCGTTGGTTTCTGTTCCCCATGTACGTTGTCTTTATGTCTGCTTTTCTGCTTCTAACTCATTCCTACTGCAGGGCCTTTGCACAGGATTTTCCTTCCATCTCCAAAGCTCCTTGCTGTGCTCTTCCACAGGCTTTCCAGGACCCGACCAATTTAAATGAAGCCTCGCCTTGTTTTCTCCTTTATATCTTTGGATGATTTTCATTCTCTAGCATGTATAAACATTTTCTCCGTATAATTACATGTTTACTTATTTGTTTAAAGTCTCTTTTCTTCTTTAGACCTTGTGTTCCACAAATATGAGGGCCATGTCTATTTCCCTCTCAATGTATGTCTGATGCAGAGTAGGCATTCAACAAATATTTGTGAATAAATCTATAAATCACTGAATAAGTTCATGAAAAGGCAAATGGAAGAAAGCTGCAGTAGAATCTTTAAACTGTAGGAGATGAATAAATAATGAGTATAATGAAGAAGCTATGCTATGGTAGAAAAAACCACAGAATTTGAAATTAGAAAATAAAAGTTCCAGGGTTAGCTCTTCATTTAATTAGCGCTAAGATTTTGGAAATCTCATTTAACTTCTGTAATCTTATGTTTTATTCATCTGTAAAATGAAGATAATATCAGTGATGTAGTGAAAGTCAAATGAGATAATATATGTGAAAGTGCTTTGTAAATTCAAACACAGCATGAACTTTTTTGTGTTAAAGCAAAAATGTCCAGGGACAATTCAGCTGATGTTTAAAGTACAGATTTCAGATTGCTGGCCTCTACACTCCAGTCGCCTTCAGGAAATTGCCACAGAGGTAAGCTAGTGCACAAAGACAGCATCAAAGTAAATTCTGTGCACTTAATTTCTTTTATTTATTAATGTAATAATTAAATAACTGTGCATTGGATGTACACTATGTACCAGCTGCTATGCCATGCACTAAAGCTATAAGTAAGAATCCACCATCATTTTTAATTTAAAAAGACAAACCTAAGGCACAGTGCATGGCAAAAGGAGGAGCAACAAAGGTTCAGGGAACTCTTGGCAGAAGAGATTTTGGAGATATAAAAAAAATTGGAAATGAATTCAGGTTTTACACTTACCATGGACAGGTTGTTTAGCCTCAATGAGTCCAATTCCTTGCTTGCGTGAAAATTAAGGTCAATAATACCTACCTCCAATATGGTTGTAAAGAGTAATTTAGTTATTATATGTAGGAAACCAGGTATACTAGTCACTTAATACATTTTTGTTTTCTTCTTTACCTTTTTTTCTCAAATCTCTTCATTGGACACAAAACTAATGAGGCTCATTTATTGCTGGCAAATAGATACTAAATCTCTTTGTATAATGAACAAAAACAGGAAAACTGATGCCTAGAAGAAAATAGGATAGACCAGAAGCTGCTTCTTTTAATCAGTCTTCATTATCTTCTGTCTTCACTGTAGAAAGCACAATTCTATAAGGTGTCCACATGCAATTTGTGAATCTTGAGAATATCTTTTTAGATCCTGTTATCCACATCATTCACTGAAAATATTTATACAAAGAAGGCAAAGAACAGGATGGCAACAGTAAACACCTTTCCAAGCATACATAGAGTTAGCATACATAGAGTCCCCTTTGGCAAAAAGCATCAGCAAATCGTAACCTTAGAAACTGACATTGTTTTCCTGCAGACGGTCTTGTCCTCTAAACAATTTTGAAACTCCTTAATCTCTCAAATTCATCTGAATGCTTGTAGGCAGTACTCAAGGAGAGCTGTTCAATGTCATGTAAAAATATAATCCAGACTTTCTGAAGACAGAGCTTGCAGCTAATTTGAAAGCAATGCAGGATAGAGTTTAAGATCATGGATTTTGGAGTCAAGTAGCCCTGGCTTCAGGTTGTCTTACAGCTGAAGGGAGAGGAGAGTATATTATTTTCCCATTGCTGCTGTAAAAAACTGACATGAATTTAGTGAGTTAAAACAACACAAATTTATTATCTTATAGTTTAGAATGCCAGATGTCTAAAATGGGTCTGCAGGAATCTGTTCTTTCTGGAGGATCTAGGGGAGAATCTGTTTCCTTGTCTGTTCCAGTTTCTAACTGCCGTCCACATTCCTGTGCGCACAGCTCCTTCCTCCATCTTCAAAGACAATAACCCAGCATCTTCTCTCCTTTCTGACCTTCTGACTCCCTCTTGTAAGAACTCATGATTACATGGGCTGCCTAGATAATCCCAGATAAATCTCCACATCTGAAGATGTTGAACTTGTTCATACTTGCAAGATCTCTTTTGCTGTTTACAGTTGCCATTTGCTTATATTCATAAATTTCAGGGATTAAAACATGGATATCTTATGGAGCCATCCTTCCATTTATTACAGGAATAGATTGTTTATCGCCTCAGTTCTCTTATTTTTGACTTAAGAACTGCAATAGTTCCTATTGCAAAGGGTCATTAGGAGAATTAAATATAATTGCATATGCTGTCATTTAACATTACTATAAAAACAATCCTTTTATTAAGTGATCTTGGAACTTTGAACATGGTGAGAAAGGTAGATCCAATCCCTGCTCCTGATAGAGCCTTTGAATGAGTAATCCCCCAAATAAATGTATGTTTGCAAACTCTAATAAAAAGTGCTACTAAGGAAGAGTAATGGGAATGTTGGCAAGAATTAGGAAAGTCTCTCTGAGCAAGTAGCTTTTAGTTGAGATTGTATGAGCAACCAGGAATTACCTACCTGAGATAAAAGCTTATTATATATACAAAAAATAAAGTATAAAATAAAATATATATATAATTACATACCTGAGATAAAGAGTATTTAAAATAACATTCTAGAAAAGGAGAAAGATATGCAAATCCTTACAGCAGGAATGAATGTGGTATATCTAAGGAATCTGAAGGCATAAAGACAGAGCAGGTCATGTTCAAAGAGGTCATGCAAAGTTTACAGCAAAAGTGATTTAATCAGAGTGCTTATTAGGAAATATGGCTCTGGGTGCTGTGCAGGGAATTTGGGGCAAGAGGGAAATCAGGAATGCCAGGAAAGCTAGTCATTTGGTTTTAGTCTAGTGAGAGATGATAGAATATTTTAGGCTGGGGTCCCGAAGAAACAGACTCTGAGATGCAGATCAGCGGCAGGTGACTGGTTGTGGAGTGCCGTCAGTATCAATGCCTGCAGATGGGAAAGATGCAAGATTGGACAGAGGGAGATCTCAGCCTATGCTGAAAGGTGTTCTGAAGGTTAGATGACCCCTTAGAGTTGACATGGACAAGGAGAGCAGGATTTTACACCACCATGTGGATCAGTCACTGGATATAGCTGCACCTGGAAGGGAAAAAGGGTAACCTTAGGTGACGTAAGCTTCTTCAGTAGTGGCAGTCCCCAAAGCGGGCTGATAGCTGAGCACTTGGGAAAATCTTAAAGGGGGTTCTGGATCATGCATCACAGCATCCACCATATGAAGGGTTGGCATAAATGGCAATGAAAATAGAGAGAAAGTAGATGGCTTTGGGAAACATTTTCTGGATAGAACTGACAGAACTTGGCCATGGATTATGTATAGGGAGAGAAAGAAAGGTAGTTATTAAGGATCATAGCAAGGTTTATTTTATGACAGAATGAATATGTATACCACATTTTTATATATTTGTATTGATTAGTTAGATAAATAAATGAGTCTACACTTCAGAGGCCAGGGCTAGGAAGGAATCAAAATTCAGGAGTAATCAATAAATAGGGTATCAGAAAAAGCATGAGCCCACATAAGAATCACTTCAAGAAAGAACATAGTATAAGAAGATTGAGGCCGGGCACGGTGGTTCACGCTTGTAATCCCAACACTTTGGGAGGCTGAGGCAGGTAGATCACCTGAGGTCGAAACCAGCCTGACCAAAATGGTGAAACCCCGCCTCTACTAAAAAAAAAAATACAAAATTAGCTGGGCATGGTGGTGCATGCCTGTAATCCCAGCTACCCGGGAGGCTGAGGCAGGAGAGTCACTTGAACCGGGAGGCAGAGGTTGCAGTGAGCCAAGATCGTGCCATTGCACTCCAGCCTGGGCAATAAAGAGCGAAACTGTGTCTCAAAAAAAAAAAAAAAAGGTTGATAAGTCCTTGAGTTATGACAGTAATTAAGAGGGGTTTTGTGAATCCCTTGTCTTCTGCTTGGCTCATAATAAAAGCTCAGTAAATCCTTGTTGCCATAATAATAATTTTTTCTAATTTAGCAAGGGAAATGATGCTGCCACAAAAGTGTGCTATATAGGCCTGTAAAATCCATAGCCATAGACAGCAGAACAAAGGGTTCTTCTGGAACCCTTGGAAAAACTGGAACACACATCAGTTGCATGGCTGGAGAGTTGAACAGTGGCACACCTAGAAATGTCTTTCAAGGAGGCATCCGTCAGAAGAAATCAGCCTGGGCTCCTATTTGTCATTCATTCCTCACATCTAAATTTTCAGTAGTCCTCTTAGCTTTACCTTCACAATATGCCAGAATTGGATCAGTTCTCACTACTTCCACATTCTCCCTAGTGGAAACTTTCATCCTCTCTTTCTTGGATTATTTGAACATCTTCTGACTAGTCTTCCTGCTCCCCACTCCTTGTTTACTTCCCTGAAATCTATTCTATTCTAAGACGTGTCAGTGATCTTTTAAAATTATAAGGAAAACCATGCCATTTCTCTTCTCCAAATTCTTCAAAGCCTACCTGTCTCCTACAGCCTACGAGCTAAATCCACAATCAAAGCCTGTGAGGTTGCACACAGCCTGCTCCTGCCCTTTTTCCACTGCCTACTCGCCGTTACCTCATCTCCTCTCACTCTGCCCTGGTCACTCTGCTCTGACCACACTGGTCCCTGGCTGTTTTCCACACACTCCTTGCACACTATTTTCTTCAACCCTTTGCACTTGCTCCTTTGCCCACAGCACCCTTCCTGCAGATATCCATACAGCTGACTGCCTCTCTCACCTCCATCAAGTCTTTGCACAATGTCTCATTACAAGAAGTTGTGCCTGAATATCCTAGGAAAATGTCAACCTTCTCTTTCCACTCCTGTACAACTCTGCTTCATTTTCACTCATAATATTCATTACTCTCTGACATGGTATATATTATAAATGTATGTTTCTATTATCTATTTCCCAGTAGAACATACACTTCATTAAGGTAAAAAAGGGATTCTTTGCATGGTTTGGTTTGGTTGGTTTTGTTTGGTTGGTTTTGTTTGGTTTACTGTTTCATTCCCAATGCCTCGAAAAGTTCTGGCTAATAACGCACTTTTAATAAATATTGATTAAATAAACGAGTGGATAAGTGAGTGAGTGAATGAATGAAGAAAATATAAGGAGAGTCTCTAACTCAGTTTTCTAGTGAGGTACCTTCCCCACTGTGTCTCCCTTTGTGCATTTTCTAGATCTTACTTGACTAGATAAAAAGAAAAATAAAAAGACCTGTCCTGCTTTCTTAAAGGACTAGAAAGTGGACCAGGCACAAGATCCACAAAGAGAATCTCCAGGACCCTTTGAAGCTCACATTTAGCATATGACAACTCCAGAGGTCAGTGGGGACACTGGCTGGCTTGAATATTGTGAAAGGCAGGAAGAACACATTTATATTCTTCCAAAGAAGTTATTGCTGTATGTCTGCGTAATGCCAAAATCAATTTGAAAACAAAAGATCACCTCATTCATTTTGGGCACGGTGCACGTAAAACACTCGAGTAACTTTTCCTGCTGACTTTTTTGATAGCTATTGTTGTGGATGTATACACAAGCCTAAGGAGATAGCCTCTACTATTCATATGATTACTACATTCAAATTACAATTGTCTTCAGCGACACTTAGCACTTATACACAATCTCCGAAAAGTCACCGTTTCAAACTGTGTCATGTCAGCGTTTTGTACTTAAAATCCCGTCCTAGAATTGATCACATGCCAAATTATTATCCTTGATTACTCAACTTTCTCTCAGTAGCTCTGGAGTTGTCCCTGATATGGACGTCCAAAGGGCACTGATGTGGACTGCCAAGTGTTTGCAGTGCACTTTAATTACTTCTCTGGGAATGAAAGTTTTCCTGTGGTTAGCAGAACCGCTTGTTATAACTGTCATTTAGGAAGATTTGAGAGTCTAAGCAACCTTGTTTATGTCTTATCTTTGTATTTTCCTGTCTTCAGCTATTTTCTTAAAGGAAGGCCCAGGTCTATATTATCCTACTGCCACATATGAAGTAAAATCAATACTCACAGCCCTGCCCCTAATCACTGAACACAGCTTTTAGTAATGTTTTACACAAGGACAGGATATTGGCAACTCAACTGTTAAGCCTTTTTGTGATTATTCTTCCTTGAGATCACTCTGATGTCACCAGTGTAATTTGAGCCTGGAGCTTTTGTTCACACTTTAAATAGCAGTCCCAGAATGATTTCACTACAGACTCTCTGGAAAGCCTGGGAGCTGAATTCCGGAAGATCCCCACATCGATGAAAGCAAAGCGAAGCCACCAAGCCATCATCATGTCCACGTCGCTACGAGTCAGCCCGTCCATCCACGGCTACCACTTCGACACAGCCTCCCGTAAGAAAGCCGTGGGCAACATCTTTGAAAACATAGACCAAGAATCACTACAAAGGCTCTTCAGAAACTCTGGAGACAAGAAAGCAGAGGAGAGAGCCAAGATCATTTTTGCCATAGATCAAGATGTGGAGGAGAAAACACGTGCCCTGATGGCCTTGAAGAAGAGGACGAAAGACAAGCTTTTTCAGTTTCTGAATCTGCGGAAATATTCCATCAAAGTTCACTGAGGAGAAGAGAATGGATAAGGACGTTATCCAAGAACGGACATTCAAAGACCAAGTGAGTTTGTGAGATTCTAACAGATGCAGCATTTTGCTGTTACCTTGCAAGCTTCTCTTCTGTCAGGACTCCAGAGTCTGGAAAGGGATCGGGACTGGAAAGGGACCAGGACTGAACAGACTGGTTACAGAGACTCGAAACAATGTCACACCCCATGCTGTTACAGTGGAGAACAAAATGCTTTCAGCAAGGATGTGAAAACTCTCCTGTCCCTGCAGGAAAGGATTGATGCTGATAGAAGAGCCTGGACAGATGTAAATGAGAACTAAAGGAAACAGATGGCTGGAGATGACATATATCCAGGGTCACTTTGTCAGGCCCTAGGACTTAAATTTAAGCTGAACTTCTTTTTTTTTTTTAACCAAATAGATAGGGGAAGGGAGGAGGGAGAGGGAGGACAGGGAGAGAAAATACCGTGCATAAATTGTTTACTGAATTTTTATATCTGAATGTTCAAAATGTTGCCAAGCCTGAATGTTGTCTATTGGTATAGATTTTTAGAAATCAATAATTGATTACTTATTTGCACTTATTACAATGCCTGAAAAAGTGCACCACATGGATGTTAAGTACAAAATCAAGAAAGTAAGATGTCTTCAGCAGCTCTGTAAAACCATACGGCACCTTTTGGTTTGTAAAAGGTTTTTTTATACACTTCAAACAGGTTGCACAAAAGTTAAAATAATGGGGTCTTTTATAAATCCAAAGTACTGTGAAAACATTTTATATAGTTTTTAAATCTTCTGACTAATGCTAAAATGTAATCTAATTAAATTTCATACAGTTACTGCAGTAAGCATTAGGAAGTGAATATGATATACTAAATAGTTTATAAAAACGCTATAGTTTCTATAATTTATTTTACTGGCAAATGTCATGCATCAATAATAAATTATTTTAAACTTTGTGGCTTTTGGTCTGTGATGCTTGGTCTCAAAGGAAAAAATAAGATGGTAAATGTTGATAGTTACAAACTTTTCTAAAGATGTGTCTCTAACAATAAAAGTTAATTTTAGAGTAGCTTTATATTAATTACCAAACTTTTTCAAAACAAATTCTTACATCAAATATCTGGAAAGTTTCTCTGTCTCGATCTTAAAATATAAAATATAGACATAGAAATGGATAGATTGACTCCTTGGCATTGCTATTTATGTATCCATTAAGGATGAGTTTTAAAAGACTTCTTTCTCTTCATACTTTTGAAAAATGTCTTCTATGATTACAGTGGCTATGTACATGTGTACATCTATTTCTCCCAAGCAATATGTTTTGGGTTTAGAGTCTGAATGATGACCAAGATTCTGTGTGTTACTACTGTTTGTTTAATAGGAACAAATATAGAAATAATATTATCTCTTTGCTTATTTCCCATTAAAATTATAACAAAATGTTTCTAGGACAGCATACATAAATGCTTGCTATGCTTTCCTAACAAAAAGAAATAAAACTTTTCCAGAAGTTAAGCATTTTAGAAACACCTAAAGTGTTTTTCAAAATGCTGATCACAGTAAGTCAAAACAAGTGAACTACCTCAGATCTACTGGGAGGGTTACAAATCAGGATTATAAATATTATGTTTTTAAAAAGAAAATCAAATGGCAAATTCTATGTTCAAATAGATTTTTGAACTTCTATGTTCAAAATAACTTACTCATTCACTGAAGATAATGCAAACCACTTTACTAAAAAGGAGCTCTTTCCAAGAGATCATTCAGGAAGATGATGCATTAATTTGCAAAATTGTGTGTGTGTGTGTGTGTTTGTGCATTTTACTAGGAGGAATATTGATAATTTTCATGAGATTTGTAGAGACAGCCATAACTCCAAAAAAAGTTATAAACAAAAGAAGGGTTTGGGGAGTAGCAGGAGAATTGGAGGAAGCCTAACCCAGCCTGGGGACATCCTAGACAATTCCACAGAAATTTTCCCTGTGCTGTGTTATGGGAGTATGAAAGAGAAGGCTGTAAAGGGGCCCTCTGCTCCATGACCCTACTTTCCCATCCTTGTGAACTGAGCTTTCTTAATGTTCGCTGCATATGCTAGAAATAACTTCCTTCTCCTGATAGGGCCCATCAGTGAAATTTTTATTTTCTATTCAAAAATTGAAGCACATCTTGGATGCTAAATGTAGTTCAAGGGTTAAGTGTGTTATACATACTCAGAACTATTTACTCTGCCACTGTTGTTTTCAACAGGGTACAAAGTATATCTTCTCCTCTTCACATTGGCATGTATTAGATTGTTTTCTTATGGTATATTACATTATTTTCTGATTTCAAGGCTGTAACATGGGAGACAAATTAAAAAGCAATTTAGATGCACTCCAAATGGCATGGAGAATAAAAACACATCCACTGGATTATCACAAACATGTTGTCTTTTCCATTTGTGGAGAACAAAAGTCGGAATCAATTTAATTGCATAAGGATGATTTGTAGCTTCATAATACATTTATTATTTAATGTGAGGTGAAAATAATCATCATTAGAACAGGGAGGATTCGTTCAATTTAGAAATTTATGGCACGAGGATAAGCAAATACATGTCAGGACATCTCACTGTAATTGAAGAAATAAAAGCAGCAAAGATTAAATGGCTCATTAATCATGTTTGTATCTTTAGATCATAAAAATAACTTTCACTGAGTGTTTACTATCAGTCAGACAATTTTCTAAGTCTTTTCTGTGTATTATTAATACATCACTTAATTAGTGCCATGACGTAAATGCTAAGGGCATGTGTGTGTATAATCTAGTAATAAAACTGAAGCACAGAGAGGTGCAGTAACCTGGTCAATGACACACAGCTAATAACTCCAGAAATCAAATCCAGGAACTCTAGCCTTCATTCCTAGCCACTAGGCTATACTGGTTCTTTAGGAGAAATCAAGCTTCTCTTTTTCTTTTAAGTAACGATTACTTCTATGTTAGACAGTCATGAAGACAGGAAAGCCTGGCCTCTGAAGCATCACTTTTATCTGATCTGGGTATGTCTGTCTATTTATTTGTTACATGTGCTACCTGGGGAAAGCGTCTTAGTTTAATAGTTTTAATTATATCAAGTATGTGCTTAGATATAGGCTTTCAAGGCTGCGGTTAAAATAACACTTGTATTAGCACCCTGGAACACAAGGTCACATGTAAGCTCTCTTCTAGGCAGTCAAGGCGTTGAGTCTTAGTTCGTTCATTGAGGGAACTCAGAAACCATGGGTTCAATATTTTATTCATTCAGTTCATCCCTTGGCCCACAGCAAAGGAGGGCTTGTCCAGCAGATAGGGTTTTCTGAGAAAGGGGTCCAGAGTGTATGATCGACTATATTTTTCTCATCATCAGAGGGCAACCAGGGTATGCAACTGACATTCCCTTGGAAAAGTTTCATCTGCTAGTAAACTGATAATGAAGCCATGGTCTGGGGATTGTATGTTTTTTCAGAATATTTCGTTGACGTTTCTATACTCCACATGAGGGTTTCTCAGCACAGCCTGTATGAATTCCCAGCAGAACAGATTATTTAGTGAACTCCTGGTCTCACACCTTGGGGATGTGGGGGGCGGGGCAGCATTTGTATCTTACCCATTCACGAAACAAAAATATAGTAAGCACCTATATGTGGGAGCCTCCGTGGCCAGGATGGATCCTGGTTCTCCATATCAGAAGAACAGAGAAGGTTTTTAAAAGGGTGTCACACAGTGAGAAGTGTGATGGGAGTTTAGACAGAGCGCTCTGGAAGCATAAGGCAGGAATTGTGTGTGTGTGTGTATGCGTGTGTGTGTTTGTGTTGTGTGTGCGTGTGTGCTTGTGCATGTGTGTGTGTGCGTGTCTATATGTCTGAATGTGTGTTTGGGGAGTAGCAGGAGAATTGGAGTAGACCTAACCCAGTTGGCAGAGACCCTAGCACATTCCACAGAGAAGTTTCCCTGTTTGAAAGTAGGTGTTGGGGGAGTTGAAAGAAAAAAATTTATTTCAGTCTATGACTATCGCATTTGCAAAGACAAGGAGGCGGGAAAAAGTGTTTGAAAATCTCCAGGCAGTTCAGTCTGGCTAGAGGCCTAAGCATTCCCAACTAATAATTAGAAAGGCAGCCAGGGCCAGGTACGGTGGCCCAGCACTTTGGGAGGATGAGGCAGGCAGATCACTTGCGGTCAGGAGTTCGAGACCAGCCTGACCAACATGGAGAAACCCCGTCTCTACTAAACTACTAAAAAACACCAAAATTAGCAGGGTGTGGTGGTGTGTGCCTGCAATCCTAGCTACTTGAGAGGCTGAGGCACGAGAATCACTTGAACCTTGGAGGCGGAAGTTGCAGTGAGCCAAGATCGCGCCACTGTACTCCAGCCTGGGCTACAGAGTGAGACTCCATCTTGAAAAAAAGAAAGGCAGCTGGGCCTTAAATGACAAGTGTAAGTATTAATTTTATTCTGGAGGTAATAGAGAAACATTAAGAGCTTTAAATAGATAAGTAACATTTACTGTCTAGCTACTGCGTATTGGGTCCTAGGAAAAGATACAGTTAATAGCTTGAAAAATAATCCACCATCTAGCAGTTGGACTTAGTCAGATTCTGCAGAACTCTGTTGCCTCACACTGAATGAAAAGCTATAGAGGTTGCAGTTCAATAACAATGGGCAGCAATGTGGCAGCTGAAGACAAAACAGAAGTAAAAGATTATGAAGAAAAGCATCCTGAGGCCAGATTGTGGAAACAGCAACTAATATATTGCTTAATTAAATATTTAAGAAATTGTGACTACACCTGATCCTTATAATGAGTCTTATTATTTAACAAGTGTTTTAAATACATGGTTATAAGATCTTTTTCTCTTGAAAAACTCTTCTGCAAACAGTTTCCAGATATTTTAAGTGATTATCATGGGTAATGCAAATGTGTTCTATTTCAATGTCTATATACACTGGTAGTGGATATGGTTCAGCAAAGTATTGGCAAAACTATGTTACAGAGCGTTGGAAATAAGCATCCTGTCCCAATAAGGTTTAGCAGTGTTGTTGTTGTTGTTGTTTCAATTAAAAGTGGATGAGTAATCAGAAGACTTTTAGTGTAGCTGCTTTCTCCCCTCTGTACTCCTTGCACACACAAAAGCAAGAACACAGACACACACACACATACACATGCACATACTCATGCACACACATATGCACACATGCGCGCACACACTCACACAGTCATGCGTGCGCGCACACACACACACTAGAGATACATAGTCCTACCAGGAGCATATCAGCTTTTTTCCCTGAGCTTTTTTTCCTCATCTGTGGACAATAGCATCGTGTTGAGCAAACAACCCCAGACTGAGCCTGGAATTCTGGGGTTTTTCCCGACCCTGCCTTAGACAAATTCCTTTTTTATCTCTGGGTTTCATCTGTAAGGGGAAAAAAAAAAACAGCTAGACCAGATGGATGATGTCTGTGACCTTTATCAGCTCTTATATTCTACATCAATGGGAAAGAGCAACTGTGCCACTTTACATGATGGGATTTTTTTTCTGGACCAGTTGGTATTCCATATATGATAGGAATTTCTCTTAAGTATGATAAAGGCCTAGTTTAAAAGTTTTCATCTTTAGCCAGTGGTTGCTGAAGGCACAATGTGAGGAAAATTACTTTTTGTACATATACCTGTGCTTTATAATAGCCTGCTTCCATTCTGGGTGGTTGGTGCCTGTGCCAGGGCTGGCTGGCTGTCAATATTTTGATTATCTCTTCCATAGCCAAGCAATGACAGAGTCAATGAGACAGTCTCCACTGTTGGTGAGAACTGTATTCATCTGTAAAGTTTTAAAAGTAGAAATTCTTGATCCCAAACTCTCCAGGCATTGTTTTTAGGACTAGGTATTTGTACAAAGCTCTACAGTCAACTACAAACAACATGAGATATATGGAACCATTTCTTATGTTACATTGGCTCTTCTGTTGGTAGCACTTCGCAATATAAGGACCAAGAAAGACGGTTTGATTTCATGGCATTAGTTAGAATTTGTCTTACCGTATTAATTCTGTCATTAATTGGAAATGATATTGATAGGGTTTGGCTCTGTGTCCCCACCCAAATCTCCTCTTAAACTGTAACCCCACATGTTGAGGGAGGGACCTGCGGAAGGTGATTGGATCATGGAGAGGGTTTCTCCAGTGCTGTTCTTGTGATAGCAAGAGAGTTTTCATGAGAGCTGATGGTTTAAAAGTGGCAGTTTCCCTGACCTCTCTCTCTCCTGCCACCATGTAAGACGTGCCTTGCTTCCCTTTCACCTTCTGCCATGATTGTAAGTTTCCTGAGGCCTCCCCAGTCATGTGGAACTGTGAGTCAATTAAACCTCTTTTGTTTATAAATTACCCAGTCTCAGGTAGTATCTTTATAGTAGTGTAAAAACAGACTAATACAGATACCCTTCAAAAATAAATATATTTTGAGGAGAATAATTACAGTATGTATTTTTGTTAATTAGTTCATTCTGGATTTTTCTTTCTTGAATTTCGGTCTGATATTTATCTACCCTGATACATGTATGTTTGATAAGAAAGAAAGCTTCTGTTTCTTACCACTACCTTTCCTTTTAATTTTTTTGCCATTTGTCTATGTTCATTATTTATGCCTAGGTTTTATCATCTGAAAGATTCCAGAGAAGCCCAGGGATCCTGAAGGGTACTGGCAGCCACAGTATCTGAAATGCCGTGTGTGAGGACCATCTTCCCCTGAGATTGCAGAATACCTAGGGCAGTGCAACTATTTCCAGGCCTACTCTTATCACAGTCTCCTTGGGGACTTTTAAAAATCCAGGCCTTTGGACTTAGTGATTCAGAGTTTCTGGGGCTGGACACCTGCTAGCTCCGTGCTTCAATCACTCCCCAGGTGATTTTGCTGCTCAGTCATATTGAGAAGCACTGACCTAGATTAAAATCACAAACTGTGCACGGCATGAGGACATGGCTCATTTCAGTTCATCCACGTGTCCCCAGGCATATTGCAGGCCTCGATACCTTTCGGACCGAACAATTGCAGCAAAATGTGACTAGGACTTTATTGTGGAATACCTTATTCCTATTATCTCTAATTCAAATAATACCATTATTTTTATTTTACTCTAAATTGTATTTGTTTTAAGAAATCTTACCAACTCAGAATGATCATATCATTATCTAACTCCCATCAGGCTCCCATAAAGCATACAGTTGCATCAATGAAAACACATTTTCCCAAAGAATGTAAGGGCTGTCTCCCCCAAATATATTTACCACTTGCCTGCTATTATGAAGATTCATTTCTTAGTCCAGAGAAATTTGCCTTTTAAAAAGTAAGAATTAGGCTGGGCGTGATGACTCACACCTGTAATCCCAGCACTTTGGGAGGTCAAGGCAGGAGGATCACTGGAGCTCACGAGTTCAAGACCAGCCAGGGCAACATGATAAAACCCTGTCTGCAAAAAAATACAAGCATGGTGAGGCTGAGGTGGGAGGATTCCTTGATCCTGGGAGGTCAAGACTGCAGTGAGCTGTGATTACACCACTGAACTCCAGCCTGGGCAACAGAGTGAGACTCTGTCAAAAAAGAAAAAAAAAAAAGAATGGGTAGCACTTATCACTAGCAGTCACTTCTATAAACTAGAATACCAGCATTTAACAAAACACTTTCTTCCTAACAGCAAATATCTTCCACTGAGATCATGTGGTTTTAATCATAAAGGGAGAGTGGCAGAAGAACAGAAAGATTGAAACCAAGGATAGAGAACATCTGAAATTGATAATAAAGAAAACAAGCAAATGTGGTAGTTCACTGAAGAAAAACATCTTAATTTTTCCTAGCCCTAGTCTTGGCTGTTAGTGGGATAGTTCGACATGCGTACAACATGGTAGGCAGTAGAAAGATCAGTAGAGGAGTTTATAGGGTTTATGAAGACCTGGATTCTAATCCTGCCTCAGCCATTTATGAGGCATGTGCAAAGTTTGAGTAAATTACTTAATATCTTATAACCTCACTTTAACATTTATAAAATAGGGATAATAATACCTTCTGAATTAGTTAACTAAGATTTCTGTAACAAGGTACCACCAGTTGGGTGGCTTAAACAACAGAAACTTACCTCTTCACAGTTCTGGAGGGGGAAAGTCTGAGATCAAGCTGTCAGCTGGGCTGGTTTCTTCTTGGCTTGTACATGGCCATCTTCTCCCTGCATCTTCACATGGTCTTCCCTCTGTGTGTGTCTGTATCCTAATCTCTTCTTCTTATAAGGGTCCTAGTACTATTGAATTAGGGCCCACTTTAAATACTCTAGTCTAACTTACCTACCTCTTTCAAGGCCCTGTCTCTAAATGCAGTTGCATTCTGAAGTACTGGGGATTAAGACTGCAATATGTAAATTTTGGTTGGGGAAACAGAGTTCAGCTCATAACACCTTTGTATTTCTTTCTCTTGCTTGTCATAAGCATAACATAAGGCAACATATGTGAAAACACCCACAAGTTAAGTATGATATCTGTGAGGGTAAGGTCCTTGGGGACCAGGACAGCACTTTACTCATGGTTGAATGCTACAAAGCTTCTTGCACAGACTCTGGTATGGGGTAGGTTCCTCATGAGTGTTTTTTGAACAGGAACACAAAAATATCCCTTAAAAATAAGGTATTTGTTTATTAACCTCTGAAGTCAGCATTTTGTCTCTTCAGCATCTCTAAGGAGGGCTAAGTCAACAGTGTTCCATTAGTATTAAATAGCTGAACCCGGGGATGAACCACAGTTCATGCTGAAAGAGCCATGTCGAAATGGCATTGTGCAATGGTGCATTTCTGCCACTAAAAACTTTGTTTTTTTTCATTACACAAGAATGGTTTCAAATGTTCAGTGGAAGTGAACAAGTTCTCGTATTGTTTTCTCCTATTCTCCTTCCAGCTTCAGGGTCATATATCATAGCGCTGGGCATTTCATTTGGGTAAGTGAAAGGAGGGAAGGGAGCAATTCTGGGAAGGTTTAAAATCTCCAAGTGATATACGAGGAAAAGGGCTGTGCTGGTCACGAAAGTAATTCTATCTATCTTGCCTTATATAGTAAGAATTTCAGCATGAATAGAATGGGTTTAGAAGGCGTCATAATCTGTGCTCAAGATTCCCACACTTCTTGATAGAGATCAAATGCCATTGGCTATTATCTAATTTCAATTTGAAAAAAAATTACTGAATATATATCATATCAACTCCAAAGACCCTATTACTTTGACACAGAAAAATAACTTGATAAAATCAATTGACTAAAATAAATTAGCCAAGCAAGGGTGGGATACCATGCAGCCAAAATAACAATCTGAATGTCTAGTTTTTAACTTTTCATTGTTAATGATGACATGATCACACTGAGTAGACATAAGCCAGTGTCGTCATTTCATTCTACATATATTTGGAAGATGAAGATACCTACATCCTCACCTTGTTTACAGGATCAAAGAGGCCTGGGATTCTTCAGTGATTATCTAGCCTGGCATGTGGACTCTCCATCATCCTTGAGGGACATCAAGACCAGGATTCTGTATATATTGAATAGATTTCATAAATATTTCAGTTACTATTCCTTTATACCTTTAAAAAATTTTAAATTTGTATAAGAGACTGGTTAAATTTTTCTCTTTCAATTTTAGGGGCTCATTTTTGCTATTAGAGAGGTTTGTAAAAATTCCACACAAATAAGATAGAGCTGGTTGCTTGGGCAAGACAAGTGCATGCCAGAGGCATAACCACTCAAAACTCTGCTTTTCAGCTAAGAAATACCAGAAATTCAATACTCTAGGCACTATGGTTGAGAGATGGGAAGACTTACTTATGCCAGCTAAACTCACAGCCTGCAACATGAACAAGGACCAGGCTTGGTGGCTCACACTTGTAATCTCTGTACTTTGGGAGGCCAAGGTGGGAGGATTTCTTGAGCCTAGGAGTTTAAGGCCAACCTGGGTAACATAGCAAGACTTCATCTCTACAAAAAAATTTAAAATTAGCTGGGTGTGGTGCCACGTGCCTGTTGTCCCAGCTACTTGGGGGCCTGGCTGAGGTGGGAGGATTGCTTGAGCCCAGGAATTTGAGGCTGCAGTGAGCCAGGACTATGCCACTGCACTCCAGTCTGGGTGACAGAGTGAGACCCTGCCTCAAAACATAATAAATAAATAAATAAATGAATAACTTAGCACCATTAATTTATTCATGCATGGGAAAAATTTAAGTGCCAAGGAGGAGGAAAATTTATAAGCGAAAGCCAAGCAAGATCAAGAGTCTTGAAAACAATTTCTCCCTGGCTTTCGCAATGTTTGAAGGATTAGCTTCACAGCAGAGACCTCTTAGCTACTGACCACTACAACATTTACCATTTGCTGCATAACAAGCTGCCCCAATACTTAGCAACTTAAAATGACAAGCTTTCAATTTAACTCATGATTCTGTGGGTTAGCTTGGGTTCTTCTGGCCAGGGCCATTGTCTGCTGAGCTCCCTCAGACATCTGTGGTCAGTTGGTAGCTGGGTGACATAGGATGACTTCACTCATCTGTCCGATTGGCAGGTCATTGGCCAGCCAGGGCATCTCGACTCTCTTCCACCGTTTTTTGCAATCTGCCATATTAGCACTTAGAGGCTTTCATCATAACAGTGCTGGATAAGCATTTGTCAAATTCTATCTTTCTCTCTACTCTGTTTGTAGACACCGTGCTCACCATCCTCTTTCTTTGTGACATTATCTTTTCTGGAACAGGGTACACTATAAATGACCACATTTTACCTTATTCATGAGAGTCACACTCCAGGCCTTCTTCCCTGAGCTAAGATGCAGATTAGTTCATGAAACTCAGTCACTCATTCAGAAATATATTTTTATTGACTCCTATGGCTAGCAAATTTGATTCGCCAAACTCAGCCACTCATTCAGAAATACTGTTTTACTCACTCCCATCACTAGCTAATTTTTTCTGTAATGTGTGAATGTTACCAATGTAATATTCAGAGAATATTCACTGTGGTTTTTCTGTAATTTCTGGATGGTGCAGGAATGGCAGAGACATCTCTCTTATCCTCAGGTACACACAGCGGTGCCAAAGCAGTTGAAAGGCATGAGCAGATTTCTGAAAAATCATAACTGCCATAAACCACCCTTTCTTAGTGCCAGCTTCCTTATGAAATATATAGATGCATGCCACTGAATATCTGAACTTGTTCTTCTTGTTAACCTCACTTTGTGGAAAGGCTTTTAAATCAACTGCTAAAAATGCCTTTTCTGTTCCTTGGACAGTGGACATGGAGAGACACGAGCTGAGGGAGACAGACTGACTCAGGGAAAAGAATTAATGGAAGCACATGGCTCCTGCGGGCAGGAAATGCTTTGATAGACCTTTTCCTCTTTTTGTTACCAGGAGGACCTTGACAATAGACTCCACCTTGGAGCAGCTGCTCTGTCCCCCGTACGATGATCACAGCACATTTTCCTTGTCAGACTTGGAGTCTGCACCAGGGAGTGCTCAGGAAGGGACCAGTACAATGTTGGGGATCTGCCCTTGAGCCTCCAAGCCTTGCGATGGGTGGAGACGTCACCCCAAGACACTCACAAATCCTTTTGGCACACACTTCAGGAAGACCATCTGCTTTTGTTGTTCCTCTGACCTTTTGTTAGCACCCACCCTAAATTGGAAATACATTGCCAGAAGAAATCTGAAGCCTAAAGCAGTTTTAGACTCTGTTGTCAAAGCAAGTCAAATTAGTAAGTGTTGGTTTAGCACCTAACATGTATCCCAAATTATGCTAGATGTTGGCGGGGGAAGGAATATTTTTTCAATGTCTAAATAGCTTCAGGACTATATAGGATTTTGAATAATTTAATTGAATCTTTTCAAAATTTCTACAAGGCAAGTATTATTATGTGCATCTGATAGATCAGGAAACTGAAGCTCTGGAGGTTCACCAACTTTTCTGGTGCCAGTCTAACTTCGTAAGGTAGGAGAGTACAAAGTTAGACTGCTCTCTCAATTTCACATATGATTTTATTTCACTTCCGATGTATTCCCAACTCTGACGCTTAAGTGCTTTTTTTTCCCTAGTGTTGTGTACCATGTCTAAAAGGCTCCATAAAACATAGGCAAGGTTCTATGATTCTAGCCCCATTCTGATAGGTGACATAGGATAAGTCACTTAACATTCTGGGTTTCAGTATCTTCTGGAACATAAGAGACTAGAACTAAATGAGATGACAGGACTTCTAATTCCTAAATTTATAACTGTGTTACAAAATGTGGTATGGGCTCCACATTCATTAGGATGGCTACTAAAAAAATGGAGAAATTGGATCCACTGTGCACTGCTGACAGGATTGTAAAGTGGTGCAACCATTGTGGAAAACAGTTCAACAGCTCCTCAAAACATGAAGCATAGAATTATCACAGAAATCCTGTAATTCCACTGCTGGTAATATACCAAAAAATGAAATTAGGAACATGAGTAGATGCACCTGTGTTCATAGCAGCATTATTCACAATACTCTAAATGTGAGAACAACACCCATGTTCATCAACAGATGAACAGATAAACAAAAAATGATATATACATACAATGGAATATGATCCATCCTTAAAGAGGAAGAGAATTCTAACACAAGCTACAACATGGGTCAACCTTGAAGACATTATTGCAAAGTGAAATAAATCAATCATAAAAGAACAAATACTGTGTGATTCCATTTATATGAGATACCTAGAGTGGCCAGATTCATAAAGGCTGGGCTCGGGAGAGGAGAAATGGGGGGTTAGTGTTTAGTGGATACAGCATTTCAGTTTGGGAAAACAAAAGAGCTCTGGAGTTAGATGATAATTTCTCAGCATTTAAATGTACTTTATGCCTATAAACTATTTACCTAAATGTAGTTGAAGTGGTAAATAAAACTACAATTTAAAAAAAGAAGTTAAACAAATGTGGTTTGAATTTCAGTAACACAACATAATAATTCAAAAAAGAATTCCTTTTTTTAAGAAATATTAGCATCATTCAATTTCCAAATTATTTAGTGACCTTTAAAATATTTCATATTTACAGGCTTACAGGGGGACTAAGATTACACTCATCTGCATTATAACCCACAATGAAAAGGATGAGACGTTATCCTGGCAAAAGATGGAGAAAGGAGCATTTTAAAGAGGGGAACTAGTTTAGAACAAGATTCTATTTTGAAAAAAGCATAACATGCTCAATAAAATTAGAGCAATTTTCTGGAACAATGTTGCTTGAACTCAGAGAGCAGGAGAAACAATAGCATGAGCTGGAAATGGAGACAGGCAGGGCTGAAGCACTTGAGGCTGGGTTAGAGTTTACATTGTGTTATAGGTAATACTAATAGAGCCATTGTAGACTTTCAAGGTAGAGAATATCCATATTTTTATTCTTGTTTTTAAAAGGTCAAGCTGGCAGCATTTTGGGGAAGAACCGGAGGGTAGAGAGCATAACACGCTTTAGGTAGATGTTATAGTTGTCTAGATTAGAGCATATGAAGAAGAGATGGAAAGTAGTTGAGTGTTAGAGGTAATTAGGGAGAAAGTGTCACCAGAATTTGGAGATGTATTGGCTTAATCCTCTGCATTTTGATTTTCCAGTTAATCGTTTCCCCCCAGGCTCTTAGTCACTTTCACTGGGCCTCTACCATCTTCCATTAGAGTGTTGCAATGGCTAAAGGAGTTCACTGCCTTCTGCTCTTACCCTTCAGTATGTCTTTTATATTACAGCTAGATTTAGCTTTCTAAACTGCCACTCTACACATGTAACTTCCCTGCTCAGCACTTTCAAGGTCTACCCATTGCCTACAGTACTAAGTCCAACTTCCTTAGCTGGGTATTCAAGGCCCATTGTAATCTGGTCTCTCTAAATCCACCTAAAGCATAAAGCAGTTGCTTTAACATGCACTGGCCAACCACAGTGGCTCATGCCTATAATCCCAGTACTTTGGGAGGCCAAGGTAGGTAAGTTACTTGAGCCCAGAAGTTCAAGACCAGCCTGGGCAATGTGGCAAAACCCTGTCTCTACAAAAAATACAAAAATGAGCTGGGTGTGGCAGTGTGCACCTGTAGTCCCAGCTACTCGGGAAGCTAAAGTGGGAGGATCAAGATTGCTTGAGCCTAGGAGGTTGAGGCTGGAGTGAGCATGATCACGCCATCACTGCAACAGAGTGAGACTCTGTTTCAAAAGCATAAATAAATAAATAAATGTGGACTCAATCAAAAAAAAAAACTTTCTTCAGCATCTGTCACAGGCCAGGTTAACTAGCTTGTTACAAAGCATTCCTGCTGCTTCATTTTCTTTTTCTGTCTTATTTATATTTGATTTTTAGAAATATATAGAATATACCATACGTATAAAGGAGAAATATAAAATATAGGTTCAGGTTAAAGTCTACTATAAAAAACACTGTCTAGATTAAGACTGGACTTTTTTAATATATCTGAAGATCTGTGTGCTCTGATCCCTCTTCCCACAATCCCCTAAACATTATCTTGGATTTTATATTTATTCCCATTCTATCTTCCAGGAATGCCCTTGCCCAATTTTTTTTTTTTTTTTTTGAGACAGAGTTTCACTCTTGTCACCAAGGCTGGAGTGCAGTGGCGCTATCTCGGCTCACTGCAACCTCTGCCTCCCTGGTTCAACCAATTCTCTTGCCTCAGCCTCAGCCTCCAGAGTAGCTGGGACTACAGGCGCATGCCACCATGCTTGGCTAATTTTTGTGTTTTTAGTAGAGACGGGGTTTCATCATGTTGACCAAGATGTTCCGGATCTCCTGACCTTGTGATCCACCTGCCTTGGCCTCCCAAGGTGCTGAGATTACAGGCGTAAGCCACCGCTCCCGGCTGCCCTTGCCCTTCTTGTTGCTTGAATACCATTCTTCCTCTGTCCTGGCCCAGAACTTAGAAAGATTTTTCTGAGGATTTTAGCTCTTACTAAGTACAGCTAGTGTTGTCTCCATCATCCATGGGTACTGGCATCTTCTGCCATTAATGCTAGCAATCTTTTTATGTGTCAGTGGAAGCAGAAATCTCATTTTCTATTGAGAAGATGCTTGGTATGCAGAGCTTGTTGCTGCTGATGGGATCCGTACTCATGTGCTTTGTCCAGAGTGGTCGGATAGTCTGAGGGACCAGGGTGCTGAGAGGTGGTGGCAGGGAGACATTCTCAGGAACCAGATGGGGAAGGTAGAAAGTGCCTGGCATGCCATGAATAGTTGTTGAACAAGTGAATTAATGAGTGATTGACAACTCTGTCTGGTCTACAATACTGAATTATAAATGTGAGGATGGGCTACTGTGTGACTCAGTGGTTCACAGTCACAACTCAGTTCAGTTCAGTTATTTCTTGAGCACCAGGTTCAAGAGATGCAAAGACAAACAGGTCTGTTTTAAAATATCAACAGTAGGGTCAGGGGAAAGTGGGAGGAGGGAGGAAGGCAGACACATAGATCAATCATTGTAATGGGCAGCAAGTACAACCAAAGAAAAATACAATCATCAATCAGAGGAGGAAGTGGTTAATGTTTCCAGGAGAAAGCATTGATTGCCTAGAGTTTACTCCCACCTAGTTCGAATAATCCTACTTGGATTCCACTGCAGCATTTTCTCCCTCTGCTTCTCCAGCCTCCTCCTTGCAGCCTGCCTGGGAGTCTGTGCTCCAACCACATTGGCCCAGGTTATCATCTTCCAACAGGCTCTGACTTTTCATCCTCTGTGTTCTAGCCCAGTGCGTCTCAAATTTTAAAGCATCTACAAATCACCTGGGGGTCTTGCTAAAATGTAAATTCTGATTTGTTCTGGAAAGTGTGCCCTGAGGCCCGAGCATCTGCATTTCCAACAAGCTCCCAGGTGATGCCAAAGCTGCTGCTCTGCAAACCAAAGCTTAGAACTGCAAGGCTACTGTCTCAGCCCTGAAATACTGTTCCCTTTCCACACTCTCACTCAAATCGTCTACATTTCTATGAGCTAAGTCAAATGTCTTCCCTGTGATTATATCTCCTCAATTTCAGGATGGGGCATCAGTGCTGTTTTTCTCTCCACTCCCTGGCAAATCTTTCTCTCCAAGTCTTTTTCCTCAGTGAACTGAAGGCTCCTTGAGGGAAGGACTTGGTCCCATTCATCCAAACCCCTAGATGGTGTCTGTCATAGAGTTGGGCCTTAAATACTTGCTCCATTGAATTTGAATTGAACTTAAAGTATTATGGCAGGCCTGGTGCAGTGGCTCACACCCACCTTGGCCTTCCAAAGTGCTGGGATTGCAGGTGCGAGCCACTGTGCCATGTTGCCAGGCTGGTCTCGAAGTCCTGACCTCAGGTAATCCGCCTGCCTCGGCCTCCCAAAGTGCTGGAATTGCAGGCATGAGCCACTACACCCAGCCTGGCAACATGGCAAGACTCTGTCTCTACTAAAAATACAAAAATTAACTGGACGTGGTGGCAGATGCCTATAATCCCAGTGACTCTGAAAGCTGAGGCAGGAGAATCACTTGAACCCGAGAGGTGGAGGTTGCAGTGAGCCGAGATCGTGCCATTACACTCTAGCCTGGGCCACAAGAGCGAAACTCCATCTCAAAAATATATATATGTGTGTATATATATAATGACAAACCAGGTCATTTTAGCACTGTGTCACCATGAATTATAATAAGATATAAATTAACATAGATGATAATGATCAGGGTGGCAGAAATTACCTCCAGCATAAACTTGATGAAGGAAAACACTTTTTTCCTGGTAGGTCACTGGGTCCCCCTGAGTCTAGGCCTGTGTCATGTGCATTGTAATAATCAATAAATATTTGTGAAATTCTAAAGAATAAAAGGAGAAGGTACTGAATTTTAGTTCTATGAATAAACAAAATTGTAACCCCAGGAAAAGGAAGTGGTTAAAGCTATGTTAAGATCTAAAACAAAAACAAAAATAAACAATAATAAAGACAAGCCAAAGAAAATCTTCCCCTATAGGGAATGCACATTACATTTTTTTTCCACTAAGAATATCTTCATACATGGCAGCAAAACAAAATTGAAGACATTTTTCCGTGTGAATTGTTCTTTTCCTAAAATACCAAATTGTTTTACATCAACAAAAACTTTGTTTTTCTTACTATTGAATATCAAAAGAGACCCAGTTAATTGCAAACATAAACGCTTTTTCCTTGCCTCTCCTTCGATTTTGCTGAGCGGGAGATTTTGTAGCTTTACTTGGTACCAAAATAGCTCTGTTTTGCAGACCATTATCATCTTCAAAGGGCGGGGCAATAATAATGAACTAGAACACAGGAAGTTTACCATTTCTCAGTATTAAAATAGAATTTCTTATTACACAGATGCCTCTCCCAAAAAGGAAAGGCAACTAGAATTTTTACTTTCTTCAATCTGTTGATATTACTATGCTATATTTATATTATGAGGCATTCATGTCATTAATGCTTGAGAAATGCTGCTTCATTGTATATTTTCATTTGAATGATGTTTAAAAAGTAATTCAAAAAACGTTTATTGCCTAAGAAGCATTTTAGTCAGCACTGCTTAGCTGAAGCCAGCATTAAAAAAACAACCTTTTTAAAACTCGACATTTTTATGTGAAGAATTAAGTGGTAACCTAATAGCAGGATTTGGAATCAAGAATAACATTTGCTGAGTGCCTACTGTAAGACTGATTCAGTATAAGCACAATCTCACTTGATTCTCGTAATAATCTTTGCAGGTATCTATCATCATTCCCATTCTGAAATGAGGAAATGCTGTCAGAGTGGCTAAGTAATTTGTCCATGGTCTCACATAGTAAGTACTGAAGGTGAAAATCTGACTTCTCTTCTTGTTGCCAAAGCCTACATACATCCCTCTCTATCAAGAGCCCTTATAAAGCTACCATCTATTTTATTAAAATGTCTTGTCTGTGTAAGAAGTATAACACACAAGGCTGTCTGTATCTTAGATAACAGAATCTCATTTTGTTCATTTCTTCAATAAACATTTCCTGGGTTTTCCCTACGTACTTGGTAATGTGATGAGAGCTAAAACCAGAGATAAAGTACAGTAGAATTAGGAGAGACAGACAATTCAAAGACAAATGCAATTTCAAATTGCCAATGTTTCACTGCTTTTGAGTTACAAAAATGCAAACTTTATATGATTTATACTAAAGCATGTTATCCAATGAAGAGAATGGCACATTTTGTTCCAATTATTCCAACTTAATATTTTAGAAAAGAAAACAGATTTCTGTGTGATTTCCCAGCATTTTGATTATACTGGCTATGTATATAAATGTTTCTTTTGGTTTATAGGAAGCCTGTATTCTCCAGGGAACACAGCACTCAGAACCGTCTTGGCCCCTGCATAAGCCTGCATGAGCCTGGGCTCTGGGGACCCATCGTGGTGCATCATTCACTGGCTCTGTGACAATGGGCACATCGTTTAACCTCTCTTGGCTTCATGCTCCTTACTGGAATGATGGAGAGACTTTTGCCTATTTCAGAGGCTTGCTCTTCTATACATAAGCCTATAAGTAACTAGTCCAAGAATTTCCACTCCTTTCATACTCTGATTTAAACCTGAAGGCATCAAAAAAAAATTTCAGGTTCCAAGTACTTCCATTTTCATCTTTTATTATTAGAATTTCTTCTGAATGAATTTCTGTTTTGTAATTTTAGCATTGCTCTAAGGGGGGAAAAAGACAGTTTATCACCATGCAGAATATTTTTCAGACAGCCTCTCTTTGACACACTGATTTTTATCAGTCTCAACTGACTCACCAATTCCAAATCCCAGGGCTTTCCTGGGAAACTTCCTTGGATCACGGCTCTGCCACACAGGACTGACATCCCAGAGGATAAAGCAACCTGCTGTAAGCTGAGATCATTGCTCAGCAAGCTGGTACCACATGCAAGGAGTCTCAAGAGCTAACAGGAAATGATTCAAGACCAGAATTAGCCAGAGCAAGTGTGTTAGCTTCCTCTGCGCATGGGATAATAAGGAGCTTGCATCACCAACCTTCCCTGAATAGCCTACTCAGTGATTCAACAGGTTTCAAAAATTGTGAAATAAGGGATGTCTCTTGCGTGGTGTACTTTGGAAGTCTCTACCTGAGGACAAAGGAAGTACCTAGGAGTAGGCATCACTCCACTTTTCTGCCATCTTCCACTATGTTTACATAGGTCCTCACTGAAAAAAAGGGATTAAAAGTGAGATGGAAAGATTGAGTCAGCCAGGTGAAACATGGGAGGAAGAGACACAAGGATCTGGGTGTGCAAAAGGCTGAGACCAGGCCGGGCGCGGTGGCTCACTCCTGTAATCCCAGCACTTTGGGAGGCCGAGGCGGGCGGATCATGAGGCGAAGAGATCGAGACCATCCTGGCTAACACTGTGAAACCCTGTCTCTACTAAAAATACAAAAAAATTAAAATTAGCCGGGCACAGTAGTGGCAGGCGCCTATAGTCCCAGCTACTCGGGAGGCTGAGGCAAGAGAATCGCTTGAACCCGGGAGGCGGAGGTTTCAGTGAGCTCAGATTGCACCACTGCACTTCAACCTGGGTAACAGAGTGAGACTCCATCTCTGAAAAAAAAAAAAAAAGGCTGAGACCAAAGTAGCCTCGTGGCTTTAGGAGTGGAAGTCAACCTGGTGCGTGGGGTGGTGCTCCTGCATTTTTTATTACTCTCAGAGTAGTGCAAAGTCAGTGAAGCATTTCAAAGGGAAAAATGCCAAAGTGGGTCCATATTTTTAAAAGCTCATTGGAATTGCTGTGTGGGAGACAGATAGGATAAAGAACAAAAGTAGAAATGGAGAGAGTAAGAGAAATGTGGCCGGGTGCAGTGTCTCACACCTGTAATCCTAGCACTTTGGGAAGCCCAGAGAGCAGCATCTCTTGAGTCCAAGAGTTCGAGACCAGCCTGAGCAACATTTCAAGATCCTGTCTCTACAAAAATTACAAAAATTATCCTGTGGTTGTGCACCTGTAGTCCGAGCTACCCAGAAGGATGATGTGGGGGGATCACTTGAGCCTGGGAAGTTGAGTCTCTAGTGAGCCAAGATCATGCCACTGTACTGCAGCCTGGGTGAGAGTAAGACCCTGTCTCAAAAAAGAGAGAGAAACGTGGTCCCAACAAGCATTAAGGGGATGGTGGGAAAGGATGAAATTAATGGAAGGAGTAGAGGGAAGGGCAAATGAGCAAAGAACCTGTCTGAGAGTGAGGCTGTGCACAAAGTCCTTGGGATATAATAAAACAGGTCAGTGAGCCATGAAATAAGAGAGGCAGCCTTTATACAGACTTGTGGTAGTTGCAGGACGAGGGATGGGGGAAGTGGTTTGCACACTGCTGTGACCTACAGACATTTTTTAAGGATATCAAGAAGAGCCCCCTCATTTTCTTCCTTACCCCCACTGCCCCACCCCTGATTCACTGCAGGTGAATCTAGCCCATGAAGCAGTGCTGACCCAACCATCAAAACATGACACCAGCTTGCTGCCCAATCCTCCGTGGACCTAACTGCAGTCAGTCACCATGTACAAAACAATCAAGCAGTAACACTCTGAGGTTCTCAAACGCCCCTTTACAGAGGGAACTTGGCAGGGTGAACAATAGGGACTCCCCATTGTTCTGCACTGATGATTGAACAGACTTCCTTGGTGGCCCATGGAGACAGCCATTCTTACTGAGGAACATTTTGCCCTTTGAATGTGATTAGTAAGACAGAGATGACTCTATTCTTTAAAGGTCTTCAATGACCAAATTTGGCCTCTCAGAACTGGACCGAAACATTTTGTGTGAGTCACGTCTGTTTGCCTCATTTTCTGTCACTAGTTGTTATGGAAACTACATAGCACAGCCTGAGGGTTCAGAATTCCTGAAGTTGGCCTCAAACTTATGCATAGTTTGTACAGCAAACAAGTTTGCTTACTTTGTTAATCTTTAGCTACTTCCTGTCCTGTTCAGATTGGAAGCTAAAGAGCTCGATACTGCCTAGAGTCCATTCTGGTCTTTTCACATGAATCAAAATAATAGTTTTGCCCTTGTGTCCTGCCCTGAGGACGGTACAGATATTTAAAAGAATTCCAAATCACTTCCTGGGTTATCTGATTGTAGGATAAAAGTGGCCCTCTTGCTAACATAAAAATGATATACATGTGAAAACAATTTAAGAGTTCTTCATGCTGTCTTTTTTTTGGGGTTCATTCCAATCGTTTGGCAAAATCTCCAGCCAAATCTTAATAGCCACTGGGTTTACTCTGGGAAATATGCACTTTAGAGAGATGTTTGACATATTTTTGTTACTTGAACTTCTTTGAGATATCTACAGATCTTTGAAACTCAGACACAAGAAAGTTTTATGTCCATGGTGTTTTCAGATTATTCAAAGACAGGTGATGAGCTTTATGGCTTCTTCAGTAAGGAATCTAAATCAGACAAACTTGGAGTCATAGTCTGGTTCTATCATTTAATAATTGCTTGACTGAGTAGGTAAATTGCCTTTGTGAGCCTTTGTTATCGATCTACAAGACAGTGCTATTAACAACTATCCCATGGGTTGTTATGAAGACTAAGCAAGTTTAACATGCAAACTGCCTAGAGCAGGTTTTTATACATAGTAGGCACTTAGCAAATGTTAATTTCTTTTCCTTTTCCAATGCACTAGCTGCTTTGCGGCCATGTTCTTGGCTAATAGCACTTCCAGTTGCAGATCAGCAGGAATAGACAAAGAATGTGGAATTTTTATAAAGTTCTAATTAAGACAGCCCAAAAGCCATCCAGGTCTCCCTTCTAAACTTAGATGTATGATTTAACATGAGGAAGCGACATAACTTCTGAGCTGTGACCATAAACTGAGAAGGTTGGAGCATGTAATCCTGAAGCCAGGCATTTTAACTAATGTAACAGAAGCAATGTGTGTTATAACTGTTAACTAAAAAGTGACTGGGGCAGGTCTCAATCCATAGAGAGGTATTTTGCCAAGGTTAAAGACATGCCTGGGGAAATTATAAGTCCCAAGAGTATCTGTGACCTGTGTTTTTTTTACAAAAGGAGGTAAACCAAAAATAAAATTCTAAGCCCCACAGCCATCAGAATGAACCCCTCCTCTCAACCAAGGGCATTCCAAAGTTAACCTGAAAAACTAGTTCAGGCCATGATGTGCCCATCATGGGAGTCAGATGTGCCTCATTATACCTTCCTCCCTGTTGGAATTCAGGCACAGCTGACTAGCATTAATATCAACACAGAGACCTTAGGACTGATAAAACAGACTCTTTAAGTCTGATAAGAAACATTTAAAATCTGTTCTTTCTGAAGCCTCCTACCTGGAGGTTTTATCTGCATGATAAAACCTTGCTCTTCACAACATCTTATCGTAACCCAGACATTTCTTTCTATTGTTTCCAGATCTTTAGATAATAATGCAACCAATCAGAAAATGTTTGAATCCACCTATGACCTGGAAGGCCCCACTTCTAGTTGTCTTGGCTTTCTGGACCAAACCAATGTACATGGTACATGTATTGATTGATGCCTTATGACTCCCTAAAATGTGTAAAACCAAGCTATAGCTGGCCACCTGGGGTACGGGTTGTCAGGATCTCCTGGGAACGTGTCAGAGGCCATTGATAACTTGTATTTGGCTCAGAATAAATATCTTCAAACATTTTACAGTTTGACTCTTTTTGTCAACAGGGAGCTTTTGGAACTTCAGTATTAAGGAAAAAAGCAAGCAGGAAGGAAAAAAGAGAGGGAGGATAGGCAGTGAGGCAGATGGTGACATTCTTGTGAGGCTCTGATTAGCTTCAGTAAATCTACATTTTACATAAGAAGAAGAGGGAGTAGGGGAAAAAGCCAATGACGCATTGTCCTGTGCTCAACTACATTTGACATAGCTAAAGTAACCGCATGAAAAGAGGGAGCAGAGAAGATGGTGCTATGGCACAGGGTTGTGAAATTACAGCTATTTGGGAACAAAAGGAAAACAGTGTCCGTTCCCAAGCTTAACTTTCTCTTGTCATAGTGTGTTTGGGGCCCCAAGATTCTATTTCCTTTCACACTGCTAACCCCAATGAATATGTAATTTATCTTTCAGAAACTGCACAAAAGAAAGAAAAGTGCAAGTTGGAGAAGAGACCGACGTGAAGCTTGTGCTCGCTCTTATTAGGAACTCAATCTCTTGAAAAATCGTATTCTAATATTTCTATGGGTGAGCAAGGATTTCACATCAGCCCCTATAGCTTTCTTGGGTCCATCAGTTCATCACTTCTAGATGTTGGCCGCCTGTGAAGCCACTTGGGGGAGGCCACTCGTCACTGCTGGTGACAGTGGTGCTCTGTGTGTGAATACTCATGTTCACACCCACGGCAGGGGATTTTTCTCTCTAGGTGAAACAGTGTGGCTGTGTTTCCCTCTCTCTTTCAGTCTCACACATTCATGAAAATTAATCCCCAAAGTCCTCATTCATTATTTAGCAAATATGTTCAAATAGGAGAGAATACCGACTCAAGTTTAAGCTAAGGCCCTCTGCTAAAGAAATACAAAATGTATATCTGAAAAGGAAATTCCAGTTGAGGAACAGTATGAAAACCCCCAAAATGGGCTGGAGAATTTGTGATTAAAGTCTTGAGAGATCATTTAAAAATAGAACCAGATTAGCAAATGCGTTCAGTGCTAGGTAGCGGAGTTGATCATAAATCTAACAGGCTCTATGTAGAAGCACTGAAGACAGACATAGTTAAAACTCAAGTTGATTTCTGTATTGTACTATATTATTTGTAATGACTTAGAATTCAATCCAAAATCTACTTAGTGTTACTGTGCACCTTGGTGCAAATAATGTACACTTTCTAAGCATCAGTTATTCTTCTGTGAAATTGGGATAATTTTACTTCTGTTAAGGGTTGCCCTGAGAAGTGAATCAGATGCTATACATAAACTCAGTTGGCACAAAGCCTAATAGTAGTGGCTTAATGTGTGTACTCTTCTTCTTTTTCCTTAATAGAAGAATAAGGTGAAATTAAAAATAAGGTTCATAATTACATGTATATTTTAATGATTCATCAATCAATAAATTATGACATGAACAACAATTTTACTGTCAGTACTTATAAGTTAAAAGGAGAATGGTAAAATCAGCCCGTTGATCCTAAAAGTCCTTTATTTCTTTCATCCCTTCATAAATTATATCTGAATCTAGATTACTGAAATGCAACAAATGAAAATATTTACAAAGCTATCTTCTCTTTTAGTGAATATAGTGTTATTAGAAAATAACTGTTACTTCATTATTCAACATTCAATGTGTCTTCTGACTTTCTTATTCCAATTTACATAAATAATTTTTAAATTTCAATAACAATGTTATTGAAATAAAATTCACATACCCTACAATTCACTGATTGAAAATGTAAATGAAATTATTTTTAGTACATGCACAGAGTGATATAGCCACCATCATAATAAATTCGAGAACATTTTATCACCTATCAAAAAACTCCCATCTCCCTATAGTCACTCAGCTTCCCTGCCTCACTTCCACAGCCCTAGGCAACCACTGATCTACTTCCTGTTTCTATGGGTTTCTCTATTCTGGACTTTCACATATAAGGAATCATATGATATGTGGTCTTTTGTCTCTGACAAAAGACTTTTACTTAGCATCATGTTTTCAAGGTTCTTCCATGCTGAAGCATGGGTCAGGACTTCATTTCTTTTATTGCCAAATAATATTCCATTGTATGGATACACCACATTCTATTTACCCATTCAGAATTTAATGTACATTTGAGTTGTTTCCAAATTTTGGTTATTGTGAATAATGTTGCTATAGAATTATAGAATTTTAGAAAGTGCCATATGGCTTTTGTGGCCCGCTCCTCTCAATTTACAGATATGCTAATGAAGCATCACAAAAGTGTGGTGAAGAGCCTATGTCTTAGTGCTTCTTAGTAGCAAAACATTAACTAGAACCCAGTTCTTCTAATTATTTTATAACTGCCATTCCCATCTCTACCAATACTTTGCAAGGTTTTAGAGAGACAGCCTTGCACTAACAGTTATAATGGATTGAGTAACAGATATAAGCCAGTATCTGTATCCCCTGCAATATACAATTTAGTGCAATATGCAATACAGTTTGGTGATTGGGTCTGATTCTATTAATCTCTGAAAGACTTATCCTAGTGCAGAGCATGTAGTGAGCATAGAATAGGAAATTGTGTAACTAGTATGTTGAAAGAGCTGAAGTCACGGGGTATAAACACGTAAACAACTGAATGTGTGATTTTTATTTTCCCTTTAAGCCTGTTCATTGTGGTAGTTTTTTGGAAATAATCCTAGATAAAAATTTGGATAGGCCCCAAGAAATTAAAAGCCCTAGAATCACTTTATGTCACAAAACAGCTACAATTCAGTACTTAGAACACTAACCTTATGTAAGAGTGAAAGGTTTCATCTTCACTGAAGTAGAGTCTTCTCTCCTGCCTAAGGCTCACAACCAGCCAGCAACATGCAAGGGCTGGGGAGATAAGGCACAAGAGGAGCTGGTGAATCCTAAAAAGATGGACGCTGTGACAAGATGGACCCGTGTTCTCTAGACCCGGCCAATGGTTACAACCTATTTCTTTCATGGCTGCTTTTACTGGTTCTTTAGGGAGTTTAATTCTCCCCCATCGCTGGGTGGCTACAATTCTCTTGACACAAATGATTTACACTTTTCTGGTTTGTCACTTTATCCCTACTTAGCCTCTAGGAGTACAGCAACCCTTCAGCCAGATCTCCCTTCCTGGTGGCCCTATTGGAAAGTTCTAGATATTCCAGCTCTCATTAGGAACTCAATCTCTTGAAAAATCGCATTCTAATATTTCTATGGGTGAACAGGGATTTCACATCAGCTCCCTATAGCCTTCTTGGGTCCATCAGTTAATCACTTCTAGACGTTGGCCACCCGTGAAGCCACTTAGGGTTAAACCAGTCAATTCTGTCCCTTTTCCCACCCTGCTAAATACTTCAGACCACACATATTCTGTCCTCTGATCAGTTTCCTTCAAGTCCCTCTCTTGAGTTGAGATGATGAGAAAAATGTCCTCCGACCTGGGGTGTTGACATGTTTAGGGGAGGGGGCAGAACTCACATCACAGCTCTCTCCCCAAGTAAATATTCCTGAACATTTCTTTCCTCAAGCTTTTGTACTTTAGATATAGAGGAGGAGTTCAGCAGTCAGGGAACTGCTTTTTATTAAAAAACCAACAAACAAAACCTAAAACCTTTGACATTTTGCATCTTGGTCTGTTACCTTACTTTAGAATATCTTATCTATTATATCTTGGTCTCTCAAATGTAATTTCCAATTTAATGTCTGGTTATAGTCTGAAATTGTCTAGAAGGCAGGGTATTACAATAAAAGGAACATTGACCTAGAGGGATACTAGCTATCATGTGTGGAACTCTACACCAGACACCGTGCTAATTTATTTATTTATTTAAGACAGTGTCTCACTCTGTTGCTGGGCCGGAGTGCAGCGGCGTGATTTCAGCTCACTGCAACCTCTGCCTCCTGCGTTCAAGCGATTCTCCTGCCTCAGCCTCCCAAGTAGCTGGGATTACAGGCACCTGCCACTCCTGGCTAATTTTTGTATTTTTTAGTAGAGATGGGGTTTCACCATGTTGGCCAGGCTGGTCTTGAACTCCTGGCCTCAAGTGATCTGCCCTCCTTGGCCTCTTAAAGTGCTAGGATTACAGGCATGAGCCACCACACCTGTCCCAAATAATTTATTAACATTATCTCATTAACCTCTTTCAACAACTCAATGATAGAGCTATTTTGATCTCCATTCAATAAAGCAGGGACTTAAACCTTCAAAAGGTATCATCTAGAATGGTGTGCTAAAGGTGTAGTTTACGCACACCCCTAAATGACTTCAACAACAGAAACCAGCACTATTGTACATAGTAGTTAACCCAGAGATAGGGTCACACCAGTGCTAGTTAATCTGATGGCCCAAGGATGTGTCAAGCACCTGGGTTCCTTCAATCTTTTGGTTATGCATCCTTGGTATTTCAGCCTGTCCTAGGCTAGTCCCTTTTGCTATCACATGATGATTGCCACATTTCTAGAAATCAGATCTAGAGAGATAATGCTTAGAAGAATTGTTTCTCCCTTTTAGTAAAACGCTTCCTAAATCCCACCATGAGTATGTGAACAAAATGGAATTCTGCAACAAGGAAGAAAAAGGAGGATATATTCTAGGTGTAGAGTTGATAACTTGTTACAGGGGTTTAAGTAACTGGATTTAAGTGGTTAAAGGAGTCTTGGCCGGGCGCGGTGGCTCAAGCCTGTAATCCCAGCACTTTGGGAGGCCGAGACGGGCGGATCACGAGGTCAGGAGATCGAGACCATCCTGACTATCACGGTGAAACCCCGTCTCTACTAAAAATAGAAAAACTAGCCGGGCGAGGTGGTGGGTGCCTGTAGTCCCAGCTACTTGGGAGGCTGAGGCAGGAGAATGGCATAAACCCAGGAGGCGGAGCTTGCAGTGAGCTGAGATCTGGCCACTGCACTCCAGTCCGGGCGACAGAGCGAGACTCCGCCTCAAAAAAAATAAAAATAAAAATAAAAATAAAGGAGTCTTAACTTCTCAGTTCCTTAGTTCCTTCACCTGTAAAATCAGAGTTTTGTGTCCTGGTGATTGTCTATTTGCTTTTTTATTACAGCGAAGCTGATGGTACTTTATGGTATCATTTAAAAGAAGTAAATATTTAAGAGTACATGACTTTTAGGTCATTAACAAGACTGGGTCATTGTCTTGAAAGTAAAAACACCCACATTTCAATTATGGTTAGTTTTTTGTGCTTTCAGTGCTAAATCACCATATAATGTTATGGAATAGTTACTCAGGAGCTTCAAATACTTATCTCTAGAGGCAGCAGATGTTTATTTGTTGTAGATGAAGTTAATCTTCAAAGTAGACAGATTTATCTATCAATCAATATGGGCATATAGAGAGTGAGGAGACAGTGGACCTAGGCAGGCTAACACTGGCTGACCATCACCCAGGTCAGTTGCCACACTCGTTCTGCAACTTTGAAAGGAACGTCCAAAGCAGAGCCTCATGCACAGCCAGTGAACCACTAGACTCAGATTATCTGCAGATGCTATCGTTTATTTATTTATGTATTTTCTCTTTTTCAGACAAGGGTGCTCCCTGTTGTCCAGGCTGGAATGCAGAGGTGTGATCCTACCTCAATGCAGCCTCAACCTCCTGGACTTAAGTGATCCTCCCACCTCAGCCTCCCAAGTAGCTGGGACCACAAGGGTGTACCACCAAGCACAGCTAAACTCATTATGTAGTCCAGGCGGGTCTCAAACTTCTGGCCTCAAGTGATCCTCCCACCTCGGCATCCCACAGTGCTGGACTCACAGATGTAAGCCACGACACTGGCCCAAGTGCAGTTTAGATTGTTGCTCATGCTCTGTTCGTCATTTCTGGTTTTAGCTAAACTTTATTTATTTTAGACAGTGTCTCGCTCCGACACTCAGGCTGGACCGTGGTGTGATCTCAGCTCACTGCAACCTCTGCCTCCGGGGTACAAGCAATTCTCCTGCCTCAGTCTCCCAAGTAGCTGGGATTACAGGTACCTGCCACCACACACGGCTAATTTTTGTATTTTTAGTAGAGACAGGGTTTTACCATGTTGGCCAGGCTGGTCTTGAACTCTCTTGACCTCAAGTGATTGGCCCATCTTGGCCTCCCAAAGTGCTGGAATTTACAGGCATGAGCCACCGTGCATGGCCTCAAATAGTATTTTCTAACAGTATTTTGCACCTTTAAAATATTTGTTCAAACTCTATTTTAGGCTAACCTTTGAGTACGTAGAGATGTTTGCTCTATTGCAGATCTTGCAGTAAAGTAGATCTTTCTTCCAAGCTCCTGACTTTTATATGAAGCTGAAGATTCCCTAATTATACTTCCATAGCTCAGGAAAATAACTTTCAGACTTATCCCAAATCAAGCTTAACTGGAAGTTTTCAAGACCTGCTTAACTCTCAGTTCTCTCAGAGAAATTTCCTTCACTACCCTGGTCTAAATGAACTGCCTCTGTTGCATCCTCCCTCTCTCTCATGATGCTTACCACACCATGCAATCATATATTCATTTGCGTGCCTCCTTGCTCAGTGTTTCACACTTCGCCGGTCTGTGCATATCAGGAGGGCAGTGACCGTGTCTCTTTTGTTCACAATTATATTACTTGGCACAGTATACAGTAGATGTTCCATAAGTATTGTGGAATTCATGAAGGATACTGTACCACGTTTCAGAAGTTTGAAGATGCTAGTTTTATTATTTCTGAAGAAACCCACTACCTTATGCAAAAAGAAATTACTGGGATGCTTTAATATCTAAAACATCTCTGCTGAAAGAGTCTTGTTTGTTGAATGGATTTAGAAAGAGATAAAACATTTGATAGTGAAGAAATGTTATAGTATACTGTCTTTAATTCCTGGATAAAAATTTGATATGTTAAGAGAAGTCTAGGGTAATCATAGACAAAAATTACTAGATAACTCAAACAAAAAAACAGTTGGAATTTTTAAGTAACTTATTTTAACAAAATTTCTGTAATTCATAGCAACACTTATTTCTTTATTTCTTCAGAAAAAAATGTTGTTAAGAACTTTGGTCATCCATAAAATGGAATATTATTTAGTAATAAAAGAAATGAACTATCAAGCCGTAAAAAGATGTGCAAGAAACTGAAGTGTATATTGTAAAGTAAACGAATCCAATTGAAAAGGCTATATACTATATGATTCCAACTATATGACATTCTGGAAAAGGCTAGACTGTGGAGACAGTGAACAGATTAAAAAAAAAACAGTGGTTACCAGGGTTTATATGTGAGGGAGGGATGAATAGGTAAAACACAGAGGATATTTAGAATAGAGAAGCTATTCTATATAATGATGGATACATCATATACATTTGTCAAAACCTGTAGAATTTACAACACCAAGAGTGTGAACCCTAAGGTAAACTATAGACTTTGGGTGATAATGATGTGTCAATTTGGTTAATCAGTCCTAACAAATGTGCCACTCTGGTGGGGGATATTGATATTGGTGGAGGTTGTGCCTGTGGGGTCAGGAGGCCTAGAGGGACTCCATATTGCCCACTCAATTTTGCTTTGACCCTAAAACTGCTCTAAAAATAAAATCTTTTAATTAAATGTGAATAAATGAATAGGTAGATAAGTAGGTAGATAGATGATAGATAAATGTTGCTCATTCCTTTTATTTTCATTAGTGATGATCCCCATTGTGCAAACAATTTGTGGAGTGCCCTGCTTTAGATAGTAATAAGCAGTGTGGCATGGCAAGGCATCAGGTCAAACCAGGGTCAGCACTTGGGTTCTGTAAGCTGCGCATTGCCTGCCGTGGTGAACGTGTCCCTCCAAAATTGCTATTTGAAATCCTAACTTCCAAGGTGATGGCATTAGGAGAGGAGATTAGGCTATGGGGGCTCTGCTTTCATGAATGAAATTAGTGAAAAGAGGCCTGAGGGAGCGCCCTGCCCCTTCCACCATGTGAAGACACAGCAAGAAGACGGTCATCTGTGAACCAGGAAGCAAGACCTCAGCAGACACCAAGTTTGCTGGCACCTTGACCTTGAACTTCCCAACCTCCAGAAATATGAGAAACAAACTTCTCTTATGTATAAACTACTTCACTTATGCTACTTTATTAGGGCAATCCAAATGGATGAAGACTCTGCCGAGGCTTATGGGCACCATCCACACAGAGACTACGATCTGATTCTCCTTTGAGTTGTAACATGGCAGCCCTCATTCGAGTCCATCCTCCCTTAGAAAATTGACTGTGTGACTTTGGTCAATATATTTAAGCTTTTTGTTTATTTGGCATTTCATTTCCTACAAAATTGGGATCATAACATATACTTCATAAAGTATACAAAAATAATATCCCAGAGGAATAATTTATGTTAGGGACAGAGACCTATTAAATGTGTCCTGATCTAAAGGTTATTAGAGATGTGACTTATCCATTAGGGCAAATCCTTCAGGTTTCCACCTTAGGCTGAACTTTGGAATCTTCTTGGAAGATGAGGTTCTTCTTCCAATCTTCAATTTAAAACAATGGCTAAGTTTGATGAAATACAACATCAGGAATAAAAACAGGAAACAACATCCCAAATGTGATTCCATCTACCAGTGTAGGAGTATGGACTACAGGCCAGAATTCGAGAGCTCTAAGCCATGCTCCAATTTATCCATATTTGTTACTTTTGATATTTTCTGTTGCTTTTCCTTTTAGGGTGTAGCAGTTAAAACTTCCACTCTAAAAGTACTCAGTGCCTGCCTTAGGAGATACTGAGCACATCACAGCCCATCTTGGAAAAACAGACCTGTAAGGATTGAATAGATGGCAGTAGCCTAAAAAGAAGGGAAGGGAAGTAGGCTAATGACCAGGAGGTGATTTCTGTAGCTTGCGAAGGAAAAAAGTCACTGTTAGCCATCCCGGTTCCAAGGGGAAAAGGGGTCACTGCTGCCTAAGTAAATTGCCTGACAGTGAGGCTCAAGAAAGATCATCTCCTTTTCTAGGAAAACAATATTATCGGGTTTCTTAGGAATTGCTTTCTTTCTTCCTAATCTAATTTTTTTTTTTTTTTTTTTTTGAGATGGAGTCTCACTCTGTCACCTAGGCTGGAGTTCAGTGGCTTGTGATGTCTGTTCACTGCAAGCTCCGCCTCCCAGGTTCATGCCATTCTCCTGCCTCAGCCTCCCGAGTAGTTGGGACTACAGGCGCCGGGCACCACGCTCAGAGAATTTTTTGTATTTTTAGTAGAGACGAGGTTTCACCGTGTTAGCCAGGATCGTCTCGATCTCCTGAACTCGTGATCCGCCTGCTTTGGCCTCCCAAAGTGCTGGGATTACAGGCGTGAGCCACCGTGCCCGACGGAATTATTCTTGAATACAAAGTGTATCTCCTTGTTTGGGTAATAATGCAAATACGGTTTTATATAAACTAGCTTCCCTTGACACATCAGAAAATAGAACAGAGTCACGGTATCTATAATCAAAGGGCAAATATTTTAGAAAAAACTAACCTGAATGGAAGGTAGCCTCGCTGACTATACAGCCTAATTCTTTTTTTTTTTTTTTTTTTTTTTTGAGACCCAGTCTTGCTCTGTCGCCAGGCTGGAGTGCAGTGGCACAATCTCAGCTCACTGCAACCTCCACCTTCCGGGTTCAAGCTATTCTCCTGCCTCAGCCTCCCGAGTAGCTGGGATTACAGGCGAGGGCCACCGTGCCCTGCTAATTTTTGTATTTTTTTTAGTAGAAACAGGGTTTTATGATGTTGGCCAGGATGGTCTCAATTTCTTCACCTCGTGATCCGCCCGCCTCGGCCTCTCAAAGTGCTGGGATTATGGGCGTGAGCCACCGCGCCTGGTCTAAAACCTAATTCTTTTAATACAATCAACTCACACTGGAGAAAGAGGTAAATCAGCAGAGCCAGAAAGCTGGCATCTGTCCCGGTTGGTACAAACGCTCGGGATGTTCCCTATTTACCAGCTAAGGAAGTGCAGAAAACAGTCACTCTTCTCAAACCAGTCTGAATAAACTTGCTGTATTTATTAGGCACACACTTATATTTTAGGAGAGGTGATTATTTAAAAAGAAACCCTGATGGGCTGAATTCTGCTAGGACTGATGGAGGGCTTAAAAATATAAATTGATACAATTTCACCAAGGACCTCAAAGCAAGATTCATCAAAAATATTTTGCCCATGGATAATCAAGAGTTAACTATACAGGAGACACTGTGTTGAGAAAGCCCCTAAATCACTGCAAAAAAAGATTGAATGATATTGGCCACAGAGCATGGACGCCATTCAGTCCTTATTACTGGATGAAATCTCAACTTCTTTTGTGAAAGAAAAAAGAAAATTAAAATTCAGAGAATTTGAGAGTCTGATAAGTCTGTATTGATTCTCAGAAAGCAGGTAAGTATTTTAATATGAGCCTAACCATGACTCAGGATGAAGTCTGTGTTTTATCAACCCAAAGACACTCATTGTCAATTAATATATTGTTACGGCGCATGTCCAGTTAACAAACATTCCTTGAACTCTGCTAGGCACCACTGTGTTAAGAACCGGGGAAAAGTATTGGTTAAGAAAAACTCTACCCTTACCTATTTTGAGGAGACAGACTAAAAAAGTAAACAAACCAGAAACAATAAAGTAAATATACATTATGATCTATGAAGTTAATAAACAAGGAACTAATGTCCAGAATAGATGTCTAGGGAAGGCCTTTCTGATGATTTGGCCTTTCTGAGATCAAAATGGTCAAAAGAAGATGAATTTAAAGCAATTGTTTAGGTAAATAAAATAATCTTAAAGATAAATGGTAATTTATGCCATTCTAATAGCTTTGTCAAGAATGTCCTATAGAATAATAATTCTTGTACTTCAGCATGTGTCTGAATCGCTTCCTAGAGGGCATATGAAAACACAGATTCCTGGGCTCCACCTTCAGAGGTTCTGCTTTAGTTCATGTTGGGTAGGGTCTACACATATTTTGCTGTTGTTGCTGGCTATTAAAGCACACTTTTATAGGCTCAGTGCTTTTTGTTAACAAATGGCAGAGGTATAGGTTAACAAAAGTGAGGTATTTTAGGCCAGGTGCAGTGGCTGAAGCCTGTAATCCCAGCATTTTGGGAGGCCAAGGCAGGTGGCTTACCTGAGGTCAGGAGTTCGAGACCAGTCTGGCCAACATGGTGAAACCCTGTCTCTACTAAAAAATACAAAAATTAGCTGGGCGTGGTGGCAGGCACCTGTAATCCCCGCTCCTCAGGAGGCTGAGACAGGATAATCACTTGGACCCAGGAGGCAGAGGTTGCAGTAAGCCAAGGTTGAGCCATTGCACTCCAGCCTGGAGTGACGAGAGTGAAACTCCATCTAAAAAAAAAAAAAAAAAAGAGTGAATTATTTTACACTTGTATTACTACAGCTTCCAAAGCATTTGCATGTACTTTATCTAATTTGACCTGTATAATTATCATGAGGAAGAAAGAGCCTGGAGTGACGAGAGTGAAACTCCATCTAAAAAAAAAAAAAAAAAGAGTGAATTATTTTACACTTGTATTACTACAGCTTCCAAAGCATTTGCATGTACTTTATCTAATTTGACCTGTATAATTATCATGAGGAAGAAAGAGCAGAGGACTTTATCTCTAGATTATTCATTTAGTAATTCATTCCTTCATTCAATACACATTGTTGAGATTTTATTAGGTGATCGTCCCTATGCAAGGTGTGCTGGGGATGCAGTGCTAAGCAGAATGGACATGGAGTTTAGCATTGCAAAAAACAGGCATACATTAAGCCAAGAATCACACACTATATACAGTAATTATAAAATGCACACAACAATCACATTATATAGATGAAAAGTGACACAAAATGCACAAAGAGAAAATATAACCTTGAAAATCTTTGAAACTTCCAAGGTTATTAAGTTATTCAGAGAAGAAAGCCATGGCAATCTCCAAGTCCCAACGCTATTTCCCCTCTACCACGACTGCCTCTTCAGATGTACACGTTCGGGAAATGACAAAGTCAGGAAAAGGACAAGGCACTCAGATCAGGAAGTGCCACTGTCTAGGACTGAATCTAAGGAAGACCCACACCCCGTGGATGGGGCCCACTACGTGCAAGAGGTCTACCAAGAGAAAGTCATCATGTTAGGTAGCTGGAGACACTTTATCAGGGAGCTTATGATCTCCTCCCTCATCAGGAAGGACTCATCCAAAATGCCAACAAAAAAGGAAGGAAACTAGCATTTTTTGATGTTCTATCACATATTAGGCATCTTTTCTATTACATTGGTACTTATCATTTCCTGCTTGCAGAAGAGTGCACTCAGGCTCACGGAGGTTAAATAACTTGGCCAAGATCACACATCTTGGCAGAACTTAGATGAAAATCCATCTCTGTCTGACAATAAAGTCAGTCTGACCAGTAGCTCAGAGCCAACTAGAGTCAGAGCTTTAAGGAAAAGAGGAGCTCCCAAGAGGCCATGGCTGTGAGGTTAACTCTTGTCTCTGGCACAAGCATTAGATGGAGACCCGTCTGAACATTTATTTCAGGAATTTTCAGGTATACAGGACCAGAATTAGGTGACGTGCTTGAAATAGATGCTGAGATCCGTGCCTAACAAATTCGATTCAGCAAGTCTGGGATGTAGCCTGATGTGTGCGTATGTGTGTACTGTATATGCACACACATGCATATATATACATGCATATATGTACACATACACAATTTTAACTCATTTCCCAGGTCATATTAAAGCCCAGTTAGGTTCTGTTCTATTCATTTGGCTGTTTTCAAGCCTGAGTGTAGGTAGAATTGGAAAGTAGGTCAATATGGCTAGGACAAGAACATAAATAGAAAATAAATACACATTCGAACATTTTCATGTGTAAATAAAATTATTATTATTTCATACCATACAACTCATTTGCTTAAAAATTCCATGCTTATCAAGCTTAGAGATAATGTTTCTAAGAATCTTGATTCTGGGGAAGACTGCCCTAGCCAGCATATCTCAATTCTCTTGTCATCCTGGCAGATCTGTCTCTGTAAATTGATTTTGTTATGAATTTTATTCCTGGGAACTTATCTCTTAAAACCTTGTTACCCTCGGATTTATAAAGCTAAGGATCACATGCAGGACTGTGATCACCACCATATGAAACTGGGTGAATATATAGGCTTTTTAAAAATCTCAGTGAGTCCTTCTTGTCCACACCAAAGCCATGAAATAAGAGCAGGATGCCAAGTAAAAGCAAACTGCCAGAAAATATGTAAGACTTCTTGAAAATAAAATACCTGATTGCAAAAACAAGAGACTCTTGTGGAAGAATTAGAGCATAAAGCTGAGGAAATTCCCCAGAAAAAGAACAAAAAACCTGGCAGAAAAAAAGGAAAAATTTTGAAAAATCACTGCAGGTTGTCCATTATTTACCTGTTAAGAGTTCCATAAAGAGAATGGAGAAATTGAACAGGAGGAAATTTATTACAGAAATAATTCAAGAAAATTTTCTAGAATTGAAGAACATGAGTTTTTAAATGTAAATGATTTACCAAGTATCAAATACAATGAATTACAAAACAAACAAAATCTGTCACATTATTATAAAGAGTTACTGACGATAAAGATTTTCAGGATTTCAGAATAAAAACAGGTTAAAAACAAATACCATTAATCAGAAAAGTAATAAATTCCTTTTAAAGTTGGAAAATACCGTCCGAGTCTGGTGGCTCGTGCCTGTAATTCCAGCACTTTGGGAGGCTGAGGCTGGCGGATTACCTGAGGTCAGGAGTTCGAGACCAGCCTGGCCAACATGGTGAAACCTCATCTCTACTAAAAATACAAAAATTAGCTGGGTGTGGTGGCACATGCCTGTAATCCCAGCTACTCGGGAGGCTGAGGCAGGAGAATTGCTTGAGCCCGGAAGGTGGAGTTTGTAGTGAGCTGAGATCGTACCACTGCACTCCAGCCTGGCCAACAGAACGAGATTCTGTCTCAAAAAAAAAGCTGGAAAATGCCACCTTCAACATTCTGAAGGCAATGATGTTCAATCTAGAATACTACATATAGCCTAAGCTGTCTGTCTGTCAAGCATGATGATAGAAAAAAGGCAATTCTTGCTGTCAAAAATGCATATTCCACGAACACTTTCTGTGGAAGTTACTGGGAAATATGCTCCCATAAAATGAGGAAATTAAAAAGAAAGAGGAGGACATGGGATTCACAAGATAGAAAATTCTAAATAGTGATAAAAGAGCACTTTGCCCGGCCGTGATTTTAACTTTTTAATGTAAATAGACATTGGTTAGGAATATTTCAAATAACAAGTGTCATGAAAATATATAGAATTTTTAAAAAATCAATGAAGGTGCTACTAATTTGGGGGAATAAGTGGTTTCTGGGGAAAAACCCAACACATTAGTCAAGAATGGAAATGTAACTGCAGGAGTCTCAGAGCTTGTTCATAAATAGTTTTAGATGATAATATATTCACTCACCAGAGATTTACTTGTCAATACGGTATTGGGAACATAGGCAGGGGGATGGCATATAACTGCTAAACCTATGGCGTGCGGTGGCTCACGTCTGTAATCCCGGCACTTTGGGAGGCCGAGCTGGGTGGATCACAAGGTCAAGAGTTTGAGACCAGCCTGACCAACATGGTGAAACTCTATCTCTACTAAAAATACAAAAATTAGCCAGGTGTGGTGGTGCGTGACTGTAGTCCCAGCTACTCAGGAGGCTGAGGCGGGAGAATCACTTGAACTCGGGAGGCGGAGGTTGCAGGAAGCAGAGATTGTACCACTGCACTCCAGCCTGGGCAACAGAGTGAGACTCCGTCTCAACAACAACAACAACAACAAAAGCTTCTTCACGCCTGTATTCCCAGTGACTCAGGAGGCAGTGGGAGGATCGCTTGAGCCTAGGAGTTGGAGGCTGCAGTGAGCTACAATGGCAGCACTGTATACCAGTCTCAGTGACAGAGTGAGACCCTGTTTAATTAAAAATAAAAACAGCTTGTGTTTATTGACACTGAGTACTGAGGGCTGTTATAGATGCTTTACATGTTCTCATCCGTTTAACTCTCACAACTACCCAATGAGTCTATACTCATGCATCAATCATACAAGGCACGTGAGATATATAAAGTAACTGGTTCAAAGCCACATAGCTGGGAAGGAGTGGTCTCGAGCATTAAGCCCAGGCAGCCTGGCTCCACTGTTCTTGTTCGTAACTTCTACCCAGTATTGCTCCTCCAGTCAGCTAGCAGAGTCAGCAAGTAATAGCTCATGTCTATAAATAGAAATCAGGAAATGATTACATAAGCATCTCATGTAGAATTATGGAGGCAAACACAAAAGGAAACAGCAGTTCGGCCAAAGTGTTTGCCTCTAAGGAGTGTGACTGCAGGCTTGGGAGGGTAGGTGAGGGAAGCTGTTGTGTTTTAAAAGGTGTTTCCATATTTTTTATTGATATGCTTATATTACTTTGATAACAGCTAAAATTAATATTTTTTAAAGTTTTAAAAAATTATCTGCACTTTAGTTTCCCCATATAGAAAACTCTCTCTAAGATGCTCTATAGCAATGCCCACTATCTATGATTCTGCCATAACCTCATATAATCTGGGCTAGATGGGAACAGACATAGGGATACTGGCATATGAATTCATCTTGCATAATAAAATTGAAATGTCTAGAAATATCATGGACATGGCAGTTGGTGGTAATGATGGTTGTTTTCTCTGCCCCCCATTATAGCCCCTCTTTCTCCTACCTCGCCACTCTTCACCGATGCTGTATATCCCCCTCCTCCAACTTTCTTGGTGCCATTGTTAGAGTTAGTAGTTCGGGCAGGATGAATCCTTGGCCTAACTTGAAGTAGCAGAGCTTTAGTTCTTGAGCTGAATACCCTAACTAAAATTAGACTCTAGTTTAAAGTTATGTGTTAAAGAGCTCATTTGGATGAAAAAATTCAGTGAGGGGATTATTCATGTTTGAAATATGAACAATGGAGTTAAAAATCTGTTGATAATCTGGAGGAAAATACATAAGATTTGTAGTCCTTTGCATGTTCAGAAAAATCTTAAGAGAAAAAAGATATTTCTCTTAGATTCTCACAGCTGAATTATTTGACATTCTTACATAGAGTACATCAAGCATATTTCTAAGCATAAAAAATAAGTCACAAAGAAGAAAACACAGGTTTTGATGGATCAGGCTTAGTAGAATAAATTGTAAGAGAGAAACTGTAAGGAATAGTAATGATTCATGGATAGACAATTCAGAACTATTTAAATGTCTAGGACTAGAATAGAGCTGAAACTGAGTAAGAATATTGGTCTTAAGATACCAATTTTCTTTAACTGGGGGAGAAATGGCCATATAACAGATAATAAAAACTTTCTAAGACAAATACAAGAGAATTCAAATTTTGGAAATGAAAGAAAATTGAGTGATGGCTTATAGAGATTAGGCACTTAAAGGAACAGTCTACATTCTCACCATATAGTAAAATAAGACACAGAGATGTACTCACTTGCCCAAGATCACACAGCCAATGAGCAGCAAAGCCAGAATCAAAGCCAGGCTTTCAGGTGCTGGTTAATCATTGAAAAAAACATCCTGCCAGACACATTTGTGCAGAATTGAATGTACAGGGAAGTGGGCAAAGATCTCAAAGCCTCTGGGTTGCAGCAGCACCCTGTGAGTGCTCAGATTGCTGTGATTTGGTGTTCTAGAAGAAAGTATGGAAAGATTCAATCAGGAAGCAGTTTGATGCAAGCACTTCTGGAAAACCAACCAAACAGGTGTCAGAAGAAAGGAACTTGAATATGCAAGTCTCCAATAATTTGTTGAGATTCATTTTCTCATCATAAACAAACATGCAATTTTATCCTCATAATTTTTTTTCTTAAAGAAATTATAGGCCGGGAGCAGGGGCACAAACCTGTAATCCCAGCACTTTGGGAGGCCCAGGTGGGCGGATCACGAGGTCAAGAGATAGAGACCATCCTGGCCAACATGGTGACACCCCGTCTCTTTCAAAAATACAAAAATTAGCTGGGTGTGGTGGTGCGTGCCTGTAGTCCCAACTACTCAGGAGGCTGAGGAGGGAGAACTGCTTGAACCCGGGAGGTGGAGGTGCAGTGAACCAAGATCACGCCACTGCACTCCAACCTGGCGACAGAGTGAGACTCTGTCTCAAAAAAAGAAAAAAAAAAAAAAGAAATCATGTAAAATTATATACAATTGAGGACCCACCCTACCTAGAACCACAGAATCTCTTGGATATAGGCTGCATTGAATATTATTATGATTTTTAGTTGAACAAAATCATAAGAGAGGAACCTTAAGAATTAACAATGACTCACAGATAGATAATCCGGAACTATTTAAATGTCTAATAATCACCTAATTTTCATTTAAATCTATCTGAAAACCAAATGATTATTCACATTACAAAGTGCTCATTTGTAAAGGGCAAAATAATAAATATCTTCGATTTTGCGGGTCACATAATCTTTGTCACAAGTACTCTACTGTGTCTGTGTAGTATGAAAACAGCTATAGACAATACAAAAATGAATGTATATGGTCGTATTCTAGTAAAACTTTATTTACAAAAACATGCAGTGGGCCAGATTTAGCCCACAGGCCAGATTTAGCCTGCCAACCCTTGATCCAAAGTTTCTTTAAATCAGATTTCTCAGCCTCAGCACTATTGACGTTTTGGCCAGATAATTCTTTGTTGTGGGAGCTGTCTTGAGTGTGTGCTTAGCAGCATCCCTACCCACTGTTCACTCAATACCAGTTGCACTCCCACCCATACTTCCTGCAGTTGTGGCAACCAAAAATGTCTCCAGATATTGCCAAATGTCCCTTGGGAGATGACATCAGAAAAACCACTGATTTAAATTAATTAACTTTCAAACTGCGTGGGTTTGAGGGTAGACGTTCACATCTGCATAACCTGTGGGACCTTCTCTAACTATACGTCCTCCATTTCTGCACATCCTCCAACCCCTTCCCTCCCTTCTAAGATGCTGGACCACCGGCAGTTAGGAAGTCCCGTTGGTGATTCAGAAACACAATTTCACCTTCATCTGTAGATCATAACTTTGGTTTTATTTTATAAGTACAAGATTCATAGCAACTGTTTCATGTTTATGTTGTGTAAACGGAGTCTCCACTGTTTGTCACTAAGACTTTTAACTGCTATGTTTGGTATTTTATATAATCAATCACCTCTAAAATTCTAAGGCGTACTCAGGTATAGTTCTTGTTGGTAAATATTTAAAATAGTCTGGTTTTTAAAATTCAAGATGTTGTAAGAATAAAATTTATAGTAGGGTGTATGTGGAATACATCTGATTCTAGAATCATCAATCCTCTGCAAAAGCCAATCCAGCAGTCTCTAATTCTATACCTTTAAAGAAACAAGGAAAAGCAAATACACAGTTGCCAGGATTGTCTACTCTGTTGGAAGATTATAAAACGTGGACAGTAAGAATTCTCAAAGCCATGTGGTAAGTTTATCGATGCTACATCATCTCAAAGGTCCATGATATGTGGTTGAAAATACTGTCTTGGGTAATTTCTATGTTCATTTACATGGGAGGGTCAGAGAGCAAAACCAATGCTATAGTAGTCTCTGCAGCTTTGTTTGATTTCAACGTATGAGGAAACAATGCAGGTTTGCATTTCATTTTGACAGGTGGCAAGAGAGTGTTGGGCAATAACTTTTGAAGGTGATTTTGCTGCAGTGTTCCATAGTCTGGAATAAAGAGGCAACTTTGCCTCTACTTTCTAAATTAGGTTTAGCTTTTAGCAACCCTGCTATTTAGGAGACATTTCTACTATAGAAAAACCACTACAAACTTTGTTCCTCTTGCTCTTAAAAATATCCTTTCATAATAAATCTTTACACATTTGATTGTAGAACTCAGGGCTCTCAATTCCCTAAGTAAATAAATTAGACATAATTCAATATTTTATTATCAGATTTACAGTTCTGTTCCTTACAGTTTCTCAGGTGAGTGCTCTATAACTGAGCTCGAGCAAACAGCTCCATTAATTCTGATCTTGGTGTAAAAAGGGTCCTAAAAGTGTAGAGATGCTAAAGCAGACACAGGAGAACAAGCAGCTGGGGGAAGAATAATCCTTCCCTTAAATCTTCATCCCCACGCTTCACAGCTGTGCTTCCCTTGCATATTTTTATCTCTAGAGAAATCATGCCTTCCACATTTTAAAGTCAGCATAGCATTTGTTTCTAAGCCAGGTCCACCTTAATCAGATAAATGAACTATTTTTGATCTAACTGCAATTAGAATAAACAGAGGAAGAGGGACTACACTCAGCACACCTCCAGGCCATCCCTGTTTTTCTCTGAGGCATTTCTGAGATAATACCAGTATACACTGTCAAGGGCTCACCAGCTGAGTTAATCAGGAGGCCAGAGCAATTTGTACTGGTTATTATATGGATATTGAGACATTTGGGAAACTCTTAAGGCATTTATCTTTTTTCCAGAGAATTTTTATTGTTTGACATATGTGATTGCAGATACTGCTCGCACTCAGTGCCAGAATCCTTATGACTAATTACCCTTCCATGGACATGACTTCAGATAAGCAAAAAGCAAACTTCCCAAAGAAGAAAATTTCCTTGTTTAGTGCCTGAAGACCTGGTTATGTTCTTCGGGCACTAAACAAGAGAGATTAGGTTATTTTTAGCAAGGAAAATGATACTTCATTATACAACCTACCTCTTTATATACAATAATAAGAGAAAAATGTATAATTGTTGCCAGGTGCTAACACTAGCAAAGGCATTTCAGGTTGGGCATGTTTTGTGCAAAAAAAAACCAATGTTTAAAAAACCTCATGGGCAAATTTAGGCTTTAAAGAAATTTCTTCTTTCTGGGTAACAGGATTACTGGTTGGACTCTGTAAACCAGCAGAAGAGAAACACATGGTCGGCAATAACAGTTCTTGTTCAGTGCTTTTCATTTTAAAGGTACCTACAGAACCCATTTCTAAGAGACCAGATGCCTCTGAACTTGCTCTACAGTGTTTTTTCCTAATCCACGCATGGAGAAAATCAAGGACAAAGTTGTAAAACAAACAAAGTCCAAGGACAAAGGTACAAAGCAGCTACCATGTACACCCACATTCACCTGTATCAGAAAGCACATAACTGACGGGGCGCAGTGGCTGACACCTGTAATGTTTGGGAGGCCAAGGCAAGCAGATCACTTGAGGCCAGGAGTTTGAGACCAACCTGGGCAATATGGTGAAACCCTGTCTCTACTGAAAATACAAAAATTAGCTGGGCATGGTGGTATGCGCTTATAATCCCAGCTGCTTGAGAGGCTGAGGCATGAGAATTGCTTGAACCCGGGAGATGGATGTTGCAGTGAGCAGAGATTGCACCACTGCACTCCAGCCTGGGCAACAAAGCAAAAAAAAAAAAAAAAAAAAAAAAAA
>NW_012118710.1:2619918-2620314 GCF_000951035.1 Colobus angolensis palliatus | reverse complement strand
AAAAGAAAAGAAAAAGAAAAAGAAAGAAAGAAAGGCACATAACCTATATGCACATACACACATGCACATATATGCACATATGTGTATGTGTTTGGCAGCTGAGTTTTTCACCCAGTGAAACCCACCTTCTTGATTTTTGTTTTTTAAGCAACCATATTAACTGCAATTGGCCACTGCCTCACTTCAACATAACGTCTTTCTTTGGCAGCTTAGGAGAAGGGCTTCTAAAAAATTAAAGAAAAAGAAAGAAAGTGATACAAATTCAGATGAATAGTGCAAGTTTTTTTATTTTATTTTATTTATTTTTTTTATTATTATACTTTAAGTTCTAGGGTACATGTGCATAATGTGCAGGTTTGTTACATATGTATACTTGTGCCATGGTGGTGTGCTGCA
>NW_012118710.1:2603723-2618378 GCF_000951035.1 Colobus angolensis palliatus | reverse complement strand
CCAAAACAGAGATATAGACCAATGGAACAGAACAGAGTCCTCAGAAATAATACCACACATCTACAGCCATCTGATCTTTGACAAACCTGAGAAAAAATAGTGCAAGTTTTAATCCCAGTTTCATTACCAACTCTCTGCTTCATCTCCCCATGTGGAAAAGGAGTTTAGCGATGCCTTTTTGCCTTTCTTACCAGACAAGAGGACAAAATGGTGGTGGTGGGGGCGGGGGTGAGGGTGCGGGGGCAGGGAGAAAAGGCTTTTACAATTAGGAAAATACTCTCAAACTCAAAATATAAGATCACTGTGTTGAGTGGTATATTTATGCAAAATCAAGTCAGTAAAGGTAGGTAAGGGGGCAGCTTTCTCTTATAAAAAACTTATTCTCATTCAATCCTCATCAATTTTGGTCTAGAGCCTCCTAACTGGTCTCCATGCCTTCATTCTTAATCCACTCACATCCATTTCTCAGAGCTTCTGCAGTGCTCACCCTAAAGTGTTCATCTTACCATTCTTTTCCCCCACAGAAAACACATTTTCCGGCTGGGTGCGGTGGTTCACACCTGTAATCTTAGCACTTTGGGAGGCTGAGGCAGGCGGATCACGAGGTCAGAAGATCGAGACCATCCTGGCTAACAGGGTGAAACCCCGTCTCTACTATAACTACAAAAAATTAGCCGGGCGTGGTGGCGGGCACCTGTAGTCCCAGCTACTCGGGAGGCGGAGGCAGGAGAATGGTGTGAACCAGAGAGGCGGAGTTTTACAGTGAACTGAGATCGCACCACTGCACTCCAGCCTGGGCGACAGAGCGAGACTTCGTCTCAAAAACAAAACAAAACAAACAAACACATTTTCCCCACATGAGATGTGTCACCTTTAACATAAACTGCCACGCATTTTTAACATGGCTTACAAAGCTTCCTACAGTTTGATCCATCCCTGATTCTCCAGCCTCACTCCCCTCCACTCCTTCCCTTGAACTTTGATCTTCAGTAATTCCAAACAACTTTTAGTTCCCTAAACACACTGTACCATTGTTATCCTTGTGCTGTTGCAAAACATTTTCTTCTGCTTACAATCCCGTTCCTGCCGAAAGTCGCCTGAAAAACAAGTAGGCCTCCTGTGTGCCCCCACTCTCTCTGGTATATGCCTGTTCTTTTCCACTTTAATGTGCCTACCTGTTTACTTTCCTATTCAGACACCAATAATCTTACAACCATGAAACAGGTCTAATTCAATGTCAATATCAAGGGCCTGATATATAGTGCCTGACACATAGAAGGTGCTCAAGTGCTTGCTGAGAGAATGAACGAATGAAAGGAGGAAGTGTATCCCCAAGCCTTAGAATATCTATCTGCTCCGAGTTGTTTACATGATGGTTACATATTTTACATTATTTTCCATATGTACCTTTCCCCTTTCAATGACATAACCAATGTGCTACCCTCCTGCCGCCGCCAGATTATCCTTTTGCCTTTCCTTTCCCGAAACTACTAAAGCCACTGCGTTTCTGTTACTTTCCTCCACAAAATAACTTCCTGAGCCCTCATCATTTCGAATGATTTTACAGTCTCTACTGTGCTTGTTAGGCCATTTTACTATCAGAGATTCCTTTGCCCTGATAGAGGAATAGGAGATTATCAGCCCCTAGGACGAGGCCAGCGAGGAAGGTGGTGGGAGAAAAAAGAGTGTCTCATGCAAATGCAGGCAGATTGTGAGTACAAGAGCTAGCATGGTAACCTTACCCATGGGCTGAAGACACATCGAAGTAATTCAGCTCAGCATTATGATGATAATGGTGCCTACCCTCCAATTTAGACAGTTACTACGTAAGTGCTTTAAACAGTATCTTAATCTAGTGAAATTGTATTTACGCCTCTAAATACAGACACTTAAAAAACACTGCTGAAACAAAACAAAACAAAAACAAACAAACAAACGAAAACCCCAGAAAAACTAGCCATTACGACCTCCTTACCGAAAATTAAAAATTAAAAAAATAAAAAAAGAAGAAAAAAAGAATATTTCCTCAGGTCATTTAACCCAACACACTAATCAAAAAGAAAGATTAAGCAATGTCTTCATGTATTTACAGAACTAACCCAGCAACCAAAAATGAGTCACCTCAAGACCATCTGAGTAATATATTTGTGTAGAAAATACACAAAAATATTTTGACCTCAAAGACCAGCAGGTACCTATATACCCCCTCCTGGTTGCTAAAACACTGTATCTTCAACATATTCAATTTTCTACTGACTTTTTACTAAGGAAACCATAAGCTATATCCATTTGATAGCCAAATCCTAAAAATCATAAATATTTATCAAAGATTTAATAAAACAGTCATAGTTCACAGACGCAGTAAACTATTTAACCTGGAAAGAACCTTTGAAATCATCTAATTTGACCTTCTGATTATGCAAACTGAGAAACGGGAGAGAGTGATTAATCATCTAAAGTCAGGCAATGGAGTAAATGGGATTAAATTCAGATCTCCCTGAATTTCCTTTAGAATTGAAATTCCCTGAATTTCCCTTAAATCATAATGTACACAGTAAACCACAGGAAATGCCAGATTGCATACACAGTGTAAACACATATATATAAGTACAGATAAATATGCACTGCTAAACAAAATGGATTCAGTTTGTTGCTTCTAGCATAAAAAGAAAAAGCAAAATTTAAGGAAAATGTTTTTATTAGATACAATCTCAACATACTTCTTCAAAACTCACTATATATCATACTATCATTATTATTTTTTATTTTGCATATTTTTGAAATTTTAAAAGGCGAAAGCGAATCGCCATGTCAGTAAATCCCTCAAACGGGTTAGGGAACTCAGCCCCTCTCAAAGGAGGGGCAGGCTTCCTTTTTCTCCCCCTACGTTTGAGTTGAAAATGGGCTCCCTCTTGTGTTCCTTTACTGTAATGCACTCTTCTGCCTTACAAACTGCCCTCCTTCCTAAACAATTTCCTATATTCCACCCCAGAGAGAGAAAATACGGTTCTGAAAGGTAAAATAGCCAGCTTGCCAGTCACCTCTTTTCATGCTGCACGTGCTAAGGATAAATCAAAGCATAAGTATGAATAGTGAGTGTTCATATTTTGTCCTGACTTTGTTGTATTCAGCATGGTAATTCATTATCTCTCAGTCCAGGGTACACACAGCAACTGTCATTTAAGAAAAAAGGAAAATAAAAAGAGCCCTTTTCTTTATACACAGACCTACTGCCACTGGAATGTGCTATTTAATTGGTTTTTCAAGAGCCGAACCAAGCCAATCTCTCTCAACATCAATTAATTTGTTAACTAATGTATTAATATAGCCAATAATTTCTTTTGGAGTCTCTAATTTTCATAAAGCTGCATGTCAGTAGTGTAGGAAATACAAAAAGTAATATATTAGAAGATAATATACGTAATCTCAAGTGACATAATATACATAAATAATAAATTACAAGATACAAGATGTGATTGCAAGTGACATATATGACAGTTTTCATGAAGTGACACGTAGTGCAGGAAGAGATCAAAGGAGGAAAATGCCTCATGAGGTGGTGGCGATTGGGGGGGGGCTTTGCATAGAATGTAGTGTGTCAGCTGGACCTGAAACGATGAGTACATGTTCACCACTAGATATAAGGCTTGGAAAAAGATTCCACACACAAGAAAAAAATAGAACTGAAAATGGAATCAAAGGAGGAAAATGCCTCATGAGGTGGTGGCGATTGGGGGGGGGCTTTGCATAGAATGTAGTGTGTCAGCTGGACCTGAAACGTTGAGTACATGTTCACCACTAGATATAAGGCTTGGAAAAAGATTCCACACACAAGAAAAAAATAGAACTGAAAATGGAATCAATTCTGGACTTGCTGGAATAAGGGTTTGTACAGAGAAGCCATTGCTAGCTGGGCAGAGGGGGGACTAGTCTTTGCAAGGAGGCTGTAAAAATGCAATGCAAAGCCTTAAAATCTCAATATTCTGAATGTACGGGAGTCAAACCTGTGACCTTGGTTTTATTTTTAGTGTCATGCTCTTCTAACCGGCTGAACTAACAGGATCAGGAGAATGAACTTGCAGGACCAGGAGAATGAACTGACAGTGAAAAGAACAGCGAATCACAAACACATGGGCCACAGCACTGCACAGTGACATTTTGAATAGAGGGTCTAATGGCTTATCTATTGATCTATCTGCTCTTAATTCTGCTTGGCTGTTACTTTTTTCAAGTAACATTTCCAAATTACATTCAAGTATCAGTCTGTATTAAGGAAACTGGACTGTGGAACAGATAATCCAATTGTCATTTCTTTTAGTCTTTGGAATGGGTTATAATGGTAATTTGAAGAAGAAAGTTCATGCTTCCAAATTCATTTTTTTCAGACTGCCATTAAAATTTATGTGCTCTCCCTTATAAATCCATCAAACTACCTAATACTAAAGTTTTTCATGAATAATCTGCAGAGGAAATGATCCCCTATTGCTAATGGACATCACTTGCTTACTGTCACATTCATTTAATTCAATTATTTTGCATTACCAAAATGGAACATTTTTATATGAGCACCAGAACAAGAAATGTCATCTGCCTCCTAATCTCTGGCCTGGTTCCACTCGAATCCCACTGGCATGAGACCTTAACATTGAGTTCCTTAAATCCTTGAAATGATGTCCTTTGACAATCTCTTCAACATACTTCTTTACTCATTCATGGAAATGAATGTATTCTAGTTTCCTGGTTATCAATACTGAAGATGTTTTCTTTAATGGGACACACTCTTCTATCCTCCTTTACTTTTTTAATGATTCTGTCATATCTTGTCTCCCCCATGGCATGGAATTGTCCAGAGTGGCCCTTATAAGTAAAAGCTGAAAGACGTTTGTGGGGTGTGGGTTAGTATCACTGACAAGCAAAGAACTTAAGATTTAGGAATGAGCTACGCTTTTTATTTGTTTATCTTAAAGTAATGGGCAAAGTTATGCTACATAATAGAGTCAACTACCAGTGATCACCTGCAAAGTTTTGCTCCATAATACAGCAGTCACCTACCAAATTCAAAGCCAACTGCCTCCTTTCTGAAAACAGGTGACAAAAATCGCTACATGCCAAGGACTCCAGCTGTCTGGAACAACAGATGACACATTCCGCAATGCTGGTGCCCTCTACTGGCTGACACTACCTGATGCTTTACTCTAGAGAATTCATGTGCCCTAATGAGAAAGCTGCAGTTAGGATTCTAACTGAAACAATTAAGTAAGATCAGTTTGAATGGTGAGGGCAGGGAGGACAGGGAGAGGTATCAGTTTCCTGCTATCCACCCCATAGTTACCATTCCTGTTACTGCTAGCACAAAAACCAGTTATCAGATCAAAGAAGTGGTATATTCTCGGATAATGTGGAATAACTGGTCAGAGAAAATAGCCATATATGCACTTACATACACACACATACATACATGGGTGGATTTGTTTCAGATATTCTGATGGAAGAAATGAAACATTACAGATAGAAAAAATAAATTTTTATTGTATATTTGGAAAGATTTGAGATATAATTGTATTCTGTACTAATTTCTAGAATAAACAAAGAATAAATTAAAAGTAGAATTTCTTAAAAGCGTGATTTTCAAACAGAATTATATAATAGCAAGATACAATGCCAATCACTTCAAGTTTAACACAACAATCATAGAAGATGTTTGCAGAAGCCTTCAGTGGATACATAATTTTCCCAAGGGCCTCTCTCATCTTTCTCAGCCCAAATCATTCCCTTTTGAACAATTCATCACATCAACATCTTTATCCATTTTCTTCAGACTTCAAGTGGAGTGATTTTCCCAGATCTACATTGGCTGGCGATTCTAGCAGTTTTCCAATACCACCCTTGTCAACTACATGCAATTCTGCCTCTTTGAATGTTTTTAGGCTTGCTCTGCAGTGTTATCAGAGATGATTGAGTGAGTTCTAATTTTATAAGTGATTAATTTATTAATGAATATCTTAATATATAATAGCTTTTTTCTTTCCAAAGATATGAATTCACAGAATTCACTCGTAGATAATTAATTCACAGAAATAGTGAACTCTCACCCTTGTCTACATGGAGGACTTCACAAAGATTCCAAACGGGGAAGTGGACCCTTAACCCTTTCCATTATAGCCCTGCCTTTCTCCATCTCAGCGAACTCTCAGCCCAATCAGACATTGCTGAGACTCTGAGGATCACTTCCTGGTCATTATACTGACATCACAAATGGCAAGTTGGAGCCTCATCCCTCAGGAAGCACTGTGTGAGATTGGACAGAGTTCAGTACTGGTCTTATTAGCATTTGCTTTGGGTTGTTTATTGGTATAGTGACAGTCATGCATTTGTGCCAAAAGCATGAATAACAGAGTAGCTTCCTATGGCCGTTGTAATTATCATTTTAGCTGGAAAAAAAAAAAAAAGCATTTGAAAGACACAAAGGGGGCATCTCTGTTCTTATAGTCTATGCCTTAAGCACTGAGAATACGATCTGAAATCAAGATTTAATGAATTTAATAAATATTAGTTGCTTCAGTTTGCCTTTGGGGTAGAGGAATTTATGCTTTTATCATAAATAAGTTTGGCACAAATTGTGAGCTAAACAAAATCTGGGTGTTCGTTTTTGTTTTTTGAGACAGGGTCTAACATTTTGTCACCCAGGCTGGAGTGCAGTGGTGGGATCATGGCTCACACTACATTCTTGACCTCTCAGGCTCAAGAGATTCTCTCATCTCAGCCTCTCAAGTAACTGGGAGACCAGAGGCATGCACCACCACACCTGGCTAACTTTTTTTTTTTTAATTTTTGTAAAGACGGAGCTACTCTTGAACTCCTAGCCTTAAGCAATCCGAGCAATCCGAGCACTTTGGCTTCCCAAAGTGCTGGGATTACCAGCACATGCCATCATGCCATGTCTTAAACAAAGTTTTTATCTTCAAAGCCTCCTTTTCTTTTTCCTCTTGTTAAAAATAACCAAAAACCTTATAATTACCAGGTCTTATATGGTTCAGTCTCAGAGCTATGGAACAGTCAATGGAATGCAAAACAGCTCAAATCCTTTGTTTATTTTTCTTGAAAAGTCTGAAGAAAATCTAAATACATGATCCAAGACAGTTTTGTAAAAATCTCCCTTTCCTTCCTATTTTCTTCCGTTATACTCTTTAGCTGCTGATATGCACCTCTTTTAAAAGCCCCCAAACAAAATGACTTCCTATTCCAGTCCTGATAAGTTTGCTCTCCTCTCTATTATCTCTGTGTTATTTAATTCAGTTTACATGTTTTGGCCAGGTGCAGTGGCTCACCCCTGTAATCCCAGCACTTTGGGAGTCAGAGGTGGGTGGATCACTTGAGGTCAGGAGTTTCTGACCAGCCTGGTCAACATGGTGAAACCCCATCTCTACTAAAAATAGAAAAATGTGCTAGGTGGGATGGCGCGCACCTGGAATCCCAACTACTTGAGAGACTGAGGCAGGAGAATCGCTCGAACCCAGGAGGCAGAGGTTGAATTGAGCCGAGACCATGCCACTGCACTTCAGCCTGGGCGACAGAGTGGACTCCGTCTCAAAAACAAACAAACAAAACCAAACAAACAATTTACATGTTTTAATCTTCCCTCTTTTCCTCTGGTATCTGGAATTCTCTTTCAACTAAGTTCCCAGTTGTTGCATGATAAAAACTCAAGGGTGGTAAAGACCAAGAAAGAGGGGAGAGGCTTTCTGAGGATAGCCAAGAAGTTGAAAAGGCAAAAAAATCAAATTCTCCTTGGATGAAATTGGGCATGGGTAGAAGGATGGGAGTACTTAAAAGTTAATCATCTTTGCCACATCTAAATATATATCATATATGCCAAAGTAACTGTAATTAGTGGCTGAAAAAAATACTAGTACCCTGTTGTTTTTACTCACGCTATAGGTACAAGGTAAGCTATCCCGGAGGCTTAACATTAAAATAGAATTAGCAAATATGAACACTTAGAAAATTCTCTCCGCTTGACTCAGCTCAGTGTCCATATGGATTAAAAAAACTACAGCTCTTAACACTTTACACCATGGTTTCTCCAACTGTGGAACTATGTGTGTGTGCATGGGAGCATGTAAAAAGACAGATCACCATCCTGCCACCCTTGGACAGCTGTTGTGAAAATTAAATCACTAATTATGCAATGTCAAGGTTGGAAGTATTACTCACACAATGGGTGGGCTCCATTTATTGGTGAGTAACTGTCCAATCCACAATCAAGGAGCATTTAACAAGAGAATCTTATTACTTACAGCAAGTAAAGAGGACACTGGGAATAATTCCCCAAAGCAGTACCTTCTCGAACAATGGTGAAATAGGACTTTTATTGAGCCAGTTGGCTGAGTCACTGTGCATAGAGATGGAGTAAAGGCAGCTGTACTCACAGGCACAGTTGCTGATCATGCTTCTAGGTACGTTGCATGTGTAGAAAACGGTGAGTAAGCTCTGCCTTGGGTGGGGATTTTAGTATGATAAAGAAGGGAGTTGGCCAAAGTGCACTTCCAACTCAGGAATCTCTGTATCCCACTGTTTTCTGTTTTGCCAGGGCTGAGTTTCTTCCTGGAACCTTTTTTTTCTTTTTCAACTTCTATTTTAGAGTCTGGAGTACACATGCAGGCTTGTTACCAAGGTAGATTGCTAACGGGGAGGTTTGAGGTGTGAATGATTCTGTCACCCACATACTGAGCACAGTTCCCAGCAGTTAGTTTTTCAACCCTCCCTGACTCTATCCTTCCCATCTCTGGTAGTCTCCAGTGTCTATTGGTGCCATCTTTATGCTCATGAGTACCCGATGTTTACCACTCCCCCTTATAAGTAAGAATTCGTGGTATTTGGTTTTCTGTCTTTTCTGGAACTCTTTGAAATGGCAAGAAGTCAATATGCAATAGACACAAGTGGGTACTTTTTCACAGTGTGTACCTGAAAACCCAGGGACCCCGGGTTACAGAAGGACCTATAGAGATTATTTTAATTATCCCCATCCTGAGACATTGTTTTAAAGGTTAAGATTCAGAAGAGATAAGCCCCCAAGTTGGAGCTTAGCCAGGGATGGTTCCTGGCTTTGCAAGGGAAGCATTCACGTGTGAGCCAGAGGTGTTGGAAGTAATCTTTTATTATTTTATTTTTATTTATTTATTCATTTATTATTATTATTATTTTGAGACAGAGTCTCGCTCTGTGGCCAGATTGGAATGCATTGGCATGATCTCAGCTCACTGCAACCTCCCCCTCCCGGGTTCAAGTGATTCTCCTGCCCCAGCCTCTCACGTAGCTGGTACTACAGGTGTGCACCACCACACCCAGCTAATTTTTGTATTTTTAGTAGAGACAGGGTTTCACCATGTTGGCCAGGATGGTCTCAATCTCCCAACCTCGTGATCCACTCGCCTCAGCCTCCCAAAGTGCTGGGATTACAGGTGTGAGCCACCACACTCGGCCCAGAAGTAATCTTTTATTAAAGGGTACTGCTCCCTGGGGAGCAGGGCTAACTCACAGGCCATGTGCCCAGAGTCAGCAGTGCATGGGCTCTTGGCAACTGTACATATACTCACCTGTATATACATCTAAATTAAGGGGCAGGTTAATGCAAATTGCAGGATGAGTTATTCAGAAGTTTCTAGGAAAGGCATGGTGAGCTCCAGGTCATTTTCATGAAAAGGGATAGTAACTTCCAGGTTGTTGCCATGGCATTTGTAAACTGTGGTGGCGCTGGTGGGAGTGTCTTATGCTAATGAGCAGTGACAGTGACTAGAGGTTGCCTTCTGAACAGATTTTTTATTTCATCCTGTCAGGATGGGGAAATAAGTCCTGCTGGTCTTCTACCTCAGTTAGACATTGGTGGCCCTGACAAAATGTGATTTGCCCACAGGTAATGAAAGTTCCTTGAATTTAGATTCTTAGCCCTGTCAGGCCTCTGAGCCCAAGCTAAGCCATCATATCCCCAGTGACCTGCACAAATGCATCCAGATGGCCTGAAGCAACTGAAGATCCACGGAAGTGAAAATAGCCTTAACTGATGACATTCCACCATTGTGATTTATTTCTGCCCCACCCTAACTGGTCAATGTTCTTTGTAATCTCCCCCACCCTTAAGAAGGTTCTTTGTAATTCTCCCCACTCTTGAGAATGTACTTTGTGAGATCCACTGCCTATCCCAAAACCTATAAGAACTAGTGATAATCCCACCACCCTTTGCTGACTCTCTTTTCAGACTCAGCCCGCCTGCACCCAGGTGAAATAAACAGCCATGTTGCTCACACAAAGCCTGTTTGGGGTTCTCTTCACACAGACACATGAAACAAGCCTCTAGTACAGAAAACTGATATGCAGGTCTGTCCTCACCGTGAACACCAGAAGACGCTAGGGACGTGATCTGGGTGCTGAGGGCAGCGGCTGCGGGACATTCTGTTGCCACAGACATGCAGGAGAACACCAAGGCCGCTGCGAGACCCTCTGACAAAAACGGAGGGACACAGCCCTCCCAGAGATGCTGGCCACACACGCAGAGCAGCTCTTGCTCCAAATGAGCTCCTGTCTGTGTGGAAGGTTCGGTTTCTCACAGAGCCAAGCTTTTCTATTCTTTCTTTAAGGACAGAAAAAGGGGAACTTGAAGCTCAAAAAGTGGGTTTTTATAAAAATTTGCCACTGTCCAATAAACAAAACTGCAGCTCACAGAAACCTCCTGACTGCTCCTCCCATCCCCAGAGAAGCTTCGAGCATTTCTCGATATCCTTGAATGTCATGCCATTTTTCTAAACCAAATATTAAATGTCCCCCTTGAATTGAGAGTAATAAATCACTAAGGAGAGAATTGGTAGCTCTTGTGAAAAACAAAAACTGAGGTAGAAATGAGAAGTGGATCCCTTTTTCCTGTTCTCGCTCCCACCTGTGCACAGCGCCTAGGATGTGGCTGCCTTTCAGAGGCGGCTGTTCGCCCAATTCTGAGACTGTGCGTGTTCTGTTGTTCATGTTACTGCTGTCAATGTTGTGACGTTTGTGTTGCTTGATTTTGTGGTCTTGATATTTTGCTCTCCCTGGAACAGGTATGAGTGTTTTAGTTTGCTACTTTATACCTCAGAATCATTTTGGTGTAAATCAATAATGACAGCAATGTTTCCAAAATGAAAATAAGCAGGTCTGTTGTTTGAAACAACCAGGTAGTTGCTTTGATTCTATTGTTCTATCAAGGCTCTTTTTTTGTTCTTTTTTCTCTTTCTTTTCCTTTTTAAAACAACCTCTATTACCATACATGAGCACTGATGGTTGGTTGGCACACTCATATATTCTATGCTCTTCAATTTTCAAAACTACTGCTATTAAATAAATAAAAAGACTTAGAAAATATCTAGCTGCTTGCCAACCTATTAACCTTACAGTCCATGTCTGATTATTTTCACCTATATAATTTGGAAATAGGCTTGCAATCAGTCACTTGGTGCAATTCTGAAGATAAAGGAGAGCATCTGCTTTTTGTTTAGGGAGAAGACACATGTGTGCAGTGAAGTGGAGACATTCTCTTTAACCTCACTTTAACAGAGCATAGGGAGGAATGGATTCAGCTGACATTTTGGGGATAGAAATAAAACATCTATATATGACTGAAGTACAACTCTTTAAAAAATGGAAATGAGAAGCTTTATTTTCATGATTCATACTCCTTGTTTCATAAGCACTGGTTTTTAGTAGCCCTTCCTCTATTTGAGTTTTTGCCACTATGTGCGAGCTGCATTCCTATGGCCCAGCTACTGCATCACAGGCCTCTGCTTTCTGGTTAGAATTTTATCCAGAGTGGCAATTTGACCCAGACATGCAAAGAATCAGAGTTCCTTCTCCTGGTGTTTCAGCACTCTTTCGCTACAGTCACAACCAAGATAACTGATAATGTCAGACGGAACCTCCACCCTTGATGAAAGCTGAGGAATTTAAACATGTGTCCAGTATTTTGAGAATCAGCAATTGCGGCACTTAGCAGAATGCCCTCTGGGGTCTATGGAAGTCTGTGATTCTTAGGCAGGAGACCATACTCACTGGGTAAACTGGCCCCGCACGGAGGCAGTGTGAGTAGCTACCTACGGAATGCTGTTCAACACCGGCAAATACAATCTAAAAGGTCAACCAAAGTTTATTAAAATCACCAGCAATGCATCAAAGACATTGCGTGAAGAGATATTAACAGTTAGGAAGTAGTAGCTATTTTGACATGGACAGATGACCACAGCATGGAATTGGTCTAGGGTGGGGCTTGAGCATTTCAAAACTCCTGAGCAATGCTGGCACCCATTCATGGCTGACCGCCACTGGGGCAGCAGTCTCGGCCATCTAGTGGGAACAGAGCATAAAGCTCCACCTATATCCCCGCTGCTGGCTGAGGAAAATGAAACTGTTCCAAGTCAGAATTTTTTTTTTCAAGCTCGTCTCTAGACAAAGGAGAAGACAATAAAATAAAACAGTTAAAACTAGAATATGAGACAGTTGGATTGGATATAAGAAGAAACTTGGGGGAAGAAGAGGTTAGGTATTAAAATGTATGACCTCAGGGATATTGTGTCATATCATTTTCTGGAGGGTTTCACAACAGGAATGAATTTCCATCTGTCTTCAAGGTGTTTCTAATGGAATGTCAAGATGATACTAGAGACTATAGCTCATTCTTTTAGACAGGGTTGAATTCTGCACTTATTCATTGAAGATAAATCAAGTTTTTCCTAAGTGCCTTCTAATGTCCTTAAAAAAGGGCATTGGACTGGATGAAGGATTTGGGTGTACACGTTGTGGCAGATCCCGTTTGTAAAACTGTGACAGGCAGTAGAATGTTTGGGGTAACTATGTAGCCCCTAAAGCCAACTGCCTGGTTTCAGTTTTTCCACTTATTGATAGATAAACATATTCCTTAACAACCCTATCAGTTTACCTGTAATGGGGATAATGATGCTGATGCTGATGCTACCATCCTCATATAATTGTTCTAATATTAGTTAATAGGCTATAATCCAAGAGTTCAATTAGTCCATATATGTAAGCTACTTATACCATGCATGGAACATAGCAGACATTTGTATAAAGATTTAATTTTTTTCATTAAAAGTCATTTTAGGTTACTTGCATCAGAAGATTCGTTCAATCCTGATTAATATTTTTACTTGCAAAACTAAAATATATACTCTTTTTTTCCTGTTCCTTAAGCTACAATAAAATACAACACTTTCTAGGAAGGGCAAAATTTTAGTGCTGGAAGGAAATAATGAAATTGTCTAGAGGAACGGTTTCCAACTGTGGTTGCATATTAGGGAGCTTTCAAATAATATTTATACTCAGACCCAAATACAAACAAGAGAATCAGGGGTGAAGCTTAGACACCAGTTTTTTGCTTTTTTTTTTTTTTCTCTGTTTTTGTTATTTACACAACTTCATTTGTCATTCCAAAGTCTAACAAAGGATTCAAGTCATTGGTCTAGAACCATCTTCCTCAAAATGCAGAAATTTTCTCTAACCAACCTCTTCTTAATATTTCCATTGACCCAGAATGGTATTTCCATTACCTCACATAAAACTGAATAGTCCTTCAAGTCTAATTCATGCTAAGCAAGCAATTTAGACTGAATAAATTCAATGTTTATTTTGAAATTTGAATTCATCACCTCCTCATGTTGTTGGCAAAAGTAATAAACAAATGCTAAATGCCAAATATAATGAAATATTTCTGCAAATTCTGCAACTTTTTACAACCATCACTAATTAAATAAAATATCTTCAAAAGCAAATTAAATTCATTAGTAATAAATAATACAGTTATTATTACTTTGAATAAAATTACATAAAGATGGTATTTCGGTTTTGAAAGCTGTTTGGGAATCTACCTCCACATGATCAATTTAATTTATTTCTTTTTGAATTTATTTTGTTTATCCATTACCAGTTATTCAATAAACTGTATAATCAAGAACCAGTGTCAGGCACGGGGCTACAAACCTTAATAAGGGCAAAACCAAAAGCTGGATTCAAAACTAACTCAAAACTGTTGATTTCTTCAATATGCCATACCTTCCTCCTTCCCCTAAACTATTCATTGTATTGGATATTTGCAGTTAAGCTGATTTTTAAATAGATTTAATATTGTATACAATTCAGAGCTGTAATTCAGGTAAATTAAGGACTTGGCGGGGGAAGATTTTCTGTGGACCTTTTCTAAAAAATGAGTTCTTCCAGCTTATTTAAGATGTGTTTTAACTCACCAGATTGTAGTGTGTATACAATTTCTGGAGACATTGATCGAGTAAACCAGGACCTGCCTGCAACTGAGGCTACGTGTGCTGTGATCACTCTCTAAGTATCAGTGGGTGTTGCACGTAGGTTGGTTTAGAGGACACAAATGAGATAAGAACAGGATGCCCAAAGCTTGGATGCCACTTAATTCAATGAGGACAGATCATCTGAGTCAGTTTGGTTCTGAGGAAGAGCAGAAGTTGATTATTCTTTGGAAGGACATCTGGAAGGGCAGTCACCAGGAAACTGCAAATGAGGCTACGTGTGCTGTGATCACTCTCTAAGTATCAGTGGGTGTTGCACGTAGGTTGGTTTAGAGGACACAAATGAGATAAGAACAGGATGCCC
>NW_012118710.1:2591815-2603673 GCF_000951035.1 Colobus angolensis palliatus | reverse complement strand
AATGAGATAAGAACAGGATGCCCAAAGCTTGGATGCCACTTAATTCAATGAGGACAGATCATCTGAGTCAGTTTGGTTCTGAGGAAGGGCAGAAGTTGATTATTCTTTGGAAGGACATCTGGAAGGGCAGTCACCAGGAAACTGCAAATCACAATAACACTGCCACAGATGCCTGTTAAAGATGGTTACTGCAATCTCCTCAGAAAAGTACTATTACATTTTAATCTCTTTATGGCAAATTATCAGTGGGCCAAGGGTCTTGAGCACCAGGTACTAACAGCCCTCTTTAATGTATGTTTAAGCACTGCTATTTCTCTAGAGCCTTTAGAGTGCAGATTTTAGATCTGGTCTTATTTCTTTTAGATACTACCATTAACACATATCTTAGAAAACTTTTTATATCCCTGCTTTCCTTTGTTCATTTTATTTTCAACAGAACTGGCAGAGACCAATAGAGCCAGAATTAACACAATGAAACACAATTAATACAAGTGACAAAGTATTCATAATGATGCTGAATGGGAAGAAACCATCAATTGTAGTTTTAAACCATTTCCAAGGAATTTTCCCCTCTAAATGCTAAAGCAAATCTTCACAGAGTGTTTTTTTTTTAATTGTAAACTCAATTTCTCAGATTTCTTTCTGTTACATGTATAAAATCCAATTTTTGTGGTTCTTTTCCTCAATGATACACAGACAAGCATTAGTAATACTTATTTAGATTTATACAATGCTATTCTTTGACATAACACATTCTGATATTATCTGCACCGCAGCTCTGCACTGGAGGAAAAGGCATTCTAAAGCAAGAGACTTTGTTCCTATTCCTATTTTTTTTTTTTTTTCTTTTAAATTGATCTGACCTTGGCAAAAAAACCCTAAGCTTTGTCCTCAGTTTCTTTTTTTCTTTAATCTGTAGTAAAAGGAATTTGAATAGGTTATATATATACAGTTTCCTCTAGAACTGAAATGCTGTAGCTTTCTTTTAGAGTGCATTAGATGGGAGCAAAGGCCCTTAGTAACCTTCTCAAGCTCATACATTTAAACAGCAGTAGAGAAGGACTTCAGTCCCTGAATCATATTCCAAGGTGTTCCCACTAGGCTAGATTGCTTATTACTGAGAATGTGAAAATCAGATCTTGGTTTACTTTATCATGATTTCATTTTATTCTTGTACTAAAGAAACCTACTTAGTCTCATTGCTATATGATATTGAAACATTTTAAGACTAACTTCAAATGTTTTACGTGAATAATGAACACCAGACTTTGTTATTTGAGTGTGAAGATCGGGGAGAAGGACTTCTACTCTGACCCACTGCCACCCACACCTCCCCGAGTCTACTCTATCTTGGGTGGGCACTGTTTTACAAGAACATGGATTTCATTCTTGCTAAAGGAGTGGGAAGTTATGATTCTTGATTCTCCAAGGGCAAAGAGAAAAGATGACCTATTTAATTATCTGAATGGAATTTAGTTATAATTAGAAAGTTTCTCCAAGTTTTGTTGTTTGCTTATTTGTATTTAAACTAACCCAAACTCTAAGGATTTCTTAAACAGGAGTACTTGAAGCTTCAAAGAGGATCCTTTGAAGAAGATCTAGTAACTAGAGTGTTGTCCTCTCTTTCACAAGAAGGAGCCAGGTGGGGAGGTGCAGATCTGGTTCTTCTCTTTGTCTCTCTACTCAATTTTTCTCATGGAGCAGGGAGGTAAAATATTGTTTTCCATTGGACAGTGTTAACCAGGAACTGGGGTCATTGCACTGAAATAACAAAGGGGCCAGTTGCTTGGTTCTTCATGGTTTGCTAACACTTTACTGTGTTTCTTGTCTTCATGTAATAAACTTACCAGGGAAAGTTCTCTCTCTTCAGGAATATTCTACTTTCTCCAGCTCCCTGGAAAAGTTTAGTTGGAGTAAAGAGGTAGTCAGCCCCGATACCTTCTCTAATTTAATGTTATCAGGGAGCCCTATGCTTTGAGAACTACCAGGAATCCATTAATAAAACTAGCACCATATTTAATTCCCGTTTGCCTCCTTGATTGTTTCCCAATGCATTCAGATAAAGAAGAAAGATGTCATTAGCTCCTCCAAATTTCTAACAGAAGCGAACACAATCAGGAACCATATTCTACAGCTAATAACTAGGGAGGACAACAGTATTTTCTGTTAAGTTTGTGAGAAAGTGGATGTAACAATCCCAGATGTAGAAAGCTGTTCAGGGACTTAAACTGCAGTCCCTTTCTAATCTACTCTAATTAGATGTTAATGTATTCACACCTTATCAATTGGCTGGAGACAATTATACTTGGAAGCATCATATGCCCCTCTCTCACATAATTATTCTAATTTGTTTTGCTCACTTTGTGTAGTAATATAGCACAAGGTGGAGAGCCAGTGCTCCGGCAGGTCAGTGAATATTGCTTTACTACTCATTCAGTACACATTTGTAGATCATAAACACGGTTCATTAGTTTCTCAAAGACGAGAAAGTTTTCTTGCAGCAGACACTGCTGAAAGCAATAAAAATGATATAATCATTCTTGAAGAACACATAACGTTTACAGTAGTAATAAATTTTCCATGCACATGTGCACGTCTAACAAATGTTGTAGAGACTCAAAGTTGAGAGACACTTTTGAACCACTTAAAGTCACATGTCAAATCTTTCTCTAATTGTGATAAATCCTGTTCTCTCACCTGAGAAGGTGACATTTCATGGCAAATAAGTCTGAGAAATCACCTGGAACAAGAAAAAAATTTCCTGTTTTGTAAGCTATTTCCTATAATAACCAGAAAATTAGGGACAAAAAAACTAGCTCACAGCACAGTTGCTCTGAGCTTTGTTAATCACAATCAGGAAACTATACTTTTGTTTGAGAAGCCAATCAAGGACTCAGGTTCTCCTCTGCATGAACTCATCTCAATGCCCTGGCAAATTGGAGTGGCTGCCTGTATTGCTGTGAGCCCCAAGTTGCTGGCGTTTCTGCATCATTAGAGAAGCAGAGGACAAACATGGATGCTGACCATTGGTATTTATGTACTTCCCTGTCTTCTTCCTTGTAGCCTGGCCACCACCAGTATGATCATCTCCACTCACATAGACGCCTGTGAGGTCACCAAAGCAACAGGAATGGGGCTTGGCCAAGCTTCTTTACAAGCCTGTCTCACTCCTTCCACAATTCTCCGTCAGGGCCTGCTGCCCTGGGATGTCAGCTTCTCTGCTGATTTTACCTTTCGTGGTTATTCTTGAAATTTATTTTAATAAAATACCACAATGATAGAGATGCCAGAAGGAAAAGATCCCAGTGGCATAATTTCTCTCTGGCAATTCAATGGAGACAATTAAATGAAACTTGCAAAATGTAAAAGGCAGTGTTTAAAACTGGGAAAAGAGCTACTTTTCAAAACCTCATGTCATCAAGTGCATGTTTAGATTTAGGTCACTCTGCAAGTATCAGTCCCTTGCATGGAAGAGCACCGCCCCCTGCAGTGCTGGGTAAGGTCAGCTCGGGGACTGCATGACTCTTAAAAACAAAATCTATTCTGTTCTCTTCATGTCTATTGGACTTTCAGGCACAACTGTAAACCCCTAAATGGGCAGTTGAAATCCAGACCATTTAAAGCACAAAGACACACACACACACACACACACACACACACACACACACATCAAAACAAAAACTCTGGATTAAAAGGAGAGAATCTGCCATTTTTCATTAAGTGTGCTAACTATCTCCTCATACTTGTCAGCTGTAAGAAGATGTAGTGAAATGAATACTGCATCTATAATCTGAGAATAGTTCTGGTACCACCATTTGCTATGCAACCTTGGTAAGTCCCTTAATGTCCCTGCCCTCTCTGTCTGTAGATGGTGAGATAATACTTAATTTACTTCGGTCAAACAGTGGTTGTCAAGGTCAAATTAATAAATAGATAAAAAAAAATATAATGCATTGAACACATAAAATGCTACCATTTAGTGTTGTCTCAAATTATTGTTTTGAATATTTGTACTTTATTTACAACTTTTAAAATTTGCTTTTACAAGTCCCAGAAGGAATAGGGAATACATTTAACAGTAACAGTCCTTAGCCTTGAAATTTAGAAGACTAGGTAATCGTTGTATTTAATTTAAAAAAACTTTGAAGAGAAAAATTAGGCTATAGTTATACTACTTTGACTGCTTTCTCGCCAAGAAGAAAAGCTTTTAAATGTTTATTCATTTGTTTAATCACTCAGTTAGTAAAAAAAAAAAAAATTAAGCCAGCCTTGTAGCTGAAATTGTAAAATTGGATATCATGCAGTCTACAGTAGAAGATGGGCTTACAAAAAAGTAGTCATATAATAGAAGAATGCACAAAATATAACACAGCAAGGGAAAAAAAAAACACCTTCCACTGAGGGCAGGGAATGACAATCTTCAAAGGATGGAATCAGAATGTAAGAGGCATTTAACTGGATCTTGAAAGATAAGCAGGCTTTTTCTATGTGGGCAAGAGCATGTTCGTCACTATTGACACAATAAAAAATTCACTTTTCATATTAAACTAAAAGGTGAAATTATATGAGTAAATATGATAATTATCTTCCACAGTAGGGTAGGTTCTCTTGAAAGCAAATTAAACTGCTCCTATTCAAGCAGTCAAGCACCATAGGCAAGGCTTGCTAGATAGTCTGTTTGGATGAAAATCATCCCACTGGTATTAAGTAGAAACACAATCCAGTGGGAAAAAAGTGCTTAGGAGGCAGATTCCAAAGGAGTTTAGAGGAAGAGAAAAGGAAGGAGAGGGAAGAGGGGGTGGAGAGTAAAGAAGAGTAAAAGTGAGGTAGGAGGAGAGAAAGATTCTGGCTTTCTTACTTCATTTTTCTCTATTCCTTTAACCACTACATCCCCTCTATCCATGATGGGTGTACAAAATAAATTGATCTAATTAGTTGATTTTAAGAATTTAAATATTCTATCATGAGGGATTAATAAAATGTTTAAAATGATAATGTATTTATTAAATTGTGTTTAAAGCCCATGGAAAATTGAACTAATATAGCCAAGTGGACTTTGTGGATAAAAGTTGATGACCTAAATATCCCCCTGATGCTGTTACTTGTTCCTTGGGTGACACTCACATGTTCTGAATGATGAAAAGAGCTCTTTTTCTGTGCTACCTTCTAAAAAACCTCAAAGATGAGATGCCAGGAAAGTAGGATTCTATCCTCTGTTTCACCTTGCCAATTTTGTACAGAGCTGACCTAAAAGTGAAGTGTCACGTCTGCTCAAAGCTAGCAAATCTTCCCCAGGAAGCTTAGGGATTTCCTTCAGAAAAATAGTTTCATTATAACTGTAATAGACTAACATGTAAAAAAGGGTTCATGGGAAAACATTTCCCAAAGTTGATTCAAAACAGAAACTTCAAAGCAGAGTGGGGATGTGGGGTTCCAGACTCCCTGAGTTAGGTAGGGGCACAGCCTCAAAAGGAGACCCAAGGTTAGCCTGCAAAGGTGCTCTCTTTCTGTCTCTGTTTTCTTCCTCTCTCCAACTCTCACTTCTAATGGCCTCAGTTCAGTTCACTTTAGACCTTTGAAGACCTTTAGAACAACGCAGATTTGAGGAAAAGTAATTCTTTACTCTTTTCTGTTCTTGGAATTCCAATAATAATGATTCTCAATCAGGCTTATGAATTTACAAGAAATGAAGCCATTGGGAACTACAGAAAGCTATTGAATCAGTGTCTCTGGGCTTTGAACAGGGGTATTTATTTTGGACTTTGCACTTGTGATTCTGATGTGTCCTCTTGGTCAGTAATCACTCATCATTTATTATTACTACCAATACGGTCTAAACTAACATTAAACTCTACTTCTACACCTAGAATCTCTTTGAACGGAAAGGAACGTAGAGATGATTTAAAAGATCCTTAAGATGACCTCCAATCTTAGCAACAATATAAGTCTGGAGCTATTGAAGGTAGAGCCACACTTACCTTAGCCAAACATTTAAAAATGTTTTAGGTTAAACATTTAAATGTGCCAAGAAAGAATATTTATGATGCCTAATGTGCATAGAATGTCACAGAGCTTAGACTCTAGTTATTTAAGGATGACTGTTGATCATAATTAAAAAGAAAAATAACTTAGCCACAGAAGGTATCTCTTGGATCCACAGTTTATGGTTGAAAGGTAAGTACATTAGAAGTGAAATTCCCACCATTAGACAATATCCCCATGCAGCAAACAGGCACATGTACCTCTTGGATCTAAAATAAATAAATAAACAGATAAATAAATGTGTAAAGAATCACATTTTTAGTGTGTTTGTATTGTAGTTTCAAACTTGTAATCTTTATTTTACATTTTTTGTGTTTTTATGCACATTAGAGATTATCTTGTGTGAAAAAGCCTTCCTGGTTTGTTTTTTTTTTTTTTTTTTGAGATAGATTCTTGCTCTGTTAGTCTGGAGTGCAGTGGCCTGATCTCAGCTTACTGCATCCTCCACCTCCTGGGTCCCAGTGATTCTCCTGCCTCAACCTCCTGGGTAGCTGGGATTACAGGCACACACCACCACGCCCTGGCTAATTTTTGTATTTTTAGTAGGGATGGGGTTTCACCATGTTGGCCAGGCTGGTCTCACACTCCTGACCTCAGGTGATCTTCCTGCCTCAACCTCCCAAAGTGCTAGGATTACAGGCATGAGCCACCTCATCCAGCCTTCCTTTCAAAGACTTAAATTAACTTAAATTTAATATTATATGTTACAGATGAGAAATACAGTGATTATTGTGCTTTCTGAACTTTCGTTCTTTCTCAAAGGAAGCTAGTTACCACTAAAATCACATCTCTTCATTTCTTGGGCATTATGGCTGCCAAGCCAGAGTAAATATCCCAGACTCCCTTAGTTTGGGATTTGGCTATGTGACTATGAATAGGAGTGATATGCACACTTCTAAGCCCAGGTCTTCAGTCATTGGTTGAATACATTCTCTTCCTGTGAAAGTGACCCACCTTCCACTCTGGAGACAATACTACCTGATATGGTTTGGCTATGCCCCCACCCAAATCTCATCTTGAATTGTAGCTCCTGTAATTTCCACATGTTGAGGGAGGGAGCCAGTTGGAGATAATTGAATCATGGGGGCAGTTTTTCTTGTGGTAGTGAATAAGTCTCACATGACCTGATGGTTTCATAAGGAGTCGCCCCTTCTGCTTGACTCTCATTCTCTCATGTCTGCCACCATATAAGATGTGACTTCTGCCTTCCACCATGATCGTGAGGCCTCACAGCCACGTGGAACTGTGAGTCCATTAAACCTCTTTTTCTTTATAAATTATCCAGTCTCAGGTATGTCTTTATCAGCAGCATGAAAAGGAACTAATACACTACCATAAAGAACATGGCAAAGTGGTGACTTGAGATGTGGATCCCTGAAAGACTGTAATCAACAGTTCTCCATTGATCTGGGCAAATCTCACTGACTCTTGTACATGAGAGAGAAATAAAATGGTATAATTTTTCTTTTAAACCCCTCAATTAGATCTATTTTTAGAAATTATTTTATATCAGCATTTGATATAAAGGGGATCCTCTAAAATCCCTCAAACATTTCAGTTCCTTCAATCGGGAATTGAAATTCTTAAGATATACGTAATGGTTTTTTGTAAACAGGATTTAGAAAAAGGCCTGACCCACACTTAAAAAAAACCCCAAAACCCAAACATATATATGTGTATGTGTGTATGTGTGTGTGTATACATATATACACACATTATATACATATATATATGCATATACATACCTAAAAAGAATGTATGCAACAACTATTAAAATGAAACTTACTTAAGGTCACATATTCAGTTGCTTCAGAACTAAACAGAAGCCCTTGTGCTGTCAATATTTTATTTTTCTATTTTTTGTAGAGATGGGGTCTCACTATGTTGCCCAGGGTGATCTTGAACTCCTGGCTCAAATGATTCTCCCACCTTGGCCTCCCAAGGTGCTGGGACTATAGGCCTGAACCACCATGCCCTTCTCAATTATTTTTGAGATATCCACAACCGAAATCTCACTTTTTTACCCTGAGAGAAACAAAAACATCAATTTTAGCCTTGGTCATACAATTTTATCCTCCTCTATGTCTCTAAGACATTTTGTTTGGAATATTCTTCCTGTTGTTATTAATTAGTTTCAACTAGCTAGTACTACCAGAAACTGCCCTACTTATGTTTTCATGGCAGACACAACATCTTGGTTTGTCAAATGTATTACAATTTCAGAGAAAAGCAAACAAGCTACAAGCTACCCCAATTACGTTTTGCCATTTGTCTGACACTTTCATTATCCTTGATGCAATTCCTATCACATGCCGTCTTGTTGTAAAAGCCATTTCTGTCAAATTAACTTAGGGAGGACTGGCAGAAAATGAAATTAAAAAAAAAAAAAGTCAAAAAAAAAAAAAACCTTCTTCATCTACTTCTACCACCTGGTAAATCAGCAGAGAAATATAATTTTATTATATTTTACATTAAATCAGATTCTGGGCTTACTGTTTCTGACATAATCCAATGTAAAATGGAAGAGTTGCATCTATCCCTGACCCTTTAGGAGCATGCTCAATTCATGGAAAATCAATTCCAGCTCACAGTCGTGTGTCTCTTTATGATGATCCATTAAGATTTCTTTATTTTTTGTTAATCTAGTGACTTATTTATTTAGAAGCCATAAAAAAGAATACCTCTCCAGTTTAATGAAATCCTTATCTAGAAAGTGATCTGGGCTCTAGTCACATTCCTACCGTTATTAGGAAATCCATAGTCTCCACTTAGTGCATAGCCAAAGAAAGAGAACAGAATAAAAAGCTTCTGAAGCACCTCTGTCACTATTGCCTTTAATTTTGATTCTCATCTTTCATTTGTAAATAAAACTATAGAAATAGAACAATGAAATGGCAACTACCAGAGAGGATTAAAAAATGAACAACCAAAACTATCTATGTGAACAAGTTTTCCAGTCTAGGCTAAGGTACAGAGTTAACTTTTGATTTTCGAGTCCTCATAGTTTGCCACTGCTGAAAGTTCCTACTGAAGCTGACAAGCCTGAGAAGCAGATAATGTAATCAGGGAAGTAATAGATGAGAGATAGCACAGGGCATACATGAGTTTTGGATGATGGTATCAGAAATGCAGCTATTAACACTGAAGTGAAAAAGAGCAAAACATGGAAGAAAAAAGTTCATGAAGCCAACGTGAGAAGAAATAAATACATTTTGGATAAATATTTATTTAAGGGCTTTATATTTTTTTGGTCAATTTCAGTCGCACGAAAAACATGTTGATGCCAGGCGCAGTGGCCCATGCCTATAATCCCAGCACTTTGGGAGGCTGAGGTGGGTGGCTCACTTGAGGTCAGGAGTTCAAGACCAGCCTGGCCAACATATAGTGCAACCCTGTCTTTACTAAAAACACACAAAAAAATTAGCCAGGCATGGTGGTGGACACCTGTAAACCCAGCTACTTGGGAGGCTGAGACAACAGAATCACTTGAACCCAGGAGGTAGAGGTTGCAGTGAGCCAAGATCGAGCCACTGCACTCCAGCCTGGGTGAAAGAGCAAGAGTCTGTCTCAAAAAAAAAAAAAAGAAAGAAAAAAGAAAGAAAGAAATGTTAGACTTGATAAACAACTGAATATACAACTGGATCTTTATGTATTTCCTTGGTTAAAATGATTTTTGTTAGGGAAAAAGCCAGATGTAATTTACTAATCAGTTAAATAATTCTGATAATATAACTCAGAGATTTGGTTCATCTTTCTCATATGGTATTGATACTTTTATTGAGATATATTTGTCATCATAAAATGCAACTATTTAAAATGCTCACTGGGTTTAGCGTATTCACAGAGTTCAGCAGCCATCACCACAATCTGAGTTTAGAACATTTTCAACAAGATTAAAAGAAGCTTCATGTGAATAGCAGCCCCTCCCTGTTTCCCACCGTTAATTTCTATCTGCTCTAAGCAAAAGCTAATCTACTTTCAGTTGCTATGAATTTTCCTATTCAGGACCTTTTCCATAAATTGAATCACACAGTATGTGGTCTTTAATGACTGCTTTTTATCACTTAGCTAATGTTTTCAAGGTTCCTCCATGTTTTAGCAGGTATCAGTACTACTATTTTTTTTTAAATTTCTGGATAATATTTCTCTGTTTGGATACACCATATTTTGCTAGCTACTTATCAGTTAATGGACTTCTAAGCTGTTTCTACCTTTTGACTACTATAAATAAGTATGCTATGAACATGTGTGTACAAGTCTTATGGCAACATATGTTTTCATTTACCTTGGGTATATAACAAGAAGTAGAATTTCTGGGTCACATGGTAAATCTATGTTTAGCATCTCGAGAAACTCCAAACTATTTTCTAAAATTTTTACACCACTTTATGTTCTCACCAGAATGATTTGCCACATTCTTGCCAATACTTGGTAAGTCTTTTAAATTTTATCCATCCTAGTGGATGCAAAATGGTATCTCATTATTGGTTTAATTTACATTTCTCTGAAGACTAATGATATTGAGCCTACTTTCATGTATTTAATGAACACATGAAATATATATTGTGTATATTCTTTGGGGAACTAACTATTCAAATTCTTTATCTGTTTTTAAACTGACTTGTCTTTTTATTGCTGAGTTTTAAGGATTTTTTTATACATTCTGGATATAATTAGCTTGTTAGATATATAATTTACAAATACTTTTTCCCATTCTATGGGTTATTTTTTTTTCTTGATGGTGGTATACTTTGACACAAAAAACGTTGTTTTTTTGTTTTGTTTTTTGAGATGGAGTCTTGCTTGCTCTGTCACCCAGGCTGGAGTGCAGTGGCACGATCCTGGCTCATTGCAACCTCCGCCTCCCAGGCTCAAGCAATTCTCTGCCTCAGCCTCCTGAGTAGCTGGGATTACAGGTACGCGGCATCACGCCTGGCTAATTTTTTTGTACTTTTATTAGAGATGGGGTTTCGCCGTCTTGACCAGGCTGGTCTTAAACTCCTGACCTCATGATTCACCTGCCTTGGCCTCCCAAAGTGCTGGGATTACAGGCGTGAGCCACTGCACCCAGCCCGACACAAAAAAGTTTTTGATTTTATGAAGTAAAATTTATCTAACTTTTCTAATATCACTTGTGCTTTTTTTGTTATACTAAGCCATTCCCTAATCTAAGGTCACAAAATTTATTCCTATATTTTCTTCTCAGAGTTTTATAGTTGTAGCTCTTGCATTTAGGCCTATGATTCATTTTCAGTTAATTTTTGTGTATGGAGTGAGATGGAGATTCAACTTGATTGAAGGTATATGGATATATAGTTGTTTGAGAATATTTGTTGAAGAAGATATTCTTTTTTCATTGACATGTCTTGGTACCTTTGTTAAAATCAATTAATCATAAATGTTTTCTGGACTCGCAATTCCATTCCACTGATCTATATGTCTATTTTAATGCCTGTGTCACACTTTCTCAATGATTGTAGTTTTATAGTAGGTTTTGAAATGAGGAAGTGTGACTCCTCCCTTTGATCTTCTTTTTCAAGATTGGCTATTCTGGATATGTTGCATTTTCATATGAATTTTATGATCAGCTTGTTGATTTCTACAAGAAACGATAGGATTTTCATAGACCTTAGATTGCTTTTCATTTGTGGATCAATTTTGGGTTCTCCAGAGAAACAGAATCAATAGGAAATATAAAATTATATAAGAAATTGGCTCATACAATTATGGAGACTAGAAGTTCAAGCTCTTTAGTCAGTAATCTTGAGACCTAGGAGAGGTGATGGTGTAACTTTTTTTTTTTTTTTTTTTTTTTT
>NW_012118710.1:2589804-2590855 GCF_000951035.1 Colobus angolensis palliatus | reverse complement strand
TTTCATTACCCAAGTATTAAGCCCAGTACCCAATAGTTATATTTTCTGCTCCTCAGGCTCTTCCCACCCTCTCCTCTCAAATAAACCCCAGTGTTGTTTTCTTCTTTGTGTTCATAAGTTATTATTTAGCTCCTACTTATAAGTGAGAACATGTGGTAGTTTGTTTTCTGTTTCTCCATTAGTTTGCTAAGGATGATAGCCTTCAGCTCCACCAATGTTCTTGCAAAAGATATGCTCTCATTCTTTTTTATGGTTGCATAATATTCCATAGTGTGTATGTGCTACATTTTCTTAATCCAATCTGTCACTGATGGGCATTTAGGTTGATTCTACACCCTTTGTTATTGTGAATAGATAAACACAGTTTTTAATTATTGCCTTATACAGTTGCCTTTTAAAACATGGGATAGGAAAAGTGTTATAAACATAATAAATATGTTTATGTTATCTTTTATAATGCCCATGTAGTTAATTTTGTTGGTCCTCTGTGTGTTTTTGTGTGGATTCAAGTCACCATCTAGTGTCCTTTTTTTTCAGTCTGAAGGAAATACCTTTATAATTTCTTGCAGTCTGCTAGTGATAAATTCTCAGTTTTTGTCTTTCTGAAAACATTTTAACTTCTCCCTCAATTTTGAAGAGAGTTTAGCTAGATGTAGAAGTCTTGGTTGACAACACTTTTCTTTCAGTCCTTTGAAGACATCATTCCACTGTCTCTTCTAGTCTCCATGGTTTCTAACAAGTTAGTCATTAATCTTATGGAAGATACTCTGTCTTTTTTCTCTTATAAATCTCAAAATTTTATCTTTTTCTTTGATTTTTATTAATTTGATTGTATTATGTCTAGCTATGGGTCTTTCTGAGTTGACTCTACTTAAAGCTTGTTGAATTTCTTTCTTTCTTTCTTTTTTTTTTCCAGATGGAGTCTTGCTCTGTTGCCCAGGCTGGAGTGTAATGGCATGATCTCGGCTCACTGCAACCTCTGCCTCCGGGGTTCAAGTGATTCTCCTGCCTCAGCCACCTGAGTAGCTGGGATTACAGGTACGCGGCATCA
>NW_012118710.1:2575345-2589348 GCF_000951035.1 Colobus angolensis palliatus | reverse complement strand
CAGGCGCTGCCACCACGCCCGGCTCATTTTTTGTATTTTTTTAGTAGAGACGGGGTTTCACCGTGTTAGCCAGGATGGTCTCAATCCCCTAACCTCGTGATCCACCCGCCTCCGCCTTCCGAAGTGCTCGGATGACAGGCGTGAGCTGCCGCGCCCGGCCCCTTTTATATTTCAGTTTTATTTTTCTGGGGTTCTCATGTATATGTTGGAACACGTGATGGTTTCTGACAAATATCTGAGGATTTATTCGTGTTTTTTGGTCACTCTTTTTCTCTCATCTTTGCATACTGGATAATATCTATTGATCTGTCTTCAAGTTCACTGATTCTTTCTCCTCCCAGCTCAAATCTGTTGTTGAGTGCCTCTAATAAATATTTCATTGGAGTTATTACACTTCTGGATTCCAGAGGTTTTTTAAAGAATAATTTTGTCTCTATATTGATGTTGTCTATTTGGATAGGCATCATTGTTCCACTTACCTTCAGTTCTTTAAACATATTTTACTTATAATTGCTGATTTAAAATCTTTGTTTTCTAGAAACACAGTCTGGGCATCCTCATGGATGTTTTCTGTTGGCTCTCTTTTTTCCTATGAATGTGCCATGTTTTTCTATTTCTCATGTTTTTCTGTTGTTGAAAACTGGACATTTTAGATGTATTGTTGCAATACTGGTATCAGATTCTCCTCTTCCCATAGGTTTGTTGTAGCTGATTTGTTGTTTTTGCTTTTGTTTTTCTTATTTCTCTTTATTCATTTAGTGACTTCACTGAACGAATTCTGTAGATTTTGTATTCTCACCTGTGTATGACTTTTGAGTTGAGTTCTCTAGTAATTTTGTTTTTTCTTAAGTTCTTGTTTTTATTTTTAAGGTTGGCTTCCTAGGGGTCACACTGAGATCAATATGTGGTCAGCCAATAATAGATCAGAATTTTTAAAAAAATGCCTTGCCTTTTTATCTCTACGCTTTGCAAAAGGAATCTGTATGAGAAGGCAAGCCATGAAACTACAGGCAATTTATGAAACAGCCTTCGCTCTCACTTCCTGCTTGTACATGGCCTCAAAGTCAGCCAGAGGTGAGTGACTGGTGCCTTCTCCTTTCCCAGTTTTTTTTCTGGACTTTCCCACTACTTTTTAAACCCCTAGAAATATGTGGAAGCTTTTCAGAGTTTCCCATGGTTGTGTAGTTTTCCTGGATTTTCTTTTAAATTCTCAGCCAGCCTCTTGTTTGCCTCAACTGAAATCGTAGCCTTTCATTTAAGCAGCTGAGATGCTGCTGGGAAGGAGCTGAGCTGAGTCAAATCATATCACCATTATGCTCTGAGAATAAAGATTTCCCAGGGAGCTGCAAACATGGACAAATTATTGACTGTGTTCTGGAAGTGGTGCCTTTACAGAAGATCTAAACGTGGTCAGCTCTCTCTTGCCTTTATCATTGCTGACTTTTGTCTACCATGCCACTGAGTTGGAGCAGGAAGGGACATGTGAATATCTCCAAGTTAAAATTTCACAGAGTCCCTTCCCTGTAACCCAAATTTAATACTTTTCCTTGGATACATGGTTTTCAGGTTGCCATGTGCTTTGGTCAATTGTCAGATTTTGACTTGGTTGACTTCAATATTTTTGCCTGTAGTTATGCATTGCTTAATGACAGTGATATGTTCTGAGAAATATGTAGTTAGGCAATTTTGTCATTGTGAGAACATAGAGTGCACTTATACTAACCTAGATGGTTTAGTCTACTACACACCTAGGCTATATGGTGTAGTCTATTGGTCCTAAGCTGCAAACCTGTACAGCATGTTACTGTACTGAATACTGTAGGCAATTGTAACACAATGGTAAGCATTTGTGTTTCTAAACCCATTTAAATGTAAAAAGAAACAATAAAATCATGGTATTAGAATCTTATAAGACTACTCTCCTATATGCAATTTGTTGTTGACCAAAAAATGATCATATTTTTGTTGTTTTAGAGGGATAACAAGTTCGCCATGGTTCTTACTGCCATTGCAGAAATTAATCCTTTCTCATTCAATTTGCTTTCACATTTCATTTAAGTAATCAGTGCTACGTTTTAAATTTTCAGCAGATATACAAGGCATACCACACACATTTATAACTAGTTGCTGAACTAGAATTTCAGGGCATAAAATTGCATACAAAGCTACAAGTCTATGCCTTCTCCAGAGATAAGAGTCTAAAACCTATAACCTCTAGATCTGATAATTCACCCTTACAAAGAATCTCTCAGTGATAAAAATACAGGCAGAGAGATAGTAAAAGATGAGTTTCATGAACATTTTAGTGATTGATTGGATCACCAGTCTTCAACTTCCACCCAGATGATTCCATTTAACTATTGCTGTGTAACAAACTATCCCTGAACATAGTGACATGAAATGACAACCATTTTATTAATGTCACAATTTTGTAGGTCAGAAATTCAGGCAGGGCTCAGATGAGCTATACTTCTACACCACATGGGATAACTAACTCAGTGCTGTTTTGCTGGTGGCCAGTCTGCTATCTATCTGATCCGGACCACAATGGCATTATTCACATGCTTGGTGCCTGTGTCAGGTGAGTGGAATGATAGGCTGCTCTGGATCACTCTGTCTTGCTCTCCCTGAAGTCTCAGGATCTCTCCATATGATCTCTTCTGCAGCATAGTCAGACCTCTTATTTCATGGCTCGGAGCTTCCCCAGAGGGCAAGGCAGAAAGTGATCATCATTTTAAATCAGCCTCAAAATTGGAATAGCATCATTTCCATTGACTCTATTGGTTAAAGCAGTCACAGGCCAGCCCAGGGTAAAGGGAAGATGAAATAGACACTGCTTCTAGAAAGGAAGAACGTCAAAGAATGTGGTGACGTCTTTGATCTGTCACACAGACTATCTTTGGTTTCAAAAATGAGATATAAAGAACTTACCAATTCTCTGGGCTTGGGACTGAGAACATCCCTGTGACTCTCTCATCATAAAGGGACTTTGTGGCATCCTTAATAAGCCTGAGAATTTGGTTTCTCCAGTCAAATATTTTTCTGATTCATTGGGCGTGACAATGGCACTAACCTTCTGAGAATTACTAAAGCCTCTGTAACAGTGAGACAAAGCCTGCACTTTTCAAAGGTATAAAGAGAAGTAGCCACCCAGCATTTGAAGATATTTCTAAATATGATGTTTTTCGAACTCCCTTTTGAGGATCAGGTACAGTCATTGCTGATACATATAGTATTCTCCTGAGTGCTAGTTCTCCTTTCCTGCTGGACCACCTAGCAGCAAACTCTCCCTTACTCAGCTTCTAGGATAACAAAGCCTTTAGGAGGAATGTAGCTTCACTTCATTAGTCCTACTTTGCTGGATTTTCTTAATGTTTCATACTTTTGTTCACACATCTGCCTGGTCATGCTGTGCCCTTTGTCTTGATTGGTAACAGCTTTGTTCATAATAGAACTCTCAGCTTTTTCCTTTCCTGATCATGGGGAGTCTTACAAGGAATGTATTTATATAGTCCTAATCCTCAAATCTAAAAGGGCTCTAATACTTCCCTTCAATGAGCAACTCTAACGGGGTACAGACTGGAACAAAAATAGAAGCTTATTTATTGATTGTCTTGTTAGCAGAGCAGATATTCACCTGACAGCCTTAACTTTTTGATTCCTAACAAAAAGGGTGTTTACAACCCTCTTCTTGGACAGTACAGTTAATTTCCCAAAGGGTAGGTTTTTGTTTGGTGGGAGTGAAGTAGATCTCTGAAACAGGGGAAGTAAATTAATTCCCTACCCACCACTGAACCTTTCATCTTTCCACAGTGACTAATCCTCTCAAGGGTGTAATACTGGTAGAATTTGTGCTAGACCAGAAACAAAAATATCACAAATGTAATATTGAATAGTAGATTCTCCTTGATATTGAACCTCTACTCTGTTGCAAGCACTGTAGTCTTTACTGGAGACATAATGGAAAACAAATTCAATATGGCTTCTAAATCATGTAGTTGACATTGCAATAAGAAGGAAAAACACCCCATATAATTAAAATAATGTATATAGTGTTATAAAATGTTATGTTTCAAAGTAAAGAAAATTGAATCTGTAGGAGTGCATGAAGACAACTCAATCTAGATTGAGTACAAGAAATCTTCTTGAGAGAGTGACCACAGGGGCACAGAAAATGATACCCCAAAGTGGGGTGCTTTGGCAGGCTGCATACTTTGAGCTAAAGGAAATTAAAAGACCTTAGAAGCAGCCTCAGAGCCAAGGACTTTCTGGCCTTCTCTTGTTTCTCTCCCCAAGTGCAAGATGGAACTCTCCCTAAAATTTCTCATCTGAAGCTCCCTAGAAGGAACACAATTGCATTGGATCCACTCCCTGAAATTCCATGACCCAGGGGATATTAAACTCACATTATGGAAAGAAAGACTGAAGAATGTTATCACACTTAGACAGACTTTGTCACAAGCTATTTTCTGCTCTTTTGCTCATTCATCTTCTAGAGAGAATCATTTACAAACTCCTGTCTATTCGTTGGGCCCATTCAGTGCCCCTGAAAATCATTTACTACCTCTCAAAATTGCCTACCTCCCCCATTGCCATATCCTTATAAAGAACATATGTAAACCTCAACCATCAGGCCCTTCTTTGAGTCTCATGTTTTACATGGCTCCCATGCACAGTTGCACATAAGTTTGTTAGCCTTTTCTTCTGTTACTCTATTGTCAGTTTACTTCAGCAGATTCAAACCTTTAGAGAGGGAGGGAAAAATTCCTGTCACCCTTACATGATATTTGATACGAAATCTGAAGGAAGAGTAGGAGGTGATCAAATATAAAAAGAGCATTCTGGACAGAGGAAATGATCTGGGAGAAAAATGTCACAATCGAGATACTGAAAGGAGACCCATATGGTTCAGGTACAGAGAGCAAAGGGGAAAGTCCAGTAAGATGGGGTTGGAAAGGGTATACACCAAGTCATGAGCAGCTTGTAGGCCATGGTAAGTATTTTCATCTTTATTATAAATGAACTTCCATTTAAGCAATTTATATTTAAGAATGGTATAATTATAACCACATAACCATAGTATCTTATAACTACATAACTATACAATAATGGTATAATTATAACTACATAATATGGTATCTTATAACTACAATTTAGGGAAAAAATCATTAGCTGAAATGTGAAAGACAGAAATAATTTGTGCCATATTGGCCTTGAGAAATCAAATTGTAGATTTTTTTTCCCCAAAGGTATGGATGAGTAAAAAAAATCAGTAGTAGCTGCTAATCAGTTGAATATATGGGATATGATAAAAAGGGATGTCAAAAATGGCAGCCAAAAAATTAAGAGTGACTAAATTCATTCAAAATTAACTGGATGCTGGATTAGATATTACTGGGGTATGGGGAAAAAGGATGAAAGTGTTAAGCGACTGCAAGATTTCTATCCTTGGCAGAGGAAAAGTAGGATTGGGTTTTTCTTGAGTGGAGTTGATGTCAGGTGGGTGTGACAAAAATCACAGGAAAGCAAGAGAATTTATGATATTGGCAAGAGTGTTTTTACAGTGTTGAACTATGAAATCTAAACTAGATAAGGATAGAAGTGAAGAAGATAGAGGAGTAGGGGTTTAGAACAATTTTAAAATAGCAATAAACTAGATTTCCTGATGGTGTTGATACAAGGGAACAGCTTACTAAGCAAGTTAGATGGAGGGAAGGTTTTGGTTAAAGAGCACAAACCTTGAATTCATGATTTATGAAGCTTGTGCTCGCCTATTTTCTTGTTTGACCAAAGTGAGTTATATGGAACACTGAAGAAAGACCAAGAGTGTGGAGATTTGGTGTTTGGGGTTTATGGGAGCTGGTTTCTTTCATAGACAGTGATTCTCAAGGAAGTAAGGGAGGAGAGCTGACCCCATGACCCTGACCCGTAAATACTATCAACCTGAAATAATCAGAAAGATATCCAGTTCCAAAAGCTTTATTCAAGCTCAAAGTTTAAGGATGACCACGTGGGAAATACAGACTCCAACAGGAAGAGTTCAGTGCTGTGAAGAAGAAAAGTTAAGATTTTACTTACATAGGTATAAACAAAGGAGTCTGGCAGAATTACAACATTTTCCTTACAAGGCTGGCCTACATGTTACAGTCATTTAAATGCTTACAGCTTATTCCTTTCTGAAAAGGTATGTGTAACATTTCTTGAGCAATATGATAGTCTGTTGTGCTATCTGTTCTGAGTTGGTGTGAGAGAAGAAACAAGAAAGTTAATCTATAATGAGAGTCAACAATTAAAAGGTAAAAGGCCTTATTTCTGGTGCCCCTTAGTTTTTTGTGACATTTTACAAAACAATCTAGTAAGGAAAAAGTTAATTTATCATCAGAGAAACAAAGATTGTAGCTGTCTTTTACATGACTTGGGTCCCACAATCACATTTTCTTTAAGGCTCAAATAATTTTAGGTTCCAACAACTTGAACTTGAATTACCTATTTCACAGTATAAACATCAAAATCATAGGGACCATTTTCCAAACTACACATACCCCATATGCCCCAAATGCACCCCCTGACCAAGCTCCAAGTATGCATGGCTTGCTTCCAGATACCTTTTCCCCAAATTCTCCATTGAAAATCATTGCTTTAATTGAATCACTCTTACTGAAAGGGGTAAATTTTATGCCTTAATAATGTTGAGGAGGACAGATAAGGTCGAGAACCTCTGTAGTACATCAAACTGCTAAAGAGAAAAGAATATGAAAAGTGTATATATTTGGACACATTCACCAGCTTTTCTACCTTTGTATCTCCCACACATGGCACAGTGCCTTGCACAGTGGAAGACTAGAATATGCCACCCCAAAATATCTTCTTTGGCATAAGGATTATTTTAAGCTGATTATTTTGGGAAACAGCAAAGACAGGAGAACTTCTGAAAATAGAGTAGAAGTTCCCTTTTGTAAGAATAATTTCCATCTATAAAGGAAATCTTCATTTGTAAGCGTGTCTCCCTCTCTGTACAAGGAAGAGAAGCATGACTCTAAATCATAAGAGGATCTTATCAATGGAAAAGGAACTTAAATCTGCATAATATACTTTACCCTTATCTACTGAGCTTTTCTTGGTTACTTCCCATAATTGGTTTCTCACACACTTTTGTTTTTGTTTCAACTGAAGGTGGTATTTAAGCCTGAATTCTAAGCCAACTTTTGAGATTTACTCATTTTTCTGGGTATCTTCCATGTATATATGAGGCATCATGTAATACATGTCTGCATGCTTTTCTCTTATTAATGTGTCTTTTGTTACCGGGAGTTCCCGCTAAGAATTGAGAAAGAGTAGAGGGAAAATTATTTTTTCCTCCTCTACTCGTATAATAAATGCTCAATAAACATTCTTAAAATTAAATTCCAGATTATGTTGATAACGGAACTGGCAATAAAGATCTTTCCTCCTTTCCAACACTACCCTTTGTTTTTCCAATGTTAGCATTCAAAAAAATGGAACTGAAAAAACAAAATTCTGAGTCCTTCTGAGATTACCTTTGTGAAGATTATGATAGCAAGAGAAGTCTGGCATGGCTGACTCCATCTTGCTTCTGGCCTCACAGGCTGGCTGTCATTGCTCATTCCTGGGCATAGGCCAAGCTATTCATGGGAGGAATTTAGTTCATAGTTTAACTTGCAAGCAAGAATGATAATAATCCTTCCCTAAAACTAACCCCTGTCTTGGTCAGGAACTGAAAACTAACAAAAGGCCACAAGATAAGGATTGTGAGAGGGGCCTGAACTCTGCTAAAATGTAGGTGTAGTTTCTGTAATCTCTTACTGCATGGGAGTCCTGTGGCCAGAGGTCACAAGAATTGTGACTTCCTCAATTGCTCCTATAGATAACATCACTATTGTAGAACTTAAGATTGGTCTCTTGATATGTTTCTTAGACTTTTGCATCCTGGCAACTGTTCACACCTGGACTCATGACTCATGATTCAACTGGTTCCATGGCCCCACCTCAAGGTGGACTCAGTGTACATAGACCATTTTCCACACCCCTATGATTGCATTCCTAACCAATCAGCAGCATCCATTCTTTAGTCCTCTGCTACCAAACTATTTTTGAAAAACCCTAACCTCCCAGTTTTTGGAGAGGCTGATTTGAGTGATAACTCCAGTCTTCCCACTCAATAGCCTCACATTAATAAAACACTTTATTGCAACAGCACAGTCTCAGTGAATTGATTTTGTATTTGCAGTGGGCAGGAAGAATCTGTCCTGAATTTGTCTGAGTTACACATCCAATAACGCTTCAGTTATTTTCCATGCCTGGCCAATTCACTTTTCTCCAAGAACTCTGGGGTCATCCTCCTGTTCTCAGGAAAATCCAATTTTGATCAGTTTCCTCTCAAACCATGCCTTCAAGAACTCAGTCTCAGCTTTGAGATCACACATTTCCTTTCTTGCTTCTAGAAAAAGTCTGATGCCCTCAAGCACCTGTTCTTTCTCAGTTGTAGTGAAACTCTGATGAACCTAAATTACGCAAGGTTGGAATTGCCTGATAGAATTTATTAAAATCTTTTGGAGATATTTTTATATAAAATGGAAAGTGAAGACACAAAGACAGAATGAGAGAAACAGAGAGAGTGGAAGAAAGAAGGGAAGGAAGGGAGGAAAGGAGAAAGAAAGGATGGAAGAAGATGAAATAATGGTATAAGCCTGAAGTCATGTAGAGCCAGTAGAGATTGAGATTTTTGAAGATTTAAGAAGCATAACCTGAAGATTAGGTCCCCAAATTAGATAAACATGAGCAACAAATAAAGGTGAAATAACATGATCCAGCCAAGGTGAAATAACATACCCAAGATCATGCAGAGAAAACTATATTTTGATTTCCCCAGCTTTCCCTGCCTTATTCCTGGTTACATTGGAAGCTTTTTCAGTGGACCAGCCATGCTTTATTATTCCTGCCACCATTCCATCATAGTACTCAGGGCATAGTAGTTAATAAATGAGCCTATCTGGAAAAAAAAAGCAATGAAGCATATCAATCCTGGAATGGGTCCTGATGTGGGAGAATTTCTGATGTAGGAAATTAGGTGGGATATTTAGTGATTGTAAGCAATGGTTTATTTATCTCAAACTTTTCAGGAAAGTTTAAGCCTCAAACAAGAGGTTTTAATTTGTATAAATAAGATTTACAGAGCTTAGATGAACCCTATGAAGAAGGTACCATTATTTTCTTCATTCTATGGTTAGGGAAGGTGGGACACAAAATAAGTAAGTAACTTGCCCAGGGCTCATATTTAGTAAATAGTGAAACAAGGATTTGAATCTCATGATTTGGGCCTCTGCAGAGTTTATGTTCTTAACCGGTACACTGTAATACCTCACACTCAAACATGTTTTGTAGACTTCAGTCCACTTGAAGCTAAGTATATCTCTTTAAATACCTTGTTTGATATTGAAATGAAACAGGATGCTGAATTGGAATTAGGATTTAATCACCATCAACATTTAAATGTGGTGAGATATTGTTGAAGCTTTACATACATTATCTCATTTAATCCTAGAAATAGCCCTTTGAAATAAATATTTTATAATATCCTTACTCGGCAAACACAGCTAGTAGCTGGTAGATGCAAACTCAGGCAATCTGATACCAAAGTATGTGTTCTTAACTAATGAAATATGCCATTTCTCTGGAAAAACTGCCAGATAATTGTAATGGGTCTTGCTAAACACAGAAATGTACCAAACAGTGTGTCACAGGGACAGTTCTGATTTCTATGTCATGATGTTGTTGCTTGGGTCACCTGAATAAAGATTGTTTTTCAGGGAGCAGCAAAGCTTACCTGCAGAAAGAATTAGGCTTATAATAAATTTATATGCTTCATCAGTTAAAATGTCATCAAAGTAGGATGCTTATGCCCTTGGGATAGGGAGAGGAGAAAGGTATGTAACTATGATGCTGTGAACATATGTCAATATTCAACAGCTTTCAGTAAATTAATGATCCTTAAAGAGAAAAGTAATACTAAACAGAGGAGGGTGGTGAGCAGGAGAGGTAACTCATGACCCTACAATCACAGCTCTGTGCCTGCGTATGTACCAAAAAATATGAAAAAGGATGCACTGTGATTGATCCTTATGAGAGAAATGCAATCTCGAAAATTCTCCGACACTGTATCTTCCACATCTACCCTCTTCTTTCCATGCTCAGTAGAAGTTCTTTGATGTTCTGTGTCCTCGACTGCAATGAATCACACAGACAAGGAAAACAATCTATCATATTCTGTTGGCAGCCAGTAAAGGATGATCTGTTGAGAGGCTGAATTTCCCAAGATCCTGTATAAAATCAATCTTGTAGAAATGTTTCATTGATCATATTTAGTACCAGTTGGAAATTACAAGCTATCTCATTGGTAGAAGCTTTGCCTGTGATCATACAACCTGAAGATCTTTAATTTGTTTCTTCCAGGAGACTCAGGAGTCTCATAAAGGCAGCATCAGAAATTCTGCAGAAGCTCTTGAGTTTGATCTCAACTTGTGGCAATAGATGTAATTACTGAGTAGAGGAAGAAGATATAAATTTTAAAAAGAAAAATGATAATGGGGGCTTGGAAGAATTTTATGAAATGATTATGAGAGTTCTATCAGCTCTGTCTGCCAAAATTCTAATATTCAGGTAGAACTAAAGAGTTTTTAGAAATCCTGTAGGTTTTCTTAGCTTTCCTTTGGACGATTTGACACCTGCATAAACTCTGTGTGTTAAAATATCAATCAAAGCTGTTTATGATTTCTGCAGCACTGTGGTGAGAGAGGCAGAGTTCTAGCTGCTGCATGCTAAATCATCTGATTCTGTATTTGTTCTTTTACTGTAAGAAATTGTATCTGAGACTGAGTAGCTGTTCACCCAACCCACTTACTCCACTTCCTGCACAAATAGCAAGCCTGCATTCCTCAGCCTGTCTTGCAGTTTTCCATGAACAGGAGATTGAATTCTAGCCACAGACTTACTTTATTTTATATAGTGTGGTTTTCTTTCATGCTGTTATTGTTGAACTGCGATTCCATTTTTATTTTTTAATTAAAAAAAGAGCTATTACTTTTATAAAAACATACATATATTTTTATTTTGTTTATTATAAATATTTTGTCTGTGAAAAAGTCTAAAAGAATAAAAAAAGATATCAGAAATAACTATTGCCAACATTTGGGGAATATATTTTCAACCTTTCTCCCATCTAAGTACTAACCAGGCCCGACCCAGCTTAGCTTCCGAGATCAAACAAGATCGGGTGCGTTCAGGGTGGTATGGCTGTAGACTCAACCTTTCTCTATAAAGAGAGAGAAGAAGAAAGAAAGAAAGAAAGGAGGGGGAAAGGAAGAAAGGAAGGAGAAAGAAAGAGAAAGAAAGAAAGAAAAAGAGAAAGAAAGAACGAAAGAAAGAAAGAAAGAAAGAAAGAAAGAAAGAAAGAAAGAAAGAAAGAAAAAGAAAGAAAGAGAAAGAAAGAAAGAAGACTCTTTTACACTTGCTACCTCTGATCTCTCTAGCATTCAATATAATCTCCAGTCTTCTCTGTTACCTAGGAGGCTAGATCACTGTTCTATGGATTTGGGGCCAGTTGATTTGCCAATGCTTTCAACTCTCTTACCTAATTAATTAATTAATTATAGAGATGGGGTCTTGCTATATTGCCCAGGCAGGTCTTGAACTCCTGGCCTTAAGTAATCCTCTTGACTTGACCTCTGCAATAGCTGGGACTATAGGTGCACACCATCACACCTAGCTCTTTTACCTTTTATAATTGTTGCTATTTGTCTTCCAATATGTGTTATACACTCTCTTCATTTTTCAATTTCCTTTCATAGTGGAGGAGAATTTAGGGTTCTTACATTATCTCTTTCCCATATTCTTACTTCCCTTCTCTCCTAACATTTATATCACAATTTCCATCTAAATCCCAGTTCTTCCAATTCAGTTTTTACCTTATAACAATGAAAATACTATGTTATTTACTACTAACCCTACTAATGAATTATGATTATGCCTTTTTGTGTGTGTTTTTATTATTTCCTTGGAGTAAAAAACTCTCATATGTTTCATATACATGTTTTTCGTACATATGTATACACACATATGGAGATGTGTTGGAGAAAATTTTGTAATACATATACATATTTTGTATACATTTATATACAAATTATATACAAAATTATGTACTAAATATGTATTAATATGTACACATATAACAAAATTTTCTCCAACACATCTGTAAAGTTCTCACAATAGTATTTCTTTCTTTTGTTTTTTGAGACAAGGTTTCACTCCTGTCAACCAGCCTGGAGTGCAGTGGGAACAATCTTGGCTTACTGCAACCTCTGCCTCCTGGACTCAAGCGATTCTCCTGTCTTGGCCTCCCAAGTGGCTGGGACCACAGGTGCCTGCCAGCACACCCAGCTTATTTTTATATTTTAGAAACAGAGTTTCACTATGTAGAAACAGAGTTTCACTATGTTGACCAGGCTGGTCTCAAACTCCTGAGCTCAAGTGATCTGCCTACCTTTGCCTCCCAAAGTGCTGAGATTATAGGCATGAACCACCCTGCCTGGTCCCCTCACAATACTATTTCTGTGTAATCAAATACATCAGGTGGTCTAAGCAGTTTTTTTCTGTCAGCTGTTGACTCCCTGCCCTCCTCCTCCACACACATGCAAACACACACACACACACACACACACAATTATATATATATATATATATATACACACCAGAAGAACCTATGAATCAAGCAAAGAAGTTCATTAAACTTCTTGCTGTAAGGGAGAACACTACCTTGACAGAGCTCTCAGAAAATGTAGTGGAGAATTTTTATAAGGCTTTGGAATTTGGACTCAAATAATGTATAGTTGGGAATTTGCTGGGATTGGACAATGTTAGTGAAAAAACAGGTTAGAACAAGGAGACATGTCCTTGAAGTGAGTCTTTGTAAGTATATTTTTGTTTGATAAGTGAGTGACTTGCATTTATTTTTTGATTGAAGAGCTGTCTGCCAAAATGAAAAATTATTTGCATAGACAAACTGGTTTTCGGGAATTTCCTAAAGTTACCAGTGACATTATTTATTAGCTTCCTATCTCATTTGCCTGCATAAAAAGAAGAAAGTTATTTTGACAGAGAGCATCTCAGTTCTTAGTTCTGATAATTAAGCTATGTGGAAACAGACTGGCTCAATTTTTCCTCTTTCTTTCCCTCCACCCTCCTTTCTTTCTCTCCCTCCTCCCTCTTCTCTCTTCCTTCCTTTCTTCTTTCATTTTCCTCTTTTTTTTCTCCCCTACTCCCTGACTCCTAATGACAGTTCCATCCTAGATCCTTCCTTTCTCCGTTCCCTGTCTGGACTGATCGCTTTCTATGCTTGCAGCATAGTGGACATTCTGGCAATTTTCTTACTACACTTTCTGGTGCTGGATTCTCTGTTTTCTGGGGTTTACGTTTGAATCATTCTGGCGAAGCACATCTCGTAGCAAATTCCTGAGGGGGGAAAAATACATAGAAGCTTCATTTCTTTTTATCTCTTTCTTCTCCCTCCTCTCCCTTTCTTTCTCCCACTCTCCCTCCATCCCATCCTTCATTCCCTCCTCCCTCCTTCCCTCCCTCGCTCCCTCCATTCCTTCCTGATCTTAAATGCCAGAAAATGAAGTCCTGGTCTTTCCTTTGATGGGATCATTTTTATTACTATTTCTATCTTGTTACTTGTTATTGGTCTATTCAGGTTTTGGGTTTCTTCATGGTTCAATCTTAGTAGGTTGTATATGTCTAAGAATTTATCCATTTTTTTCTGAATTTCTTAATTTATTGGCATATAGTTTGTCATAATAGTCTCTAATAATCTTTTGAATTTCTGTGATATCAGTTGTAATATCTTTTTTTTTTTTTTTTTTTTTGAGACGGAGTCTTGCTCTGTTGCCCGGGCTGGAGTGCAGTGGCCGGATCTCAGCTCACTGCAAGCT
>NW_012118710.1:2506579-2575294 GCF_000951035.1 Colobus angolensis palliatus | reverse complement strand
GGAGTTTCACCGTGTTCGCCAGGATGGTCTCGATCTCCTGACCTCGTGATCCGCCCGTCTCGGCCTCCCAAAGTGCTGGGATTTGTAATATCTTCTTTTCATCTCATTGCATTTATTTGGATCTTCTCTCTCTTATTAGTTAGTCTGGTTAAAAGCTTATTGATTTTGTTCATCTTTTTTTTAAAAAAAACTTTGTGTTGCATTGATTTTTTTTTAGTCTTAATCTCATTTATTTCTTCTCTGATCTTTATTATTTCTTTTCTTCTGCTAATATTGGGTTTGGTTTGCTTTTCCTTTTCTAGTTCTTTAAGATGCATCATTAGGTTGTTTATTTGCAGTTTTTCTACTTTCTTGATGTAGGTATTTATTACTATAAACCTCTTCTTAGTATTGCTTTTGTTGTATCCCATAGAGTTTGGTATGTTGTGTTCCCAATTTTGTTTTCAGATATTTTAAAATTTTCTTTTTAATTTGTTCACTGACTCAATTGTCATTCAGGAGCATATTACTTAATTTCCATGTCCGTATAGTTTCCAAAGTTCCTTTTATTATTGATTTCTAGTTTATTGTCTATTATGGCTAGAAAAGGTACTTGATATGATTTCAGTCTTTTAAATATTTTGAGACTTGTTTCGTGGCCTAATATATGGTTTATCTTTGAGAATGTTCCATGTGTTAAAGATAAGAACATGTTTTCTACGGCTGTTGGAAGAAATGTTCTGTAAATGTCTTTTAGGTCCATTTGGTCTATAGTATAGACTACGTCTGATGTTTCTTTTTTGATTTTCTGTTCAGATGATCTGTCCAATGCTAAAAGTGGGATGTTGAAGTCCCTGGCTATTACAGTATGGGGGAGTCTCTCTCTCTCTCTTTCTCTCTCTCTCTCTCTCAAATAGGATGAGCTCTAATTATACACACACACACACACACACACACCACAGTGGACTACTACTCAGCCATAAAAAGGAATGATTTAATGGCATTTGCAGTGACCTGGTTGAGATTACAGGCTATTATTCTAAGTAAAGTACTCAGGAATGAAAAACCAAACATTGTATGTTCTCACTGACTTGTGGGAGCTAAGCTATGAGGACACAAAGACATAAGAACGATACAATGGACTTTGGGGACTTGGGGGGGAAGGGTGGGAGGGGGTGAGGGATAAAAGACTACAAATAGGGTTCAGTGTATATTGCTCAGGTGATAGGTGCATCAAAATCTCATAAATCATCACTAAAGAACTTACTCATGTAAACAAAGACAACCTGTACCCCAATAACCTATGGACAAATTAAAAATTAAAAAAGAGAGAGAGCTTGAATTTTGTAACAAAATAAAATGGATTACAGACTGAAATCTAAGATGTCAAACTATTAAAGTACTAACAGAAAACATTGAATAAAATTTTCAGGACATTGGTACAGGCAAAGATTTACTGAGACAAATCCCAAAAGCAGAGGCAACAAAAGCAAAATAGATAAATGGGATCACATAAAGCCAAAAAGCTTCTATGCAGTAAAGGCAACAATCAACAAAATGAAGAGAAAAACCACAGAATGGGAGAAAATATTTGCAAAATACCCATGTGAAAGGGATTAATAAGCAGAACATATATAAGGAGTTGAAACAACTCAATAGGAAGAAAACAAACAATTGTTTTCAAAAATGGGCAAAAGATCAAAATAAACTTTTCTCAAAAGAATGAATAAAAATGGCCAACAGGTGTACAAAAATACTCAATATCACTAATCATTACAGAAATGCAAATTAGACTACAAGGAAATGTTACCAAAGTTGCAATGTGTTTTATCCAAAAGACAGGCAAGGATGTGGAGGAGAAAGGCGAACCCTCCTCCATGTTACATTGGTGGGAATGTAAATTAGTACAACGACCATAGACGACAGTATGGAGATCTATCAAAAAACTAACAATTGAACTACTATATGATCCAACAATCCTACTGCTGAGAATATATCCAAAGGAAAAGAAACCAGTATATCAAAGTGATACCTGCTATTTCATGTTTATTGCAGCACTATTCACAATAGCCACGATATGGAATCAAGTGTCCATCGACATGTAAACAGATGAAAAAATATAGTACACATACACAATGGAATATTATTCAGTCATTAAAACGTAGAAATCCTGTACTATGCAACAACATGGATGGAACTGAAGGCCATTATGTGAAGTGAATAAGCCATGCACAGAAAGACAAATATTGTGTGTTTTCACTGATGTGTGGGAGCTGAAAAAAAAATTGAGCCCGTGGAGACAGAGAGTAGAAAGATGGTAATCAGAGACTGGAAAAGGTGGTGGGGAGGAGAGAATACAGAGGGATGTCTAATAGGTACAAAAAATACAGTTAGATAGAATAAATAAGATCTATTGTTTGGTAACAAAATAGGGCTACAATAGTTAACGATATTTATATCGTTATATAAATTTATATTTATTTGAAATATATTTCAAAATAACTAAAAGAGTAGAACTGGAATCTTCTTAACACAAAGAAATGATAAATGCTTGAGATGACGGATACTGCATTTACCATGATGTGAATATTACATATTGTATGCTTACATAAAAATTTCACAAGAACCTCTTAAATATGTAAAACTATTATGTATCCAAAATAATTAAAAATTTTTAAAATTTAAAAATAATGAAATAGTTGCCTGAAAATGTTTGTATTCCATCCTGATGTTTGATTTCTAGATGAATGCCATGTAATTCTAAAATAGAACTATATCTTTCAAAACTATCAAGACAATATACTATTATCCCATAGACTCCAGTACCACTTTTGGAAATTATAATGTTTTCTGGCTTATCTCTTTAAATGATAAGCCTTAGAGTTGGCTTCCTTTCAATCAATAAACTAAGCAACTAACTGACCTTTTAGACTCTAATCCTTCAGTTCTTAGAAATATTCCTGAATTAGAATTGCTTGAACCTGGCAGGCAGAGATTGCAGTGAGCTGAGATTGTGCCACTGCACTCCAGCCTAGCGACAGAGCATGACTTCCTTCTCAAAAAAAACAAAAAACAAAAGAAAGTAATATTCCTGCTTGTGTAACTTTTTCTTCTCCATTTTCTCTGCTCATTTTCTGGAATGCCCACTTAACCATTGGTTTGTGTTTTGCATTAATTATTATTGATTCTTAACTTTCAAATCTTACTTTTCATTTTTGCCTTTTGATCATTTTATCAGAGATTTCTTTTACAAGCACTTCCTATTTTCCAAATAATGGTGACATCACTAGTATCCTGTTGTCTCTGGTCCTGTTCTCTTTCTCTTTGTGGATTAATAATATTTTTATTGCTTTACTGAAATTTTAGTAGGCATTCAAGGAATAAGTATAACATATTTTCAATTTGACATTATAACCAGAAACTTTTAGAGCTTTTTGGTGTAAAATTTTATGTTTTTGTTTTTTCTGTCTTTTTTTAAAGATTATCACATAATCATTAGACCAAAAGTTTTTGTATTATATTTATTTTTATCTCTTTTTCTTCAACTTTTATTTTAAGTTCCAGAGTACACGTGCAGGATGTGCAGGTTTGTTACATAGGTAGATATTTATTTTAAAAGAAATAATTTGGGGTGTCTCTGTTAGCTCTATTGTTTCTCTGTTTTCTGACTCCTAATTTAGTACCTCTGAGTTTAATCTTCCTGATTTTCTTAGCATATAAAAATTAACTTAAGGTTTAGAATTGATTATATAGTCATTTTTCCAACTAGTCTCATTTACTAGAGACATATTTAACATTTTGAAGGTTCAGCTGAACATGGTGCTAATAATTTATGTATAGTTTCTTCATTGTAATGATTTTCTTAAAAGTTTGTGATTGAAGTTGACTTCCTCTTTGACAAAAGAGTTAATTAGGACAATATTTTTAATTTTTAATAGCTGAACAATTTTTTTGACATTTTATGTTAACTTCTACTTTGGTAATAATATGTTTTACACAATTTAATTTAATTTAATTTAATGAGGTCTTTTCTGTTTTCTTATGGTCAAAAACAATATTGATCAGCTGACTCCATAGCTACCACACTTCCCTTAGTACATTTCAGTTGTGGGAGATATGTTTCCAAAGTGGCAATCTGTTGTGTTTCCTGGTAGATTTTACTTTCCTTACAAACCCATTGATTACTCTCCACCTCTTTTATGCCTTGAACACAGATGTTCCAATGAGAGCAAAAGCAGACATACTGAAACTATGCAAAGGCCAAGAAACTAATAGAATAAATCTATTGTGATTTTGAGCTTTTAAATGAGCTGTACGTCAATTACATTTTTCATCTGTACTTCTTGCTATATTTGAAAACAAAAACAAAACAAAACATGCCTCTTTGTGCCTCTCTGGGCACATTCTAAGTTACTTGAAATAGTTTCTTACTAATACAAACCTAATATATGATCACTCTTTATATGTGTTCTATGGACACTTTTTGAGGGGTTATTATATGTAGTATTGAAAGTACTAACATAACTTTTTTTTTTTTTTTTTTGAGGCGGAGTCTCGCTCTGTCGCCCGGACTGGAGTGCAGTGGCCAGATCTCAGCTCACTGCAAGCTCCGCCTCCTGGGTTTACGCCATTCTCCTGCCTCCGCCTCCCGAGTAGCTGGGACTACAGGCGCCTGCCACCTCGCCCGGCTAGTTTTTGTATTTTTAGTAGAGACAGAGTTTCACCGTGTTAGCCAGGATGGTCTCGATCTCCTGACCTCATGATCCGCCCGTCTCGGCCTCCCAAAGTGCTGGGATTACAGGCTTGAGCCACCGCACCCGGCCCAACATAACATTTTATTATATAAACATTATATAAAGAACACATCCTATGCAAATACATTAGCATACTTCTTCTTTCTCTTACCCTACTAAAGTCCCAATTTTTCTCCATATATGTGGCACTAGTTATTATTATTGTTGACTATTATATATAAATAAGTATATATCATATATAAATAAGTCTATTTTATATTTGCCTTCCATATTGCAGCATTATTTTATACAAATTATATTTAATGCTAACCACTGGTCTTCTTGTCATGGATTTCCCAATCATGACATTTTAGGTTTGATTAATCACTTATTTAGTAAAAGTATGTCTGAGACTTTTGTTTGCAAGAAGAATAGCTGGTCCAGCAGTAACAACATAATGACAATTTAGAAGTTAAAATAGAATCTTTTTTTTTCTCCCATAAGCTTAGACAATGAGGTGAACTTGCCTGGGCCTTTGAATCTTAGCCAAAGATGCAATGACACAATGACTATGAGAAATACCTTCTGGTAACTAAGAAAACAGTAACTCACTATTTCTGTAGGTCATGAAGAAGCATAACTGGCAGTGGTTTCCAGAGCCTACAGCTGCTGGTAGTCTTGGTATAAACTATTGTGCCCACTATTGTTGCCTAAACTGTTTTCTGCCTGTTTCACAAGCCCAGCTTGTCTTAGTCTGTTTTGTGCTGCTATCAGAGAACACCTGAAACTGGGTAATATACAATGAACAGAAATTTATTGACTCATCATTTTGGAGGCTGAGAGGTCCAATATCAAGGGGCCACATCTTGCAAGTACCTTCTTGCTGTATCATTCCATAGCAGAAGGGCAAAGAGAAGGCAAGAAAGAGCAAGAGATCAGACTCACAGCCTCAAGCCATTTTCTAATGAGCATTAATCAATTCATGAAGGTGGAGCCCTCGTGACCTAAACACCTGCCATTAGGGCCCATCTCCCTATTGGCAACACTATTGCATTTGAGATTAAGTTCCCAACACAAGCTCTTTGGGGGATACCTTTAAACAGTAACACATTTCATCAGTATTCCTAGTGATTCTATGAGTTACCTAATATCCTAGTAATTTTATGTTTTGCTTATATCAGTCAGAGTTGGTTTCTGTTGTTTAAAACCAAGACTGATCGGGTTGAACATTCAACATTAAGCTATTTTTCTGTTTCCTTTAGCCTCTCCATGAACCACAATTTTCATGTGCTGCTCTTTTGCACTAAGAAATAAATATCTAACAAATGCATTCCCTAAAGGTTAGATAGACAGTCCTCACCCTTGGACCCAGGGTGTTCAAATAAGGTTTAAGGGGTTTTTTTTGTTTTTGTTTCTTTTTAAAAGGGCTCTTTTACATGCTTCCAACTGACATTTATTTTTGTTCAAAGACATTGCTGGAAATAAACCTTCAATGAACTCCCTCAATTTTTTTCCCATCAGCACTTTATCTAGGAATTTCCCAAAGATTCTGATCTCTCGGTAGAATCCTTCACTAGTTACCAACACTAATGTCAGTATTTTTTTCCCTTCTATGCATTTGATTTCATTGACTTTTTACTGATGATCCAGAAAGTGAGCAGTTTATCTTCCCATACCATCAGATTTTACTATCCAACCATTTAAGTGTGCTACGTAAGGTACCAAGTAAAATATAAGTATGTTCCAGCTGCCTTCATGCCATGCTTATACATCGTGTTAGCTCTTGGATGACTTTCTGACCAGCCCTTGGATGACTATCAGAAAAATAGAAAAAGTCACTCTATCTTTTTACTTATTGGGGGAAAAATGTTAAAGCATGATGTCCCTATTGAAATGGATGCTGGCTTTTATCCTTAAATTTCAAAGGTGTGTATATTATAATCCCTGAGAATCCAAACCACCTTCTGTAGTTCGACAGTTATAACAAACCAGTGTCTTGTCATTTGTCCAATGCTTTCTTCTTTGCTCAGAATTTTACCTTGCTTGCCTCCACTCTGACCTTAAATCAGTCACACTCCTGATACCCACCCTAAGGATTTTATGGCTTATGACCAATAAGCAATGAAAACCATGCATTCACTTCCCCTAAAAAAAAAGACCACTTTTGAATTATCTGTGTAGTATTCTCCCTTGCTGCAAACTTTTATTATAACTCAGTTTGTTTATATCATAACAGGTTTCTTTCTTTGTGGAGAAGGATTTCCATACTCCCCAATTATTATACACTATCTAGGAGATAGAAAAGACTCTCCCTGTCACCTTAGAGCATTTTCATTAATTTGGGATTTAAATTGTCATTTCACTATAAGCTCAATGCCACCTTTTTTTCTATTCATTTGCTCATTCAATTTGCATAAGCCATTGACTGACTCATAAGCAGGCATGTGCTCTCTAGATTATCCTCTTTGATTTCTTACTGACCCTATTTCTGTTGTTAGTTAAACTCTCATTACTAATAAACATTCACCTTTCTCTTTTTGCAGAACATTTTAAACAATAAATTCCAAGTTTTGCTTGCATATCCACCTAAGAAAGATAAAAAATAAGGAAAGAAGGCAGCAAAAAAAGAAAAGAGGAACATTGAAGGTCAGTATTTCTGTAATCCTAGAAGCAAAGGTTTTCTTACATTTTTACAAATGAATTTCATAGTTTGATGTTAATTCAGGTAGCATATATATAAAAATACCAAAAAGAATTTTCTCTCAAAAGATTATTATTACAGATTCTGGCAGTATTTAAAAAAATATTTACAAATGATAGTCCTGCATTTTTAAAAATAATTATCTTTTCAAGCAATGCTTTTCTTATTTTTCTTACCACATAATTCACATTTCTTCTAAACAATTCACATAATTTTTTTATAATGTATTTTAGATAAATTTTTTACTGCCTCTCTGATTTATGAGAAGAGGCAGTTTGTAAAACAATCTTAAAATGTTCTAATGATTAAATAAATCACCTTAAATAAGTTGCTTAGACAAAATTATCTTGCTTGAGACTGAAATCATTTCTGTCCCAGGAAAGGGTTATCACTACTAATGGGTTCATCAGGTTGTCATTGATGGGCAATGCTCTCTTTACAGTCTGTTTATAGAGGAACACACTGGGCATAATTTATTTTCCCAGGAAAGATTCCTGCTGATGAAAACCAATACAGAAATGCTACAGTTGTCAGCAAGTGGGAGTAGCAGTGTAGACCAGGTGGCATCAGGGATGCGAGGCCTCCACTTGACCCCATTTCTATGCAGCCTTCACCACCATCCTCAGAACTGCACTCTGAGGGACCTACTTCTTCGCCTGCCTGGGTATCATCACTCAACAGTGACAGTGCTGAACTTTACCTGAGCCCCACTCTCCTGGAAAACTGCGAAGCTTAAAAAAAAGAAAACACCTTCACCATCGGTGTTTCTGAGAACAACTTACTGCAAAGAGGCTTAAGACTCATAGTTTTCCCTCTTGTTCACTTATGACAAGGCCAGACACAGACCCTCCAACTTTCTAACTCTTGGTCTCATCAATGATTAGCTGAACCGGTTGTCATCATGAATCAACAGCTACAAAATGCCGGTTACCTAAACTTCTCCCAAGTCCCTCAGCTGTGGCTCACCCTCAGCCTGATCTGGTGCACACCAGAAAATAGGCTGGCCTCAGGTAAAGCACTGTCTGATCTACCAGCTGATCATGCTACATACTCATTCAGCTATTTCCAGCCTTGTTTACTCCACTTTCTAAAACAAATACCCATTTTCCCAGTCTTTGACTCCTGGTAGATTTCTTGTCATGGCATTATTCCTATTGCAATAGTTCTCCTCTCTCTGTTTCAAGTCTCTTCACCACTCTCCTTGCAATACGTTTTTTGGTTAAGTCTCTCCTTGCTAAGCCCGTATTTATTTTTTTTATTTGACCCCATGGGTTGTGATGGGGTTCAGAACACACTCTCCCAAAATATGGCACTGGTAGGATGAATATTTTAAGCTGAAGGAATTTGAGAATTGGCAGGTGTACAAAGGACTCTCTGACTTTTCTGTGTCCCCTGAAGCAGATCATAAGATCCTCTTGGGTGAGGGGTTTCTAAAGGGAATCTGCATGAACAGGCTTTGCTAAATTCCCCCAGTTCACTACTGTTAGCTCACACCCCTTTGTCCTATCATGCTTTTCTATGACTTTCCACCCTACACCCACCCTAGTACAAAAACACTCAGGTTTGGCCTGACACAGTGGCTCACGCTTGTAATCTCAGCACTTTGGGAGACCGAGGTGGGAAGGTCACCTGAGGTCAGGAGTTTGAGACTAGCCTGGCCAACATGGTGAAACGCCGTCTCTGCTAAAAATACAAAAATTAGCCAGGCATGGTGGTGGGTGCCTATAGTCCCAGCTACTCAGGAGGCTGAGGCAGGCGAATCACTTGAACTCAGGAGGCAGAAGTTGCAGTGAACCGAGATCATGCCATTGCACTCCAGCCTGGGCGACAAGAGCAAAACTCCGTCTAAAAAAAAAAAAAAGGAAAAAAAGAAAAGAAAAACCCACCCACTTAGGTTTAACCATTTCTTTAGGTCTTCATTTCCTTAAAAAGGTTTTCATTTTTTCAGAACTCATACTGAATACATTTATATGCTTTTGTCTTATTCATCAGTCTTTTGTCAGTTGGATTTACAAGGGGCACAGCTGGAGAACCTAGGAGGATAGACGGGGAAAGCTGCTTTTTTCCTCCTCTACAACTATAAAACTCCACTATGAACAAGAACTAAAATATAATGGAAACAACATGGCTCCTCTGGCTGCTATTTTCCAACACAATCGGGGTTGGGTGCGGTTAAAAAAGAAGGTAGGAAAAAGATGAAAACCTCAGCTTGGAAGCCAGGAGCTAGAGGTTAGTTCTGCACATTCCCAGTTTTCTCCCTTTCCGTTTATCATGGAAGCCGCCAATGAAACATGTACCAGCTGACCTGGAGATTCCGCCAATCCTTGCTAAGATCCTGGAAGCTCCAGCCAGCCGGCCACAAGACCCAGAACTGGCTCCGGCAATATTTAAAGTGGAACAGACGACAACCACAGGGTGGCGCCAAATACTGCCCGGACATGGACAGGTTTGTGCAACAGTCATGGACCTTTGGTACTGCAGCTTTTGAGCTGACCTGGTTCATACAATGGTTTCATTAGCTACTCAATGATGCTAGACTGCACATTAATTTTTAGACCTTAGTCGTGTTACAGTCTTAGTGAATTGTATTTATTAAGTAGCTTCTGAATGGCAATTCAAATAAACGTGAAATAATAGTCAGAGTTTATATTACCAGGGATTAAGATATGAACCTCTGAAAAGATATGAGAAAAAAGATATGGCAAAATAGTGTATTTCGGGTCCCTTCACTGAATTTTTTTTAAACATTTTACAAAATTCTTATGGGTACATAGTAGGTGTATATATTTATGGGTTACATGTGATGGTTTGATACAGGCATACAATGTATAATAATCACATTAGGGTAACTGGGGTATCCATCACCTAAAGCCTTCATTATTTCTTTGTTTCAGGGATATTCCAATTTTACTTTTTCAGTACTTTTAAAATATACAATAAATTACTGTTGACTATAGTCACCTTGTTGTGCTATCAAATACCAGATCTTATTCATTCTAAGTATCCTCAATGAAATTTGTAGCAGAAATTTTTGGAAATGTTGACAGGTAGAAGATGGAAGGGGGGAAATCTATTTAATGGTGAGAAACAATGCTCTTTGCTCTAGAAGTAGAGACTAACTCTCTTTCTGGAGTTCCTTTCAGGAAAATTATTTGGATGATACTTTTAGTTATGCAAGTGTAATGTAAAAAGACTGCAAAGAGGAAGATGTGGGAGAAACTGGCTCAAAGTAGCTAAATTGCTGTGAATAACAATATAGAGTTTGCTTTTGTTGCAGCAAAAGTTGCATATTTAGAAGAGTAATTTTATTAAAGCAGTATTTCTCAAACTTTTCAACAGATCCTCTCTGAGCGATGAATTTTACAGTTTATGTCGTGACCAAGTACACAAACACACACCTGTTTCACAATTTCCCTTATCACACACAGGTCTTGGATAATTTTTATTTATATTTTATTTAATATCTAAAAAATGCCTGTGGTTATTCATTATATTGACTTCAAGAATACCAGTGGATTGCAACCTACCATTTAAAAAATTTATTAGAGAAATGTTTTCATTTCCAGTGTAGATTTAGAGTGCAATTTATTCCCCATCTTTATGGTAACAAAGACTCCCTTCTTGACCAACCCCTAAAAAAGCTTCTTTAAACTCTCCCCCTTTTTTTTCTTTTTTCTTTTTTTTTTTTTGACTAGGCCCTATCTGAGCTTTGCTCTTAAGAGCCTGGTTTTAGCAAGAATCTTGCTAAGTCAGTTGGCCAGAACTTTCATCCTCAATATTTGATAACTTGGGCCTGCCTTCAGCAAGAATCCAGCCAAATCGATTTAGCAAGAATCTGTTATTCCTGATTTTCCATTCACTGACCCCTCACCCTAATCCTTGACTATAAATTTCCATTTTTTACGTTGTATTAAGAATTGAGCCAGTTTTAAACAGAGGTCTCTTCTCCCCTATTACAATGGAGTTAAATTGATTTTTTTTTTTTTTTTTACCATTTTAACCACTATCCAGCTCTGATGTTCTTTGACAGAGAAAGTGTGAGTATTCTTGTTCAAGCAGTTTCTGGTGGGAGATCCAGAAATGACTCACAAACTGCAGGAAGGACATGTTAGGAAATCTTCACCTCCCACTGCTTGACACACCACAAAATGGGTACTCATCTAGATTCATGACATTCAACCTGAAACGTGCCCTGATGTTATTAGAAGTAATTGAGAACATCGTGATGGTTGACTGGCTTCTTCTGATGAAACAGTGCCTCTGGGATGCATAGGACATCACTGATAATGTGAGAATCACTATGAGAAGGCATAGATCCCAGGACAGAAATGATGACCAGGAGGGAGGCACTGACTTTGAAGAAGGCAGAAATGCTGTGAGAACTTTATAGAGAGTTAGAGTTGTGAAGGTTTGCTAAAATCACCGACACGAGGCAGACTGACTAATTGGAGAAAACACATCCAAATTTACTTCATGTGTGTGTATTACCGACGGTGGATCCGTATGGGTCTGTGAATGTTTATGAGTGTGCAACCTCAGTTCTCGCCTCCACAGAAGAAAGAATTCAACTGAGGGGCAGAAGGAGAGACCAAGGAAAGTATTAGAGCAAGAGTGAAAGTTTATTAAGGAGCTCTGGAGCAGAAACAAAAGGAAGGTACACTTGGAAGAAGGCCAAGCAGGTGACTTGAAAGACAAGTGCACGGTTTGACATTTTGACTTGCAGTTTTATACACTGGCACGTTTCCATGGTCTTGCATTCCTTCTCCCCTGATTCTTTCCTTGGGGTGGGCTATCTGCCTGCCCAGTGGCCTAATAACACCTGGGAGGGGTGCATGAACAGTGTGTTTTCTGGCATTGTACGCACGCTCACCTGAGGTGTTCTTCACTCACCAGCTGAAAGTCCCCAGGAGGTTATATACCAGTGAAACTCCGCCATTTTGCCTCTTAGTGCTCATCCTTGAGCCCACTCGCCCAACTCCTCAGATCTTATCGGGAAGCTGCTGATCACCAGTTTCAGGTGTTTTCTATCTATAGGGGCACTGCCTTTCCCTGGCACCAACTGTGACCAATTATTATTTTAGCGAGACAGTTAACAGCTGCATGACCATCACTTGATGGTCACCTGACCTTCCTGGTTGTGGGGAGGGGGTCCTCTCTACCCTGCTCATATCTGAGTAGCTACCTATTGTAACAAATATTCAGGAGCCTTCAGAATGGAGACCCAACTTCCCAATGAGGTATAGAAGCTTACATACCATCTCGAGGTTATGGAAAGAATGGGGGCTTGCATCCAGGTAAAACAGGTTGAGGGAGGAGAGGAAGAGGAATTCCTATTAAGAGGCAACGAATAATTACTAGGGAGAATGATTGGGTCAACAAACAGAAATTAACTTATAAATAGTACTGTTTGGAATTTAAATGATCCCTGGAGACAATCATTATCTTGAAAAAGGATCTATTTAGGTATAGTCACATCTAGGTCTTCTTTTCTGTGATGGATAATGCCATAACTGGGAAGGAAAGGAGAACAACTGTTCTTGGTAAGTCAGTCTTATTTTTATGTAGAGAAAAAGTCTCTTCCACTTGTGCTTCTTGACCTCTAAGGGTTTTTAATTTAAAATACTCATTATACCAGGGAGACATATTTTGGGGTGAAATATTCTGATTCCCTTCAGGATAAAGTGACCTCTGGCATGTAGAGACAGTGAGGTGAAATGTAAGAGTCCCTGAGGAGTCTGCATCTGTGGTCTCAGAGAGTGGCTTTTCCAAGAAGTATTTTTAGTTTATTCCTTGTTATGTTTTCCTTCTATATTAGTGAAATTTCCATAAAGGCTTTTCAGAACTTGCAGCCGGGTTTACTTAATGCAGTGCAGAATTATCCTAAAGGTCTCTTGCATGCTTGGGGTGGAGCAGGAGAGCCTAGAACAGTACCTGGCCAACTGAGGCCAGAGAGACTGCAAGAGTGGTGGATACCAACATAGGCTGCAGTACCTGCTAGTGTTACAGTCTCACCAGTGCACCACAATGTAGCAGTCTCTCATTGTGAGGTATTACCCAGAGTTCTTCGTCTCATGCCCAAGAAAATTAAGGAGCATGGCCACAAAGGGTGAGTTTGGAGCAAAAGCTTAATAATCGAAAGAAGAATGTTATCTTCCACAGAGAGGGGGCTAGGAAGAGGGTTGCCATTTTTTACAGTTGAATGCAAGGCTTTTGTAAGAAACTGATGAGGGCTGGACATCTCATTTGCATAAGGCACAAATTTCAGGTAGCTTCACCCCATCTTCGTAATGCACATGTGGGCCCTTAGCTTGAGTTACTCCAAGATGCTTTGTTCCTCTTACTGCACATGTGTCAGGGGATGAAATTTTCCATTGAGGGCATATCTGAGCAAGTTACCTGTGTAGCCTTTCTTATCAGTGTGGTTGTGGGCATGTCTTAGACAAGGTCCGTGTGCAAGTTCCCTTGTCTGTGCCTGCAGGCTGTTCTTTTATTTGAAAGAAGTTGACTGAGGACCCACCCTAACTCCCTGCCTGACTGGTTTCTTCCTTTCTCCTCTCTCACTGGGGCAGTCATCTAGGAAAGGCCTGCCCACCAGTTTTGGGATAGTGTCATGGTGGCTTTATGAGAAGCTGAAGGAAAAGACATACAGGCCGTTTCCTCAGTGCACAGTGAGCTCTGGGACCTAAGTGGGTTTCTGTACTGAAAGGCAGGGGATTCAAGTCTTGTAATTTGTACAGTAAATTTAATGTTACTGTGTAACTGCCCAAAGGGTTCTCCTTGCCTACTGCCTAGAGAGAGCTGATTTGTTAAGAGAGGAAAATTGCAATAGAGAAAGAGTTGAATTCGCACAGCCAGCTGTATACAAGACCAGAGTTTTATTATTACTTAAATCAGTCTCCCCCAAAACTCAGGGATCAGGGTTTTTAAGACAATTTGGTGGGTAGGGAACTAGTGAATTGGGAGTACTGATTGGGTCAGAGATTAAATAATAGGGCATCAAAGCTGTGCTTTTGCACTGAATCAGTTCCTGGATGGGCGCCACAAGACCAGATGAGCTAGTTTATCCACCTGGGTGGTGTCAGCTGATCCATTAAGTACAGGGTCCACAAAATATCTGAAGCACTGATCTTAGGTTTTATAATAGTGATGTTATCCCCAGGAGTAATTTGGCGAGGTCCAGAATCTTGCAGCCTCTAGCTGCATGACTCCTAAGCCATAATTTCTAGTCTCATGGTTAATTTGTTAGTTCTGCAAGTGCAGTCAATCCTCAGGCAGGAAAGGGGTTTGTTTTGGGAAAGAGCTGCTATTGTCTTTGTCTCCATGTTAAACTATAAACTTAGTTCCTCTCAAAGTTAGTTTGGTCTATGCCCAGGAGTGAACAAGGACAGCTTGGAGGTTAGAAACAAGATGGAGTGGGTTAGGTTGATCTCTTTCACTGTCATAATTTTCTCAGTTATATTTTTTGCAAAGGCAGTTTCTACTGCGTTTATACTTAGAAGCTGGTGAAAAAGCCTGGGCTCTATGGTTCTCATGTCTTGGTGCCAAATAAACAGTGTGTTCAGATTTTAAAAGTGCATGATGGGGTCAGCTTACGTATTTGGATTTGGAATCAGACTTCACCATGTGTGCTTCAACAGAGGAGCATAGGGAAAAACTGCTTTACCAATGGACTTGTGTTCCACACAGTACAAGAGGCAGAGTTATAAGGTGAGGACAAACATGACTGTGGAAGTTCAGCAATGCAGGCTACCCACACTTTTCAGAACATTTACTACTATCACTATTATCGTAGCTCCCCTTCAGTGCTGCAGGTCAAAAACAGAAGCACCAATAATATAAAACCTCTTGTGTTTTAGCTTCTGGTACTGAGCTTTGAAAATAAAACCAGGCTGGACGCGGAAGCTCATGCCTGTAATCCCAGCACTTTGGGAGGCCGAGGTAGACGGATCACGAGGTCAGGAGATAGAGACCATTCTGGATAACACAGCAAAACCCCATCTCTACTAAAAACACACAAAAAATTAGCCGGGCGTGGTGGCAGGTGCCTGTAGTCCCAGCTACTCAGGAGGCTGAGGCAGGATAATGGTGTGAACCCAGGAGGCAGAGCTTGCAGTGAGCCGAGATCCCACCACTGCACTCCAGCCTGGGGGCAGAGGGAGACTCCGTCTCAAAAAAACAAAACAAAACAAAACAAAACAAACAAACGGAAGAAAACGGCCAGGCACAGTGGCTCATGCCTGTAATCCCAGTGCTTCGGGAGGCCAAGGGGGGTAGATCAGAAGGTCAGGAATTCAGGACCAGCCTGGCTAAGATGATGAAACCCTGTCTCTACTAAAAATACGAAAATTAGCCAGGTGTGGTCGTGGATGCCTGTAATTCCAGCTACTTGGGAGGCTGAGGCAGATAATTGCTTGAACCCGGGAGGCAGAGCTTGCAGTGAGCCAAGATCGCTCCACTACACTCCAGCCTGGGCGACAGACCAAGACTCTGTCTCAAAAAAAAAAAAAAGATTTTTCAAACTCTCCTTTCTAGTGATGTGGTCTGGATTATGGGGACCAACTCTCCCACTGAGAACAGCAAAATGATAGATTAAAAATTGTGTAATGTCTTAAAAGTATTAAAGATGTGACAGGTAGAAAAGAATCATCTGGATAAAATCAAGAGAAAGAAGGAACCTGATGAACTAATGGAAGACAAGGTCATTTTTATTGTGAGAACGTTTGTCTACCTAAAAACACTTGACCTTTCCTCTAGATGATCTCATGGCTTACGGGGAAGGAATCCAAAACCCAGAAATACCATAGTTATAGAATTTAAGCGATAACCTTTACACAGTGAGATGGGGCCCCAAACAGCCATCCTCTCAAAGTAAACGTACTCTAAAAAGAAACCCATTTCCACCCTCAAATCCCATGGGGTTTCTAGGAAAGTTGTCTTCATAATAAGTAATGATTGGAAAGGGATACTGTCACTGAGAAGTTGTAAAGAAAGCTGAAACTTTTGTGGATTTGCAGCCCAACTGATATCACCTGAGTGGCCAAAAAACACTTTTAATATCATAAATTTAATGTAAAATGTTTGAGAAGAAATAGTTCTCCTAGGCATCCTGTGTAGATGCCACTTTATCTTAGTCCTCAAAGAACACTCATGTTTCTCAAAGGCGACATAACAAAGCACATAAGGAAGAGGAAAACCCTGAGCAAGCAGCATCATAAGCAAAAGCAAATCAACGAACATCTATCAACACTTCTTACAGGAGAATCATCAGATACAGTTTATGAAACATAGATCATAAAAATAGATGTTACTATGTACAGAGAAAAAATGACAAACTTGTAGTATCTGTCCAGAAGAAGAAACTATAAAAAGTAATCTAGCATACCAAAAAAGTGCCAAATAGAAACTCTAAAAATAAAGATTAGATTACAATCTTTGAAATTCAATAACTTAATAGATGGATTTAAAAGCAAATAAGATACAGTGAAGATAAAATAAATGAACTGGAAAGTAAGTCATAGGAAATTGAATAGAAAGCAGCATACAGAAATGAAAAGATGGAAACATAGAAGAGAACTTAAGAGATAAGTAAGAGAAAAAGAGCAAATATATTATATATTTAATTGGAGTTCTTGAAGGAAAGTAGAGAGAAGGGCAGAGTCAATGTACGAAAATGATGGCTAAGAAATTTCCAGACACAATGAAAATCATTCAAGAATCCCACTGAATCTCTAGCAACTAATTTTTAAAACATTCTTTATCTGAAGACATTCTACTGAAAGTATAGAATACCAAAGATCAAGAGAATTTCTTCATTATAGCAAAAAGAAAAGAAAAAAGAGATATAAAATGCAACAGTTAGATGTATTATTGATTTCTTAGCAGCAACAATAAAAATCAGGAGATAATAAAATAATATCTTCAACTTGCTGAAAGAAAAGTACTGCTAACCTCAAAATTCTATGTCCAGAGACCCAACCAATTTGAAAGTTACTTTTATATTCAAATGCTTTTAATGAACTTTTTGAGATCAATCAGGGAAAAGAAAGGAAGTACAAATAACCAATGTCAGGCATGAAAGATCCTATAGAGCAGAAGTCAGTGTATTAGTCTGTTCTTCCATTGCTATAACGAATACCTGAGACTGAGGTAATTTATAAAGAAAAGAGATTTAATTGGCTCACGGTTCTGCAGGCTTTACAGGAAGCATGGCAGCACCTGCTCAGCTTCTGGGGAGGCCTCAGGAAACTTACAATCATGGCAGAAGATGAAGCGGGAACAGATACTTCACATGGTGGGCGCAGCAGCAAGAGAAAGAGCTACGGGGAGGTGCTAGACACTTTTACACAACCAGATTTCATGAGAACTCACTATCACAGTAAGGGGATAGTACTAAGGCATTCATGTGAAATCCGCCTCCATGATCCATTTACCTCCCACCAAGCAGTACCTCAAACATTAGGGATTACAATTCAACATGAAATTTGGTGGGAACACAGATCCAAACGATATCAGTTAGGAAACTACAGTTTGCACACTTGTTAACTGTTTCTGTGAATATTTATTTGAACATAACTACATCCATTCACTTATATATTGTCTATATTGTTTTCACAACAATAGCAGAAATGATTGTGACAGAGAACACATGGCCCTCAAGCCCAAATATTTAATATCTTGTTCTTGCTGAGAAATGAGTAAACTTTGTGTATTACAATACATCTCACAAAGAAGAGGTTGTGTGTAGAAACCAAGACCCCAAATAATACATAGGAGCACAATTCCGTTATACAAAAGTAGACCAGATTACACAACACTGTATAAAGCTGCATGTGTAGATTGAAAACTACGAAGAAAATAGCTCCTGTACAAAAAACTAGCCGGGCGACTTGGCGGGCGCCTGTAGTCCCAGCTACTCGGGAGGCTGAGGCAGGAGAATGGCGTAAACCCAGGAGGTGGAGCTTGCAGTGAGCTGAGATCCGGCCACTGCACTCCAGCCTGGGCGGCAGAGCGAGACTCTGTCTCAAAAAAAAAAAAAAAAAATAGCTCCCAGAAGAGTGGATTACATTTAGGGTAAGGAAGGGTGGTGTGTTTAGGAAAAGACTTGTGGGCTATGGTTTGTTAAGGTGTCTTTTGGTGATAGCAATGTTTCATGTCTTGATGTAAGTGGTGGCTATAAGTATGTTTGCTTTATGATTATTACAGTATTATTACTGTGCATGTATGTTTTCTGTACTATTATGGAATTTTGTCCCCCTCAAACTCAAACTTAAAAATGTTTAAGAACTAACCCCCAATGTATTTGGATACAGTGCCTTTAAAGAGGTAATTAAGGTTAAATGACATCATAAAGGGGAATCCCTCATCCAATATGACTGTTGTCCTAATACAAAGAAGAAGAGTCACCAGGGATACGTGTGCACGGAGAAAAGACCATGTGAGAAGGTAGCCATCTATAAGCCAAAGAGAGAGGCCTTAGGAGAAATCGATTTAGCTGGCACCTTGATCTTGGACTTCCTTTCTCCCTAACTGTGAGGAAATACATTTCTGTTTTTTAAATTACCCAGTCTGTGACATTCTGTTATGGCAACCCTAGCAAACTAATGCATGCACATTCTTGTTTATATGTTACATTTCACAATTTTTAAAATGGGGATTTTCTATGAATTTTATACATGTCACAAAAAGAGAGAGCTGTGCAAGGCCATTTTCTAAATAGTGTTTTTCTAAATAGAGGCATATTTACCCCTATATTTCGAGATTCTTTGCTTACATGGCCCTAGGAGATATCTTTGAAATTTGTTTATGTGGTCATTTTTTTTTTTTTTTTTTGTGATGGAGTCTTGCTCTGTTGCCAGGTTGGAGTGTGGTGGTGTGATCTTGGCTCACTGCAGCCTCTGCCTCCTGGGTTCAAACAATTTCCCTGCCTCAGCCTCCCAAGTAGCTGGGACTACAGGCACTCACCACCATGCCCAGCTAATTTTTTTGTGTTTTAGTAGAGATGGGGTTTCACCATGTTGGCCAGGATGGTCTCGATCTACTGACCTCGTGATCCACCTGCCTCGGCCTCCCAAAGTGGTGGGATTACAGGTGTGAGCCACCACGCCTGGCCAGTCACATGTTTTTGTAAAACTTGCAAACCTAATGTAACCTTAATCTATTAAGATTGACCTACTTCACACCTTGCCTTGTGTCTGTTGGGCTGTGTTGGAGTGGCTATAGCAGTTGGGGAAACTGACAAGGGACAGCTCTGTGGGGGATACATTTACTTTGGGTTTAGTAGGACACATTTCTTTTGGTTCCCAGTCACTTCTGGGTATAATTTATTGTTAGCCATATGGAGTCATAGTTGATATCATGATACAAATGTTGGTATCATTATATAAAAGTGCTCACCAAGGGAGATAAGTGGATAGTGAAAGAGAAACAAGTGTGAAATGTTTGAACTGCAAGCTATTCTGGGGTAATTTTTTTCTAATTGTTACCTACATAAAATTATAAGTGGTGGATTCTGTTATCACAGCACCTAGAATAAAAAGTTTTCTCATATCAAGATGTATTCATAAGAAACATACAATTATAAAAGCATCATACTTTTTTCTTTTTGATAACAGTTGTGCAAAATAGAATGTATCAGAATTTCTTATTTGTAAGGCTTAAACCACTAGCAGTAATATGAACAGCAACTACATTTGTAAGAGCTTATATATGAAAAAATCTTGGTAGAAGGCTTCCAAATTTGGCCACCATTCTAATATTGTATGAGGTGCAACCAATACTGAGTTTTGAAGCAAAAAGAAACTTTTCTTAACTACCAATAATGAAAAGTTTTTTTATCAATCGTGCTAACATAAAAACTGATTATCTTTCTATCTTCTATATAGAAAACATTATTTTAAAAATATTTGTCATATGGAAAGGCAATGAAATAATATGTAGCAAAAATGCAGAAAAGTCATTAATTATATAGGTGTGTCAGGCCATTATTAGTTGTTATTTTTTCTGAATTATATAATTTTTTAACATTACATAGATTTGTCATTTGTTGTGATTAATTTCTAATTCTAAATAGAAGCTGTTATACCAAATTTGGCATCCATAATGTTTTCTTGTTTGTTTTTGTTTGTTTGTTTGAGATGGAGTCTCGCTCTGTCACCCAGGCTGGACTGCAGTGGTAAGATTTCACCTGACTGCAAGCTCCACTTCCTGGGTTCATGCCATTCTCCTGCCACAGCCTCCTGAATAGCTGGGACTACTGGTGCCTGCCACCATGCCCAGCTAATTTTCGTATTTTTAGTAGAGACAGAGTTTCACAGTGTTAACCAGGATGGTCTCGATCTCCTGACCTCGTGATCCTCCCGCCTCGGCCTCCCAAAGTGCTGGGATTACAGGCATGAGCCACCACGCCTGGCCCCATAATGTTGTTGTTTTGAATGTCACCAAAATTGTATAAGCTTCAGGTCCCATAAAACCTGGATCTGCCTTAACCTAAATAATCAGATATTTGACTGATGAATTTTCCTGTCTTCTCTGATAGTTCTATCTTTCCTGTGATAAGATACAATTTTTCTGTAGCTCCATCTTCTCATATTTTTACACAGTAATCCTATTTGTGAAATTACCATTACTCATTGATTAGCCTCACATTGGTTAATGTTACCCTTCATGTGGAAAGAACTATTTTCTACACATTTAATTTCAAAGATGTGACCTTTAGTTACATGTCCCACAGCAAAGTAATCCTAAAATCTTAGTAACTTCAGCCTTGTAAGTCTTTGACTTCACACTCTTGTATTTTAAGGGCTTTGATGTCTTCTTACTATTCTCTAGCAAAATAATTTCCTATGTCTCAGTTGTTTTTACTGCTAATTTAGTTCACTGCAACTTCAGTCTAATCATTTTGAATACTCCTTTAGCTTTTATTTTGGTCTGTTTTCATCTTCTTTCCAAATACTTTATTTTCCTAATAAACTATATTATTTAATGAACTCAATTCCAAGATTCCAGTTAAAAGCTCAGAAGTCAAAGGAGGAAGAAAAACAATCTCAATTTAGACTTATCAATCAAACACCACCTAATATACTTTCCTCTGCATGCTGGAAATAGTTTCATGGAAGGGAATTTTACAACTACTAGATTTTTTCATTTGAGAGTAACAGAAAATCTTCAACATCATTTAGGAATGAAATTAATCTACCATATACAGATGTTTAATCAAACTGTCAAAAACTTGGCATTTGCATTATTTTATTGTTTTCAAAGTACTTTGTGCCCAGTGTTGTGTTAGATGCTATAGTAGATATTAAAGAGATGATAAGATGATATTTGCTTTCCAGAGAATATGGTCGAATTAGGATATGCACTATGCACATATGGAGGCTGGGCGCTGTGGCTCTTGCCTGTAATCCCAGCACTTCGGGAGGCAGAAGTGGGAGGCTTGCTTGAGGCCAGGAGTTTAAGACCAGCCTAGGTAACACAGGGAGACCCTGTCTGTACGAAAAAAAAAAAAAAAAAAAAAAAAATTAGCCAGGCATGGTGTGCATGCCTGTAATCCCAGCTACTGGAGAGGCTACGGGAGGAGGGTTGCTTGAGCCCAGGAGTTTGAGGTTATAGTGAGCTATGATCAAGCCACTGCATTTCAGCCTGGGTGACAGAGTGAGACCCTGTCTCTAAAAATAAAAACCAAACAAACAAAGAAAAAAAATGAAGTAACTAAAAATGATATAATCTAATATCAAAGCAAACAGGAAGAAGACAAGTTACTTATGAACTGGAGCTTTATGATAAATAAATTTAGATTAATAAACAGTACTGGAAATGATTTCAGAAATAAATGAGCAAATAATACAATGTTTGATATCAAACTTAGCAATAGTATTGGCAACTTATTAATCTTTCAAAGTCCAGCTTAAAATGCTGTTATACCCAGAAACTTTCCCAATCTGCCTAGTCAGAATGAATCACTTCACTCTCTGCAGTTTCTTAGCCTCTGTATTGCTCTTGAAGCACTTGCCAAACTCACATATACACAATTCACCATAACAGAGGGCACACTTCTTTTACATTAACTACAGAACTACTGTATGGTGCTTGATTCGTCTTTAACTCTTGATCCCATCCATGACCTTGCAGTAATAAACCAAATAATGGATACACTCATATTGTGTAATAAACAGACTCTTTTAGTTGCAAGTGACTGAAACCCAAAATAGAAGTGTAACCAAAAATTAAATGTACTGGCTCATATAACTGAGAAGTCCAAGAGTGGGTTTGGCATTATACATGCCTTGATTAACACGCCCAAACAATAGAATTTGTGTTCTGTCTCTTCTCTCCCTCTTTTAAATATACTTTCCAGTGTACACTCTTCATTAAAATACATATGACTGACTGTTTTGATAGCTCATGAACCCTGTAGAAGTTTTATCTTTCACAGGTCCATAAATCATCTCAGGAATGGATTCTGATTGACTCAGTTGGGATCATAGTTTTGGGAGAATGGGTGGGATATGATGATTAACCAGGTCTGGGTCCTTGTTGCCATTTGTAGCAAGGGGTAGGGTGAAGAGGATGGTTACTAGAATTGAAAAAACCACATGGGTTAAGTAAGGAAAGGACAGCTGGGCTGACCAAAATAAAAAATATCTACTCTGTGTGTGTGTGTGTGCATGTGTGTGTGTGTGTCTGTGTGTGTCTGTGTGTGTGTGTGTCAAAGTCTCACTCTGTTGCCCAAGCTGGACTGCATTGGCGGGATCACAGCTCAATGCAGCCTTGACCTCCTGGACTCAAGCAATATTCCCACCTCAGTCTCCCAAATAACTAGAACTACAGGTGTGTGGTACCACATCTGGCTACTTTTTGTTAACAGTTTTTTTTTTAATAGAGATGAGGTCTCACTATTTTGCCTAGGTTGGTCTCAAAATCCTAGCTTCAAGTGATTCTTCTGCCTTGGCTTGCTAAAGTGCTGGGATTACAGTAGTAAACCACCATTCCTGGCTGATGTCTACTCTAGAACGGTAAAGGGGGCTAAATGATTTACATCACAAATGAATAGTTGAGATGTGTACAGTGCACAACAGGTATGCAATAGTCTCTTAATATTGGGAAGGACCTGTCGAAAATATAGTGGTGAAACCATTATAATGGTTATAATGTGAACAATGAATTAGAATGGTGGAAATAGAGATATCAGAATTACAATCCAAGTGTGAAGGTTTGAACGACTAGATTGTTCAACAGCTAATGGAAATGGAGAGCTGTCCATGTGAAAAATGTAAAGAAAAGATAAGCAAGATTAAATGACCATGGATTATGTAATAAAAAGGAAAGGATTTCACGTTGAATTTTTTGACTTTGACAGATATTTAGAAAAAGGGGATATGAATATGTTTTGTTTTAAATAAAATATCTTATTTAATTAAGATGGATGATCGGATATCTTAAAATACATATCCTCTGAGCAGTGTGGAAGGTGGAATTTAGCTTGAGTAAAAGATAATGGGTAAAATAATACAGGAGGCATCTTTAGTATTAATTTGATAGTTGAAGCCATGATATTTTATGAAAGCACTATCTGAAAAAGCCAAGGAGTATGAAACTAACAATTACTGTTGGATTTTTCCTGAGGGAGATCAGTTTCAACAGGGAAGAAGAGAAAGATGCCCACTTGCAAGGGCTCAGGGAGCAAGAAAGACCATAGAAGTTTATGCTTCTTTGCTATGTTTGGCTCTAAAGAAGAAAGTTATGAAGATAACATTTCTGTAAATGTCAGCAAAGTCACATTGAAATTATCTTTTTGTAAGAGACAGTGATTAAAAAGACAGAAGATAAATATCATAACACGAATCCTTAATGGAAGGGAAGATTAAGAAGCAGTGCCAAAAGGAAGGCTTATTTTTGCTTGATCTTGCAGGGGAAGATGACAGAGGTGTACTGATTCTCCAGAGGAGATAAAGGAAGATGCTGCGTCTCACCGTCTGCTAATACTGTCACTGTTGAGGGAAGACATTAGCTTAAAAGTGTTAGGATTGTGGAGAAATAAGGGGGAAATTTCCAAAATTTTTAGATGAAAGATACTATGTGAGTCTTCTGAAGTTATGAAGAGTCCCACAGGATGCAGGTGGTACTCTCAAATGTCCTAAATGGAGGTTAAAACAGAGGGCTTTTTTTTTTTTTAAACAATGAGGAAAGCACTCAAGGATTTGCTCAGGATTTGGAGCTACGCTCTTCTTGACCATGTACACCCCTCCAATAATGTCTGTATAGAATATAGGGAAGGAGTATGATGATTGTTGCTGTCATATGAGCAGCTAGGTGGCAATTAGTCATATTTAGCTAATTAGGAGCCTAGTTTCTTGAGTCTGAATTCCAGACCACCTCTAAGTAGTCATGTGATTTTAGAGAAGTTTCATAACCTCCGCTGCCTCAGATTTTCCAGATGTAAAATGGTTAATAACAGTAACCTGTGTTAACCAGGTTACATCCTCCTAACCTGATGGCCTTTCATTAGTTTTACTAGGTGAAAGCTATTACCATTTAAACTACAAACTAAATTTCTCTCAAAGTTAGCTTAACACAAATCCAGTAATGACCAAGAGCAGTTTGGGGGTTAAAGGCAAGATGAGGGTTGCTTAGATCACATCTCTTTCATTGTCATAATCTTCTCATTGTTATAAGTTTTGCAAAGGTGATTTCATTTCTGGAATGTCATATAAATGGAATCACAGCATATAGCTGTTTGTGTATTTGAGATTTGTCTATACTGAATTACTATTAGGTGGGTGCAAAAGTAGTTGCAGTTTTTGCCATTACTTAAAATTACTTATAAGTAATTTCTTTCACACCAACATATCAACAGTTCATTTTTTATGTATTTTTTACTAATATTTAATTTTATAGATGTATTATAATTTATCCATCTTCTAGTTAATGACAACTTGGATTATTTCCAATTTTGGCAATAAAGCTACTAGAAAAAAAAATATGGTTTTTCTGTAAATACAGTTGCCCTTCATTTCCATGAGTTCTGAATCCATGAATTCACACAACCACAGACTGAAAATATATTAAAAACAATTTTAAAAATGCAAATACAAAAGCGATAAAGTATAATGACAACATACGTAGCATTTACATTGTATTAGCTATTATAATCTAATCTAGGTAACCAGGTAACATAAGTATTATAATCTAATCATTCGGGTAATCTAGAGATGATTTAAAGTATACAAAAGGATGTGTGCAGGTTATATGTAAACACTAGACCATTTTCTATAAGTTACTTGAGTACCTGTGGATTTTGGCATCTGAGGGGGTCTTGAAACCAATTCCGCATCAATACCAAAGAATAACTACATATGTTTCTATTTCTCTTGAGTAAATTCTAGGAGTGAGATTTCTGGGTCATATGATAAGTAAATCTTTAACTCTATAAGAAATTGCCAAACTGTTTTCCAAAGTATCAATTCTGTATTTCCATTAGTAATGTATGAGAGTCACATATGTGGTGTATCTTTGCAGGCACTTTATTGTCAGTGTCTTTTAATTGAAACCATTCTAATAGGGGTTTAGTTGTAACATACTGTGGCTGTAATTTGCATTTCCCTATTGAATAATGATGTTCAGCATCTTTTCATGAGCTTATTTATCCATTTATCATTTTGGAGGAAGTGCCTATATAAATCTTTTGCTCATTTTTATTGGGTTATTTGTTTTCTTATTGCTGAGTTGTAAAAGTTCTAAATATATGTTATGGATACCAGTCCTTTATCAGACATCTGTTTTGCAAATATTTTTCCAGAGTCTGCAACCTTTTTATTTTCTTAACATTATCCTTCAAAGAGCAGACATTTTTAATTTTGATGAAGAACAATTTATCTATTTTTTCTTTTGTAGTTTGTGCTTTCTTGTTTTATTTAAGAAATATTTGTCTCACTCAAGGTTCCAAAGAGTTTTTTTTTTTCTAGAAGTTTTATAAATTCAGTTTTTACGTATAGGTCTACAATCCATTTTGAGTTAATTTTTTAATGTAATGGTGGGTAAGGGTCAAGGATCACCATTGTGGATATGATATTCAATTTTTCAATAAGAAAAATCTTTCTCATATAAATTGCCTTGGTATCCTTGTCAATTGACCATATTATGTGTGGGTGTATTTCTAGATTCTTTTCTTTTTTTTTTTTTATCTATGTATCTATTACTATGGATGTAACAAATTGTCTTAATAACGGTGGCTTTAAAGTAAGTCAGGTAGCGTGAGTTCTGTAACTTTGTTTTCTGTGTTTTAACTATTCTAGTTCCATGAGATTTCCATATAAATTTCAGAATCAGTATATTGATTTCTGTAAAACAAAAGCCTGATGGAATTTTAGGATTTCATTGAATCTATAGGTAAAATAAGGGAGAATTGACATAATAACAATATTGAGTCTTCTAATGTTTTAAAAATGGAAATCATCTAGGAAAGGATTGAGCCTTCTAATGCAGGGGTCCCCAGCTCCCGGAACACAGACCAGCACTTGTCCTAACAGAACCAGGCTGCACAGCAGGTGAGCTGTGGGCAAGTAAGCATTACTGTCTCCTGTCAGATCAGCAATGGCATTAGATTCTCACAGGATTACAAACCCTACTGTGAATTGTGCATGCGAGGGATCTAGGTTGTGTGCTCCTTATGATAATCTAACTAATACCTGATGATCTGAGGTAGAGCAGTTTCATCCAGAAACCATCCCTCCCCACCCACCCCATGGAAAAAACTGTCTTCCATAAAAGCAGTCCTTGGTGCCAAAAAATTTGGGGCCTGCTGTTCTAATATATGAGCACAGTATGCTTGCTTGCTTGCTTGCTTCCTTTTTCTTCCTTTTTTTTTTTTTTTTTTGAGATGAAGTCTTGCTCTGTCGCCCAGGCTGGAGTGCAGTGGCGTGATCTTGGTTCACTGCAAGCTCCGCCTCCTGGGTTCACGCCATTCTCCTGCCTCAGCCTCCCGAGTAGCTGGGACTACAGGCGCCCACCACCAGGCCCAGCTAATTTTTTGTATTTTTACTAGAGACGGGGTTTCACCATCTTAGCCAGGATGGTCTCCATCTCCTGACCTCGTGATCCGCTCGCCTCAGCCTCCCAAAGTGCTGGGATTACAGGCGTGAGCCACCGCACCCGGCCGCTTCTTTATTTCTTTAGTCATTTTGTATTTCTCTCATCAATGCTGTACAGTTTTTAATAAATCTTGTACATACTTTGTTAGATTTATCCCTATCTCCCATTGTGGTGCTATTGTAAATAATACTTAAAAATTTTCAATTTCTAATTGTTTACTGCCAATATGTAGAAATGTCATTGATTTCTATATATTGCCCTTGTGTTCTGCAACTTCATCAAAGTCAATTATTAGTTCCAGCAGCTTTATTGTAGATCCCCTGTCTTTGTGATTTTCTACAGAGACAATTAGGTCTTCTGTGAATAAAGACTATTTCATTTATCTTTTTCAATTATATATGCATTTTTAAAAATTTTATTATATGTCTTCTATTATATGTTGAAAGGAATGATGAGGATGACATTCTTACCTCATTGCTGATTTCAGGGGAAAGCATTCCATCTGTTACCATTATGTATGGAATGTGTTTATAGATTTTTTCATAGATACCCTTTATAAAGTTGAGAATGTTCCCTTTGATTCCTACTTTGGTTAGGTTTTTTTCATGTTTTGTTTTGTTTTTTAAACCATGAATAAATGTTAAATTTTGTCAAATGCCCTTTGTGCCTCAACTGAGATTATCATATGTTTTTTTTTTTTCTCCATTAGTCTGTTAATATGGTGAATTAAACTTACTGATTTTCACATGGACCCAATCTTTCTTTCCTATGATAAACCCCATTGTATCAGGTTGTATTATTCTTTCTTTGAATATATTTCTTAATTTAATTTGCTTTTTTTTTTTTTTTTGAGACACGGTCTCACTCTGTTGCCCAGGTCTCAGTGCAGTGGCACAATCTTGGCTCACTGCAGTTTCTGCCTCCCAGGCCCAAGCAATGATTCCAGCCTCCCAAGTAGCTGGGACTACAGGTGTACACCACCCTGCCCAACTAATTTATTTATTTATTCATTTATTTTTTGGTAGAGGTAGGGGTTCATTGCATTTCCCAGACAGGTCTTGAACTCCTGGGCTCAAGTGACCCACCCACCTTTGCCTCCCAAAGTGCTAGTATTGCAGGTGTGAGCCACTGCGCCCAGCCTAATTTGCTAATTTTTAAAAAGAATTTTTGCCTCAGTGTTTATGAGGGATATCGGTTTACAGCATTGTCAAGTAGATAAATAGTAAAAATCACAAATGTACTTTTAAATTGTATTGTAATGACATGACAACCAAAAAACAAAATTAATTTTAATAATGTAATTTATTTAATATAACTATTACCAATAGTTATATTATATCAATGTAAAATATCGATGAAACATTTTGTATTTCTTTCATACTAAGGCTTTAAAATGTGGTGATTACAGCACATCTTAATTTGGGTTAGCAACATTTCAAGTGCAGAATAGGTACATTTTGCTGTTGGCTACAATATTGCATAATGCAGGTGTGAGGTTTTCTTTTCTTGACAATTTTTGTCTCATCTTGGTACCAGGGTAGCTTTGGCCTCATAAATGAGTTGGAAAGTACTTCCTCCTTTTATAATTTCTGGAAGAACGTTTGCAGAATTGGACTTATTTCATCTTTAAATGAAGTTTTCCTATTAAGTATCTGGCCTGAAGTTTTCTTCATTGAAAGATGTTTATGAATTCAATTTCTTCAATAAATGTAGGACTTTTCCAGCTATCCAATTATTTTCTATCGAGCTTTGGTAGGAAATCAGGGAGTTTTGCCATTGCATCTAAGCATCAGATTTATTGACAAATAGCTGTTCATAATGCTCCCATAATATCCTTTTAATATCTGTAGAATTTATAGTAATGTCCTTTCTTTTATTTATAATATTGATAATTTCTCTTTTTCTTTTCTTTTTTTAATTAACTTTATTTTTGAGCAGTTTTAAGTTCAGAGCAAAATTTCGAGGAAGGTACGGAGATATCCCATATACACCCTGCCCCCACACATGCATAACTTACTCCCATTATCAATATTTCTCATTAGAGTGGTACATTTGCTACAATTAATGAATCTGCACTGACACATCATTATCACCCAAAGATCATAATTTGCACTGGGGTTCATTATTGCTGTTGTATATTGGGTTATTTGGACAAAAATATAATGACATATATCCTCTATTTTAGTATCATAGAGTTGTTTTGCTACTCAAAAAATCCTCTGTGTTCTGCCATTCATCCCTAGCTCTGAGCACCTGGCAACCACTAATCTTTTCATGCTCTTCAAAGTCCTGACTTTTCCCAAATGCCATGTAGTTAAAATCAGACAGTATGTCACCTTTACAGACTGGTTTCTTTCACTTACTAATAAAGATTGAAGTCTCCTCCAGCCTTTTCATGGCTTCATAGCTCATTTCTTTTTAGTGCTAAGTGTTCCATTGGCTGGATGTACCACAGTTTACTTACCACTCACCTATTAAGGATATCTTAGTTACTTCCAAGTTTTGCAATTCTGAATAAAGCTACTATAAGGGTCTGCACGAAAGTTTTTGCAAAGACATAAATTTCCCACTCATTTGGGTTAAAATACCAGGAAGCATGAGTGGTGGTAAGTGTAAATTTAGTTTGGTAAGAACAGTTTTTCAAAGTGGCTATACCATTTTGCATTCCCAACATCAATGATGAGGGCTCCTGTTCCTCCACATCCTTACCAGCATTTGGTTTTGTCAGTGGTCTGAATTTTGGCTATTCTAATAGGTATGCAGTGGTATTTTACTGTTGTTTTAATTTGCATTTCCCTGATGACATACTATGTGGAGCATATTTTCAAATGCTTAATTGTCATATATGTATCTTTTTTTTTTTTTTTTTTTTGGAGACAGTCTCACTCTGTCACTCAGGCTGGAGTACAGTGGCAAATCTTGGCTCACCGCAACTTCTGCCTCCCGGGTTCAAGCGATTCTCCTGCCTCAGCCTCCTGAGTAGCTGGGATTACCGGTGTGTGCCACCACACCCAGCTAATTTTTGTATGTTTAAGTGGAGATGGGGTTTTGCCATGTTGGCCAGGCTGATCTTGAACTCCTAACTTCAGGTGATCCACCCACCTTGACCTCCTAAAGTGCTGGAATTACAGGCGTGAGCCACCATGCCCAGCCCATATGTATATCTTCTTTGGTGAGATGTCTATCTGTTAAGTTCCTTGGCCCATTTTTTAGTTGAGTTGTTTTGTATTTTCTTCACTTTTCTTTCTTTCTTTTTTTTTTTTGAGACAGAGTCTCTCTTGACTGGGATGGAGTGCAGTGGTGCAATGAAGGCTCATTGCAGCCTCGACCTCCCAGGCTCAAGTGGTCCTCTCACCTCTGCCTTCTGAGTAACGGAGACCACAGGTGTGTGCCACCACACCCAGTAATTCTGTTGTTGTTGTATCTTTTTGTAGAGATATGATTTTCCTGTGTTGCCCAGGCTGGTCTCAAACACCTGGGCTCAAGCAATCTGCCTGACTCAGCCTCCCAAAGTGCTGGCATTACAGGCGTGAGCCACTGCACCTGGCCAGCTTGTATTTTCAGTCTCTTGTCAGTGTCTTTCGCAGAGCAGAGATTCTTATTTTAATAAAGTCCAGTTTATCATTTTTTTCTTTCATTGATCATGGCTTTTGTGTCATATCTAAAGAGTCATTATATAACCCAACACCATCTAGATTTTCCTCTATGTTATCTTCTGGGAGTTTTATAGTTTTGCATTTTACATTTAGGTGACTCATTTAAGCAAATTTTTGTGAAGGGTGTGAGGTCAGCATCTAGAATCATTTTTGTTTAACCTGTGGATGTGCAGTTGCTCTAGCACCGTTCATTGAGAAGACATTGTTTCTACATTATATTGCTGTTGTTCTTTGGTTAAATATCAGTTGACTATATTTATGCTAATTTATTCCTCAGATATCTATTCCTTTTCATTGATCTATTTGTCTATTCTTTCACCAATACTACACTGTCCTAATACTATAGCTTTATAATAAGTCTTGATATCAGGTAGTGTCACTCTTTCAACTTTGCTCTTCTCTGTGAATATTGTGTTGCTTGTTCTGGGGCTTTTATCTTTCCATATAAACTTTAGAATCAGTTTGTCAATATCCACAAAATAACCTACTGATATTTTGATTGAAACTGCACTGAATCTATACATAAATTTAAGAACAACCAAAATCTTGACAATATTGAGTTTCCCTATCTTTGACTTTTTTATGATCTTAGTAGGCAAGCTTCTAGTTTCTCATCATTAAACATTATGTGAACTGTAGGTTTCTTGTTGATATTCTTTAATAAGTTGAAAGTTTTCCTCTATTTTGAGTTTAATTAGAGTTTTTATCATGAATAAATTGCTAATTTTGTCAAATACTTTTTCTGTGTCTGTGGATATGATTATGTAGTTTTTCTTCTTTAACCTGTTAATATGATAGATTATATTAATTGGTTTTCAAATTTTTAACCAGTCTTTCATACCTGAGGTCCTAAGTCCCACCGAGTTATGGTATGTAGTTATTTTTATACATTGTTGGTTTGGATTTACTAATATGTTATTGAGGATTTTTGCATCTAGGTTCTAGAGAGATATTGGTTATAATCTTCTTTTCTTATCATGTCTTTGGTTTTGGTATAGGGTATTGCTGACCTTCTAGAATAAGTTAGGAAGTCTTTCCTCTGCCTCTGTCTTCTGAAAGACATTGTAGAAAATTGGCATTATTTCTTCTTTAAATGTTTTATAGAATTCCCCAGCAAACTCTTCTAGGCCTGGTGTTTTCTGTTTTCAAAGGTTATTAGATATTAATTCAATTTCTTTAATGGATATGGGACTATTCAGATTATCAACTTCTTCTTGTATGAGTTTTGACAGATTATGTATTTAAGGAATTTGTTCACTTCACCTACATTACCAAATGTGTGGGCACAGAGTTGTTCATAGTATTCCTTTATTGTTCTTTTATTGTCCCTGGATCCGTACTAATGTCTCCCCTTTCATTGTGATATTAGCGATTGTCACCTCTTTTTTACTTAGCCTAATTAGAAGCTTATTGATTTTATTGATCTTTTCAAAGAACCATCTTTTGGTTTTGTTGATTTTTTCTGTATTGATCTACTGTTTTCAATTTCACTGATTTCCACTGTAATTTTTATTATTTCTTTTCTTCTGCTTACTTTGGAATTAACTTGCTGTTTTTTTTAAAATGTTTTTCTAAGGCAGATGCTTAGAAAATTTATTTGAGATCTTTTTTCTTTTCTAATATATGCATTCAATACTAGATATTTCCCTCTAAGCACTGCTTTTACTGCATCCCACAAATTTTGATAAATTGTGCTTTTAATTAATTAATTAAAAATCATTTATGATTTCTTTTGAGATTTCTTCTTTGATCCATGTTTTATTTATAGGTGTGTTCCTTAATCTTAAAATATTTGGGGATTATCCAGCTATATGTTTGCTATTGATTTCATATTTAATTTCATTGCTGCATGAGCAGATATTGTATAATTTCCATTCTTTTAAATTTGTTGTGTTTTGTGATCCAACTGTGGTATGTCCTGACAAATATTTCATGTGAGCCTGAGAATAATGTGTATTCTGCTGTTGCTGGAAGAAGTAGACTACTACAGATGTCCACTGTATCCAGTTGATTGATGGTGGTATTGAGTTCAACTCTGTTCTTACTGATTTTCTGCCTGCTGGGTCTGTCCATTTGTGAAAAGAGAATTGAAGTCTCTGGCCGTAATAATGCATTCATCTATTTCTCCTTCCACTTCTATGAGTTTTTGCTTCAAGTGTTTTGATGCTGTGTTGTTAGACATGCACACACATTAACGATTGTTATGTCTTCTTGGAGAAGTCACCCTTTATCATTATGTAATGCGCCTCTCTGTCCCCACAACTTTACTTGCTTTGAAGTCAGCTATATCTAAAATTAATATAACTACTTCTACTTTCTTTCAATTAGTGTTAGCATGATATATCTTTCTCCATATATTTACCTTTAATCTATAGGTCTTTATGTGTAAAGTGGGTTTTTTGTAGACAACATATAGTTGTATTTTGATCTGCTCTGATAATTTCTATCTTTGAATTCATGCATTTAGACCATTGACACTCAACGTTCTTGATGTATGTGGATTAATATCTACCACATTTATTACTGTTTTGTATTTTGTTGATCTTTTTTGCTTATTTTTTCCCACTCATCCACTCTTTTTCTGCCTTCTGTGATTTTACATTGTGTATTTTATATGATATTATATTATTTCATTTTCTCTCTTTTATGCTTCTTTTTTCACTTTTTATTAGTGGTTGCCCTAGAGTTTCCAATATACATTTACTAATCCAAATTAACTTTTAAATAATACTTTGCCATTTCACAAGTAGTGTTAATACTTTATAAAAATAATCCTAATTCCCCCCTTCTGAACCTTGTGTCATTGCTAGCATTCATTTCAATATATATATTAAACTGAATTATATATATATATTATATATACACACACATACACACATACATAAGCATATGTAATTGAATACATTATCATCATTATGATTTTGAACAAATTATTATCTGTTAGATCTATAAAGAATAAGAAAAAAGTTTGTATTCTACCTTCACTTATTTTTCTTCAATGTTTTTCCTTTCCTTATATAGATCTGAATTTCTGACCTATATCATTGTCCTTCTCTCTCAAAAAAGTTCTTTTCACATATCCTGCAAGATAGGTCTACTGGCGATAAAGTCCCTTGATTTTTGTTTGTTTGCTTGTTTGTTTGAGAAAGTCTTTATTTCTCTTTCACTTTTGAAGGATCATTTTATAGGATACAGAACTGTACATTGGTGGGATTTTTTTTCTTTCAACACTTTAAATATTTCCTTCCACTCTTTTCTTGTTTGCATGGATTTTGAGAAGCTAAATGTCATTATTATCTTTGCTCTAGTATAGGTAAGGTGTTTCTTTTCTCTGGCTGCTTTCATAATTCTTTCTTTATCTTTGATTTTCTGTAGTTTGAATATGATATGCTGAGGTGTAGAGATCTCTGTTGTGTAATTTTAGGGGGGAATTTACCCTATTTTTGTTTTCTGAGTTTTCTCAATATGTGGTTTGGTATCCAAATTAATTTGGGGAAAATCTCCATCATGATTGTCTAAACATATCTTCTGATCCATTCTCTCTTTTCTCTTCTGATACTCCCGTACGTAGTTGCCCCACCGTTCTTGGATATTCTGTCCTATTATTTCCAGTCTTTTGTTCTTTTTGCTTTTTAGTTTTGGAGGTTTCTATGGAAATGTCCTAAAACTCAGAGATTTTATTCTCAGCCATGTCCAGTCTACAAATAAGTCTATCAAATGCATTCTTCATTTCTGTGACAGTGATTCTGATCTCTAGCATTTCTTTTTGGTTCTTTCTTAGAATTTCATGTCTCTACTTACATTGTCCCTCATTTCTTATAAACTGTCCATTAAAGCCTCTAGTATATTTGCCATCGTTGTTTTAAATTCTGTCTGATCATTGCAGCATCTCTGTGATATCAGAGTCTGCTTTCGATGCTCATTTTGCCTCTTCAAACTGTGTTATTTGCCTTTTAGTATGCTATTTAATTATTTCTTGACAGCAACAAATAAAAGGAACTTCTGTAGTAGGCCTTTAGTAATGTGGAGGTGTGGTGTGTGGGAGGGGAAGCATCCAACAGTCCTATGATTGAGTCTCTGTCTTCTAATGAGCCTCAGTCAGACTGTGAACTCCACAGAAGTGGAGAAGCATCCCCCTCCCGCCTCATTGTCTTAGCTGGAAGAGTCTGGACTTGGTCTTTTCCTTTCTCCAGCTCAGTAAGGCTTTGATAATATCCCAGTGGGTGAGGTTCTGGTAAAAGAGTTTCTCCTGAGGACAGATTTTGCTAAGAAGATTATAATTCTCTGGGCTATTTCAAAAATGGTTTATTTTCCCCTCTCCATGAAGGAAGAAGCATAAGGGATTTTTTCTATGCCGTTTATTATGAGAACAGGCTGAACTCCTGAAGATAAAACTCACAAGAGTGTGGAAGCCCCCATATAGTCATATGATATGGTTTGCATGTTTGTCTCCTGAAAATCTTGTGTTAAAATGTGACCTCCAGTGTTGGAGGTGGGGCCTGGTGGGAGGTGTCTGGGCCATGGGGGCAGATTCTTCATGAATGGCGTGGTGCCCTCCCTGTGGTAATGAGTCCATGTGAGAGCTGATTATTTAAAAGAGCCTGGGACTTTCCCCTTCTCTCTTTTGCTCCCTCTTTCACCTGCCATGTGACATGTTGGCTCCCCTTTTGCCTTCCGCCATGATTGCAAGCTTCCTTAAGACTCTCACTAGAAGCAGAGGCTGGCATTACACTTCTTGTACAGCCTGCAGAACTGCAAGCCAATTAAACCTTTTGCCTTTATAAATTACCCAGTCTCAGGTATTCCTTTATAGCAATGCAAAAGTGCCTAAGACACTGAGCCTCCCTGGAGTTTTTAATTCTCAGAATTGTCCACAGTGAGCCTCTAGCAGTTCATCAATTATAGTTCAGGTTTTCCTACCCTGGCACTGGTTCCCATGGAGGGTTCTGCTTGTGAGTTTCTGCCCCAGCAAGTCACAATTCTCTGTATTCACCTGTCTCTCTAATTTTGGGGGCCATAATTTATCTTGTGATATCACTTATCTTACAGATCTAAAAAAAGTTGTTTTTTCAGTGTGTTCAGCTTTTTACTTATTGTTAGGATAGAGTGACAACTTCCAAGCTTCTCTGATGCTGTACCAGCAACTAGAAAGCTTCTCTAGTTTTTATTTTTGATCTGTATACTTAAATGTTTACCAATCGTACTCCTCTTTTCAAAGACCCAAATTTGGTTTCCTTGGTTCCATCTTATTGTTTTTCTGTTCTCAATCTTATTGATTTCTGCCATTATCCTTATCATTTCCTTCGTTCTGCTTGCTTTGTTCTTAATTTGAACCTTTCTCCTTTCCCACCTTCCAGTTTCTTATGGTAGGTGCTTTAATCATTGATTTGAAAGCTTCGTTCCTTTCTGATATAAATGTGTAAAGCTTTAAGTTTCCCTCAAAGCACGGCTTTAGTTGTATTCCACAGGTTTTTTTTCTCCATATATTTTTAAGTTCTTTTGTTAGGTTGGAACCACATAGAATTGGTACGTCTTCTCTGTGAATTGAACTTTTTATCAATCAGTTACTCATGAAATAAAATACATTATGTACTGACAATAAAACTGATTTACTTCAGGGACTATTTTTCATACATGACTTAGTGAATGAGTTTATTATTTATGAAAGCAAATTTTTTTAAGTTGCTGAAATTTTAGTTTACTTATATTTACTTATATTTAGTTGTATATATTTAAGATACATAAAACTTTATTTTAACAGATATAAATGTCAAAATTGAAACTTATGAAACAGATATGAGAAATATACCAGTTATATTTTCAGTATACACCTTTGTGTCCCATAGCCCCTTGAGCATATCTCAATTATGAATTCTATATTTGCTTGTTCTTTTTTTTTTTTCCGACGGAGTCTCACTCTGTCGCCCAGGCTGGAGTGCAACGGTGCGATCTCAGCTCACTGCAAGCTCCGCCTTCCGGGTTCACACCATTCTCCTGACTCAGCCTCTCGAGTAACTGGGACTACAGGTGCCCGCCACCACGCCTGGCTAATTTTTTGTATTTTCACTAGAGACGGGGTTTCACCATCTTAGCCAGGATGGTCTCCATCTCCTGACCTCGTGATCCGCCAGCCTCGGCCTCCCAAAGTGCTGTGGTAACAGGCGTGAGCCACTGCGCCTGGCCTCTCGTCTTCTTATATACATACCTGGGACAAAAACTGCCTCTTAATCTCTGATGCTCAGCCCAATAACTGATTCAGAGAAGGTATTTAATAAAGTATAACTACATAAATGCATAATTAATTACTCAGGCTTTCCTCATTTTGCAGAAGACTCTATTTTAAATACTGAACTCTCCTAAGATCTTTCTTTGAGTTTCATATCATGACGTACCAATCACCCCATTCTGCCATTGTTTCAGCATTGAAAGTCTTGCCTCTTGGGTACAGTGGCTCATGCCTGTAATCCCAGACTTTGGGAGGCTGACGCGGGTTGATCACTTGAGGCCAGGAGTTTGAGGCCTGGCCAATTCTGTCTCTACTAAAAATGCAAAAATTAGTCAGGCGTTGTGGCGGACACCTGTAGACCCAGCTACGTAGGAGGCTGAAGCAAGAGAATCGCTTGAACCCAGGAGGCAGAGATTGCAGCGAGCCGAGTTGTGCCACTGTACTCCAGCCTGGGTGATAGAATGAGACTCTGTCTCAAAAGAAAAAAGTCTTGCCTCTCAGGAATGTAGCCCCTCAGTCCTGGGAAAACTGGGATGGTTAGTCACCTTATAGCTTCTCAGAGTGAATCTGAATGCTTAAAATGAGAACAAAATAGTGTGACTTGAAATTATACTTTTAAAGTTGTAAGGCTGATGTCAGCTGGAATTAGTCAAATGAGTATAATTAAATCACGAAGTTCATTAACATGATTTTTAAGCTGGGCACAGAGGTATTTAAAACTTACAATTTGAATTTATAATGATTATACATTTCATTTTATTTTCCTGTGGAAATGTGTCCTTCCTTTGAAAAAATAAAATAGCTTTTCAAGACTTGTTTTGGTTGACTCTCGATTCACAGGAGGTCAAGAAGGCAAAATTGAATTTTAAAATGTTGTTTCTCCTTGGCATTACAGCTAACCAGATAAAAAGTAGAATACTGACTTAAGAAGCCAGCTGGGTGTCTGAATAATGCCACACAGCATGTACTTGACAGAGTTACCTCCATTTTGTGTTAACCATTTCTAAGGAAAAAAAAGTAGGCTTAATTTTGTTGGAGCGAACTGATAGAATAAGCTAACAGGTTTTTTTTCTTTTTTTTGACAGTGATTATTCATAACCTCACTTTCCCTTCTATAAACCCCAATTTCAATACCTTCCTCTGTTTTTCAGCAAAGTGTTTTTTAATATTGCAACAAGATATTATGCAAATATAAATCACACTGGATTGGACTATTTCCTTAGTAGCAAAAGCAATGTTCTTGCTGGGATGATAAGTGTGAATGTCTCTAATTATCCTTTACTACACAGCAGTCTGAGAAAAAAATCAGGCTACAAATAGAAAAATCAGCTAGACTGTATATGTTGAAAAATAAATTGTTAATTCATAAAGAACAAAGCAGTTAATTACTTTATGGGACAAACTTTATTGGTCTTTTCCAATTTCAGATGTATATGTATGTGATATAATTATCTGTATCTTTCACAGAGCTTATAGATTCCAACAAAATAATGATTCTTGCATAATTAAGAAACAATGCTGAGATATAAAAGTCAGCCAGACACAGTGGCTCATGCCTATAATCCCAGCATTTTGGGAGGTTGAGGTGGGCAGATCACCTGAGGTCAGAAGTTCAAGACTAGCCTGGCCAACATGACGAAACCCCATCTCTACTAAAAATACAAAAAATCATTCGGTCCTGGTGGTGCGTGCCTGTGGTCCCAGCTACTCAGGAAGCTGAGGCACAAGAATTGTTGAACCTGGGAAGCAGAGGTTGCAGTGAGCCAAGATTGCGCCACTGCACTCCAGCCTTGGAGACAAAGTGAGACTCGGTCTCAAAAAAAAAGTCATAAGTCAATACCATAGATGAGGCACGGAGATGAACACCAATGCAGAATGACTGTAAATGTCATCTGTTTATTCTGCTTCTTTCTATTTTTAAATAAAAAGATGGAAGGTAAGATGTAATTCTTAGTTTCAAAATTTGTAAAGAGATAATTGAAATGTACCTATTAGATCCTTATATCTTCATGGCTCTGTCAGTTCAAGAAAATGTTTTGGCAGCCAAGACAAAATAAGGGATGGGGAAAACTATATGATATGCTCAGGTGTATTGTCCAACCTTCCACTGCAGTACGTATTTTGTTCTTTTTTCTAAGTATGAATAAGGAGATTTTGCTAACTTTTCAGAAGTAACCAAAGACATTTACTTGTTCCTAAAATCATTAACAACAATAGTTAACATAGATCGAGTGCTTACTCTATGCCAAGCTAATCATGTGTAGGAGGGACTTAGTATTATTGTACCAATTTTAGAAATTTAAACAACAAACAAAGAAACCCTCAGACCTCACTTAACTTGATGGTTCAGAGATTCACAGCTGGTAAATGGAAAAACCAGCTTTGAAGCTCCTGGTGCCTGAACAAAGCCAGTGTTCTGTACCAAAGCCTCTCTACTAGGAAGGACTTCATATGCATCTATAGGAAGCTCTGTGTCCACATTTTATGCTGACACAGGTCCTGAGACTGGTATAAGATTGGGATATTCTTTTGGTTTGTGAGCAGATTTATAATGTGTGTATTTTTCAAAAAAAGTCTTAACATTATCTCCAACTATCTCATATTAAATTATGGTGTCTCACACATGAGATAAATTTGTAACAGATTTCTCACTCATGCATAATTAACCAGCCCTTCACAAAACATTTATAGGTAGTTTAGTATAGGAAGAAAGACTTTAGGATCATTACCATCTGTAACTTAGATGGCTGAAGACAACCATTTGTCATTGACACCTAATACATCCTATCCTATAGGTCGTGAAATGTCCTACTTATTTTCTATCCAATCTCACTTGATAACTGCACTGGTTCTTCCCACAACTTATTCTCTTACATGCACTGTTGCTTCTTATAGATTTATTTATAGACACATAACATCCTTTCAGTCATTTCAGTTAAGTAGTCTCTATAAAAAATAAGTTGTGCTGAATTGCTTCAATAAACCTTAGCTACCTTGTGATAGAGAGACCTTTTGGCTTCATAAGCTGGTCAAATTAATGACTTTAAAAAATCATTTGAGTATGTGCTACATTCTAAGATGCTCTATTCTCTAAATCCTTTCTAGGATGATCAGAAGAAATCCAAGGTAGAATTGTACATCTGAAGGTAAGACTTGAGGTTTAGTCTGTAAATTATTTAATTTGTACCTCAGTGTTTTTGTTTTTTAACTCTTACTCTAAACAGTGTCTGTTTATTTGTTTTGGTTTGCTTCCCTTTTTAAAAAAATTTCTGGTTAAACCTAGAGTAAAATAAACATCCAAACAAGCATCAGAGGTAGTGTGGGAGAAACAAAAGTCTAATAAATGCATTCACTCTAATAGAAAGAAGAAAGTCAGACACAAAACAAGAAATGACTGAGCAAGGTTACACTGTATAGTTTCCTTTCTCCAATATGTAGCCATTAGCCAGATGTGGCTACTGAGCATTTGAATTATGGGTTATTTATTTATTTATTTTAAAATTTTATTTAAAGTCTTTCTCTGTCACCCATGCTGGAGTGCAGTGGTGCAATCTTAGCTCACTACAACACCTGCCTCCTGGGTTCAAGCGATTCTCCTGCCTCAGCCTCCCGAGTAACTGGGACTACAGGCGTGCGCCACTTTGCCCAGCTTATTTTTCGTATTTTTAGTAGAGACAGGGTTTCACCATGTTGGCCAGGCTGGTTTTGAACTCCCAAACTCAGGTGATCTGCCTGCCTCGGCCTACCAAAGTGCTGGGATTACAGGCATGAGCCACCACGCCTGGCCGAATTATGGGTAATTTAAATTACTATGACATTGGGTTTTGAAGACTTATTATAGAAGAAAAAATGTTAATTATCTCATTAACAAATAACAGTAATATTTACATTGATTTCACATTGAAAATATTTGGCTAATTTTGTTGAACATGTTTGAAGACCTCTTAAATATGTCTACTAGAAAACATTATAGCACATAGATGGCCAACATTATATTTCTGTCGAACGATGCTGATGTAAAGCAAGAGAAAAGAGATTTTTCAGCCTTCACGATCAAAGAAAGCTTAACAGAGGAAATGCTGGAGAAGGACACTGTATAAGATGCCTGTGATACAGTAAGGAAAACCTCACTTTTGAGGACCCCTCACTGACTTGGAGAAACATACCCAAGCCAGTGTTTATATTTGGCTCTCTCTCATGATCCATCCTTATTTTACAATAGTGATACAATTGTTATTAAAGCTGAGCAAAGAGATTGGTAAAGAAATAAAGGACAGGACAGAATCTTGGTAACAGCAATGATAGGAAATACATAAAGCAAGTGTGTTCGCTGTGTAACACATTTTACATACTATAACGGAGTATGTATTTCATTCTCTCTCCAGGCTTGCCATGGTTTCCCAGGGGACACTGTATGCTTCCCTATTCCACTGACTTTAGGCTTGGCCATGCGACCAGCTTGACCAATGTGATGTGTACCAGTTCTGAGTGGCAGTTTTGAAAGACATGACTTATTTCTTCTTGCCCTTTTGTAGTCCTGTCATCCTGAGATGAACAGATTCCTCCTGCTCATCCCGAGATGAACAGATTCCAGATAATTGCTGCTACTTCAGCTTAAATCTGGAATAATTGGATTCTGAATTGGATTGGACACATGGAACAGATCTGAACCAAAGCCAACCCAGCCTCATTGAGCCAGAACCTACCTGTGAATGTGAGCAGAAGAGAAATGTTTGAGAGATGCTCATTATGCAGCATTATTTCAACAAAACCTGACTAATACACATATACAATATAATTTATCTTCACAACAATTCGATGAAGAAGGTACTGCTAGCCTCATTTCAAACAAGGAAAATGAGGTACAGAGAGATTAAAATACTCAAGTCACACAGCTAATAAATGGTGGGAACCTGATTGGAACTCAAGAGATTCCGACTCCAAATCTAGATAATAATGACTCTGAAATGAAACTGTAATTGTCTAGTGGGTTCATCTTGCCCACTTGCCTAGACAGAACTGATTTCTCAAGACAGGGGAATTGCAATAAAGAAAGAGTAATTCACACAGAGCTGTCTGTGTGGGAGACCGGAGTTTATTTATTACTCAAATCAGTCTCCCTGAGCATTCTGGGATCAAAATTTTTAAGAATGACTTGGTAGGTGGGAAAACCAGTGAGCCTGGAGTGCTGACTGGTTAAGTAGGAGATGAAATCATGGTAAGTTGAAGCTGTTCTCTTGTGCTGAGTCAGTTCCTTGGTGGGGGCCACAAGATCATGAGCCAGTTTATCGATCTGGGTGGTGCCAGCTGAACCATCAAGTACAGGGTCCGCACTGATCTTAGGAGCAGTTTAGGGAGGGTCAGAATCTTGTAGCCTCCAGCTGCATGACTCCTAAACCATAATTTCTACTCTTGTGCCTAATTTGTTAGTCCTACAAAAGCAGTCTAGTCCCCAGGCAAGAAGAGGGTTTGTTTTGGGAAACGGTTGTTATCCTCTTTGTTTTAAACTATGAACTAAATTCCTCCCAAAGTTAGCTCAGCCTATGCCCAGGAATGAACAATGACAGTTTGGAGGTTAGAAGCAAGATGGAATCGGTTAGGTCGGCTCATTTATAATTATGTAATGGCAGTTTCAAAACTTACTTTTATTTTACATATAATGAACATAATTTCTGTATTATACTGTAGAATATTTACTTGGGATTTGCATGTTTGCTTTGTTCTGATAGTTATGGATTCTACTCAACCAAGGTGTAAATTTCTTGAAAGTTGGGTCCTAGCCTGATGCTGCTTTGCATTCACTGCAGTATGGAGCCTAGCACGCACTTTGTGTGCTGTTGACTTGCAGAAAAGGTTTGAAGATTGATAGATTGATGTGATGACTTTTTATCTTATATTCACTATTCATATAACATAACAGACTTCGTGATCACCAAACAAATTAGTCTTTGTGTTTATGCTTAAGGGCTTAGTCTGAATAAGAATAGCTCTCCTAGCCCTGGGCAAGAGATCTTAGTTGATGGCTTTGATTCAGGACTCCTGATTCATTCATGGCTTATACTCCCTGCTGTCCTCTGGAGGGTCTCAGGGTCACTGCATTTTGTGCTTTTGTGTAAGAAACAGCAAAAAGCATGCAAAGGCACAGCAACAGAGCTATATTTTAAAGAAACACAATTCCAGAATCCACTTATTTTAAATTCCAAACAAATGAGCAGTAAATAATGTGAAGAAAATGGGGCTTTCCAAAATATAACACCATAGTTCCCTGTAGCCTTTACCTCTAAGATATCAAAACCTTTGAAGCAAATAATTATTTCAGATGTTAGCACACTTTTTTCCTCTTAAAATTATGGAATTCCCCATTCAAAAATTTGCCAAAATTGAAGAAACAGATTAACTATCTATAGTTCAAAGAAAAATTATATTCTGGTAATTTTTTCTTTATTATTTTTAAAATTTTGGCAAGCTGTGTAGTTATTATACCTTCAGTGGTATTATTTATTTCTCAAGTTACCACTCAGAGTCCTGCATTTCAGCCTGAAGGATCTTTGTAGCATTTTTATAGAGCAGGTCCATTAGCTATAAACACCCTTAGCTTTTATTTATCTAGGAAAGACTAAATTCCTCCTTCCTCCTTGAAGGACAGTTTTACTGGATAAAGAATTCTTGATTGAAGTTGCTGTTGGTTTTTTTGTTTGTTTGTTTTGTTGTCCTTTCAGCACTTTAAGTATTCCATGTCTGTCCTTCATGATGAGAAATCAACTGCTAATCTTAGTGAGCAGGTAATGTTTGCATTGACACACTTCAGACAGCCTGTCTTGTTAAAAATGTGTTAAGGTGAAAATGAAGGAGACAGATAAAAGGATTTACTGATAGAGAAACCAGTGTTTCATTGGATCATAGAATCTCTAGGCTAAAAGGAATATGAAAGGTCATTTGTCCAACGGTAAACACATCGGACCAATCTGCTTCAACTGTTATGTAACAAAGTTATGAGTTGTTTTTCAGTTGCCATGGACCCCTAGGCTGAAGACCATATAAGCTGAGCATGCCCCAATGAACCACGCATGCAACCATGAGTAGAACTTAAGTACTTGAACTAAGAATCAGGGGCTAAATTAAGAAGCAGAGACCACATGGCAGGATCCAGGATTCAATCAGATTGAGCCCTGGTGTCACCCCATGGCAGGATGCAGTCAGATCATGACTCCTAGCATCACCTCATTGCAAGATTCAATCAGATCACATCTCATTACTCTGTGCTTATAAAATGCAACCTAGCCCCAGCTCTGGGAGAGAAATTTGAGCATTTCCTCCTGTTTCCTTGTGAGTCGACTCACAGTAAGCTTTTCTCACTGCAAAAACCCAGTGCTTCAGTGTTTGGCTTTCCATTGTGCAGTCAAATGGACCCAGTTTGGTTCAGTGACACAACCACTGTGACTAAAGGTATATGAGCTTTTGAAGTATACTCAAATGTTCTAGTGATATATTGAATAATTGTTAGGATTCAGGGTGTAAATCTGAATTAGTTGTATATAAGGAAGATTGTACATTATCAGGATTTGTTACTTCTGCTTTGTAGGCTGTCAAATTTATTTCAGGGCAACCAATGAGAAAGTCTACAAAACCAGGAAATACCCAAGGCATTCCTGTCTTAACCAGAGCCACAGCAGACATCAGTAATCAACCATGGCATTCTCCCACAGAGCTCATATTTAGTTTTCTCAAATCTTCTCAAAACTTCTCAAAACAGATTTTCCACCTTCCTACAACATCCCTAAGAGTTTATCTATCAAATGGAGAGTGACAATCTGTGGGCATTTGAGATCTCCCTAACACCCTCAGCCTCATATACACTTTTTCCCAGTAGCAATGCAAGAGATCAGGTTGTGATGTTGGCTCCTAGAGCTACCTGATTCGTCTCAAGCCTCCTTCCTTCCTTGTCATGTATCTGCACTTACCAAAGAGCAAGGACTAATTAAGAATAGCACAGGAATCATTAGAAAAGTTGCTTGTAATCATGTTTCTCATTATTTTTACATTTTATTAACCAATTTCTGTTTATCCTGAAAAATATGAGGGAAATATACGAAACAGGGTGGCAATGTTCAGATAATTGATAACAAGATATGATTCCTACATCAGATGCTCTTTCCTTTCCTGTTTATTTCTTTTTTATTTTGGTTGTGGGGTTGAATGTAATAGCTTTGTTTCAAGAGAGAGTTTTGGCAGTTTCTGTAGCTTCTGACACTTCTCACATCTCCAGGCATCTATTTGCACATTAGGAGGCATCGTGGGAGACTGAGAGGTCTATTTTTTCCATATATGGGCAACTACAAGGAGAGATAGCCCTGAGGAGAGAAACAGGTAAGCAGCAGAGGAGAAGGTGCTGAATTTTATCTCCACCTAGCCAGCGTCAAAGAGTTTAACCCTTTGACAACTTGTAGAGCACAAAGTATTTAAATGAATGGAGGATTCAGTACTCTCAGCATTTATAATTTCCAAGCAGAAATGTGGGGCAAGGTAGAGGCTATGATGAAGGCAGGGTAGATAAAGAGTAGTTACCCAGAAAATATTTTTCTTAAATTTCTATTCCACATTTTTTTTTGATGGGATGCAAAAAGGACATGTGACTAAACACAGTATTGAATTTGTTTCTCTAAGATCCTAAACTTTTCCAGAATAAATTTATGTAGGGCAAATTTTTTATCATAGCTATAGAAGGCATCTTAGAATTCATCTAAAGCAATCCATTCAATTTTTCAGATAGGATCCCAAGGCTTCTAATGAAACGATTTGCCTAAAACCACAGGGTTGTTGGCTGGCCTGAAACTGACTCCCAGATAGATTTTTCCAACTGTGACTTTTCTTCTGAACAAGAGAAAATAAGAAATAATATTTATGATTATTTAGTTAAATCTCCCAAGGACAATACATAGATAGTACCAGTGTAAAGAATAGGGGAGAAGTTAATTCATAATATTCAGTTAGACCTCAGTACCCTGGTCAAGAAAGCCTGTACTAGCACATTATCACTATCTGGCTTCCACAAACTATTTGGGGACTGATTGATTACATGAAAGCCACGGCGGGTTTATAAGAGTTCTCCAATTAAAGTATAAAGCTTACTGGTTTGGGCTGTTAGCAGATTTAGGGCTATGGAAACACAGCCTGTTTCATCTGTGACCTTGAGTTATGATTCATTTTAGATAAGAAGTGGATAATATATTTAAGGGAAATCACCTTTGAGCCACCTTGAAAAAGAAGCATAAATTTCACTTGTATTCTAGTTCGTTGTAATAATGGCTTTGCCATAAAATGTCTCCTAAATAGCTTGAGACTGAAAATGCTGGCTAATAAAAGCATATTGTGTGCTTATTAGAGAAGAGCAGAATGCCACAAAATTGAACAGTTACCTGCAAATAATTGTCAAGAGCTTGCTTCCTAAAAGAATTTGCTCTTTCCCTGGGTGGTCATCCAAAACCAAATGTGTATGGGAGCAGGAATCCCTTCCTCTTAGACTGTAGTGGTGATGCTTAAGGAACAGTCAGAGATAAACATAATCAAAAAACACCCAGGAGCTGACTGACTGCAGGAGGCAGAATTCGCTTGTGAACAGGACCAGGCAGCAACTTAGATTCATCACTTTATATACAAATGATGACTTATTTGTTATTTTTCTTATAGTCTGTCCATGGATAATTAAATATTTGTAGGTGAAAGAAATAGTAACACTCACTGAAATGAATCCACCATCCTTTATGTATGATGCCACTGTTATTGGAAGAGATGACCTTGATTTTTGATGCCCTCACCAATACAAGCTTTTAATTCAGAACCACTCATTTTAACCCAAATGGCATGGCATGTTAGAAGGGCTCAGGTCCCCCATGAAGATATGCTATTGTGGAGTTTGATGGAATCTGAGTACATTTCAGGACTAAGAATGCAAGGCACTGGGCATTTCAGTTGTCTGAAATGAGAAATTGAAATCAGGAATGAGGATCAAGTTCACAAAATTAGATCATAAGTCTGTGTAGTACAGTGGCTGTCACTCCTTTGCCAACCTCTGTAATAAAGGCTGAGAAAACCAACACATGGTGCCTTGACAGTCCACTCTGCAGTGAGAGGTGAGCATGGAACACTGTTTTGACTAATGAAACAAAAAAAGAAAATGCTTAGAATTGGTTTTTGCTTTCCAAATTAAAAAATGTCAAAAGTGGCTGAATATGGCCCCTTCTTTTCTCCCTGCTTTGAATGTGGAGGCAATGTTTTTGAAGAGGAAGCAGACATCTATTATTCATGAAGGGAAGAACACAATGACAAAAGGCAATTTTCAAAAGGCAAAATAAGAACTCAAAGGAGAGTTTGAGCATTGGTCCCTAATAGAGTCACCAGTAGGTAAACCAAAATGATCAATCACCTGCTTTAGGACTTTTTGTTAGGAGAGAAAAATTCATCCCAATTTGTTTGAGCCACCGTAGTTAGCATATACTGTTATACTCAGGCAGCTGAAATCCTAGCTAATCCAGATAATTATGACAAAAACAGGAACCAGAGGCCAGCATCAGGAGGAATAAGGAAAGTCTGATAACCGTAAATGATGCATTGCTCTTGCTGTTTTCTCCGAATCCTATAGACTCGTACTTAAAATTTAACCAACTGGAGCATCTTTGCTCCCTTTTAGGAGCCTAACATAGAAGAAGAGAATTATGTAAGCAGGTTGCAGTGACTGCGTCTTGCACGCTTTCTTTGGACTATAGCTAGTGTCTGAGCAGAGGAAAACATCCTCTCGCCTCTGTCCTCTCTTTGCCTTCTTCATAAGAGCCTTGGAAATCCTGTAAGAGTGGTTAAGTGAAGTGGGTAATCACACTGCTTTGTTTTACTTAGAGCCAAGAGGATCATTTATAACTCTTATCAGGCCTTAAGAGCAGCTCTTTTGCTGAAAAGCTGGAGGCCTAGCAGGGAGGAAAATTATACAGAAACACATATAAACTGTTTCCTGGGGACCACTGCACAAAGTGGGATAAATGGAAAACACATGACCTATGTAAAATTACCCTCTGCTAGCCCTGTCTCGGCAAGAAGCAGCTCAAAGGAGAGACTGGCTCCCCACTAGGGACATAAATGGACTTTCCAGGTGATGCTGTGTCAGACCTTAAAGATTCTTGTCTGTTAAAATAAAGCAAAATAAAAGCAGTTCATAATTGTTCATGCTCCAGTAAAAGAAATGCAAACGTCCAATTTTTTTTTTTTTTTTTTTTTTGAGACAGAGCCTTGCTTTGTTGCCTAGGCTGGAGTGCAGTGGTACAATCTCAGCTCACCACAACCTCCACCTCCCAGGTTCAATCAATTCTCCTGCCTCAGCCACCTGAGTAGCTGGGACTCCAGGTGTGTGCCACTATGCCCAGATAATTTTTGTATTTTTAGTAGAGATGGGGTTTTGCCATGTTGGCCAGGCTGGTCTTGAACTCCTGACCTCAGGTGATTAGCCTACCTCAGCCTCCCAAAGTGCTGGGATTACAGGCTTCAGACACTACACTCAGCCCCAAAGTCCTATTTTTTTGAAGTCACAAATCTATGACTTTAAAAGGCCCTCTCTACCCATGCCCCTACCACCACCCAAATCCATGTACCCTTGTGGCTGAAATGTAATATTTTGGTAACTTTCTTTTGTATTAGCCATTACCTTCCTCAAGACATCCTCTTTTAGGATCCAAAGACTCCTGGAAAAGTGAAAAGAGGGAAAGAGGAAGGAAAGGAGTTAATAACATTTATGCAGGGCCTGTAGTGAACCAGGTAGTGTAGTAAGCGCTTTATTAAACTGTGTGCTGGGTATGGTGCAGTGGGGCAAATATGTGTGTGTGTGTGTGTGTGTGGTTGGGGATACACTGGGTGGGGAACGTGGGAGGGGAAGGATAGAAGAGGGTCTGGCTGAGGTCATGTGACAGGAGAGATACCAGTGTGAAGAGAGTCAATAGGAAATGTGGAATGGGGGATACAGCAGGTATTGAGTGACAGAGGATGTTACTTACAAGACTCTATTGGGATGAGTAGACAAAGTCCCAGATCTCTAAGAAAAGAGACATTGACTGAGCATTAAAGAGGCTGAAAAAGAAAGAGAACAAAAATCGAGAAAGTGTCAAAAACATGGACAAATGTTGGCATTTCCCTTTGACCATGGGGGCAAGTCTTTATGAATTCCATGACTGGAGTCCAGAGGGCTCTCTCTGAATACCTCCAACACTTTCAAGGGAAACAACAAGCAAGCAAACAAACAAAATGCATGAACATGCCTGGGAGCATGTCACTTCTACTTGGCAGCAACTATCTTCACTCCCAAAGGGCCATGCTGTTGGGCATATTTAGCTAAGGAAGCAAATCACTGTGGAATAGTTTCTGCTCCCGGAGAAATAGCGATTATGAGCAGGATCAGTGTTAACTGTCAAAAAGCTTGAAAAATGTCTTTACTTAAATCCTACCCTGTGCTGACTTCACACTATTCCCCTCCACCACCAAAAGATGTTGAAAGAAGTATTTTCACTAACACCCCACCAAGGAAACTAAAATTACAGTAGGCAAATAGCTGCAGAAGAAAAACAAAAACACAAAGGATTTGAATGGAAAGCCCAAATGTCTTCCATTCTTCCACAGAAAACCATCAGAAATGCAAATATCAGGACTTGTAGGGTTATAGGTCATAGCTGAGGTTAGCTAATCTTGGTAATAAAGAGGCGATCACAAATCTTTTATTACCTCTGTGGAGCTTCAAGCCTTTTGTTTGTACCATAGAGGTCGTCTTTGGAAATGGATCAACATGGGAAAAGGTAAGTCTTATGATACGGTTAGACTGCGTCCCCACCCAAATCTCATCTTGAACTGTAACTTCTATAATTTCCATGTGTCATGGGAGAGCCCGATGGGAAGTAACTGAATCATGGGGGTGTGTCTTTCCTGTGCTGTTCTCATGATAGCAAATAAGTCTCATGAGATCTGATGGGTTTATAGTGGGGAGTTCCCTTACACATACCCTCTTGCCGGCCCTCATGTAAGACGTGACTTTGTCCTTGTTCACCTTCAGCCATGACTGTGAGGCCTCCCCAGCCATGTGGAACTGAGTCAATTAACTTTCTTTCTTTTATAAATTACCCAGTCTCGGGTATGTCTTTATTAGCAGTGTGACAACAGACTAATACACCTTACTAAGTGTTTTTCTAGTACTTATAAAACACCTTTTGTTTGTTTTTTCCTGCAACTCAGCTATGGAAGATACAAATCTTATCAGGGTAATGTTTAATTCTTTTCCTCTTAAGATAAACATGAAACTGTGTTTAGGAATCATGAGCAAAATAATAATTATGAAGCATGATATATTTGGATGACTTTGTTTTGGGCAGAGGATAGTATCTTGTAACTGTTAGGACTCTGAAAGACAGAAGTAAAAATGGAGACTTGAATATCTTCTACCATGGCTTTTTGCTCTTAGCTATTCACCCCCCAATCTTCTGGAGGCTGTACCCTATGTTATATGTTACAGAGAGAAAATAATCATGTAGAACAAATGTAATGACTTGAAATATAAAAGTGATTTATGGTGAGGAAATTCTTTCATAGGAAACCATTCTCTCAGAAGTTTTCCTGAAAGTCTCTGGGAATTTATGAAACGATTTTGCTGGTGAAGCTTATTTTTAGCTGTACCCCATGGCAGTCTCCTTGCAAAAGAAATGGGGATTCTGTTTATGCTACAGAAATTGAAGTTCTGCACAGCAGTCAATAGAAAATAATGGATATCAATTTCACAGCTGGAACTGCTGACTTGATCAGATTGTGTAACTCTCTTCTCTAGGGGGTCTTTTTAATAAATCCATGGAGAGTGGTGTCATGTATTTAACGAGAAAGCTTCAGTCTTTTATTCTATACATAGAAACGAGTAACTAAAGGGAGCTTGACCACCTTACAGTAACTCACATTCCTGAATACATAAAAATTAATGAAAAACAGACAAGGGATGTTAGATCTTTATTGTATCTGGAAGGAGTTGTCCCTTTCTAGGACTTGAAGGGCACTCTCATTCCCATTTTTATCTTTTTTTTTTTTTTTTTTTGAGATGGAGCTTCACTCTTGTTGCCCAGGCTGGAGTGCAATGGCGCAATCTCGGTTCACCACAACCTCCACCTCCCAGGTTCAAGCGATTCTCTTGCCTCAGCCTCACAAGTAGCTGGGGTTACAGGCATGCACCACCACACACAGCTAATTTTATATTTTTGATAGAGACGGGGTTTCTCCATGTTGGTCAAGCTGGTCTAGAACTCCCTACCTCAGGTGATCCACCCACCTTGGCCTCCCAAAGTGCTGGGATTATGGGCATAAGCCACTACACTCGGCCTTTATCTGACTTTTTAAAAGCTTATATTGTTCATCTCTCTTCTCAGAGAGAAGTTAGCCAGATGTGTTGCTTTGACCAAGGTGCATTCCCCTTTCACTTTCTCTTTGATTTGTCTTCCCCCTGGCGTAGTTTGCATTGGGCAGGATCTGACTTAGGAAATCTGATCTAATTTTCTACCTTTACATTGGGGAATAATAAAAGCACCTATGTTCCAGATAAAATTGTCATAAGGATTAAATGAGATAATAAATGGAAAGAATTTAGAGCAATGCCCAATGCATAGAATGTTCTTAAAGATGTTGGCAAAAAATCAGCAATCCAAGCCCTACTTGTTCTGCCATCTGATCAATTTAGAGGACAATGTTAGTAAAAGCAATCACTAAAGCAGATGTCTTCAATTCTTACAGGAAAAGGTTACTGTGAAATCCAGAGAAGAGAATACACTGCTATCCTTTCCTTTTTTAAAACTTAACTTTCCAGATTTCTCCTGGAGTGCTTCTCTGACTGCGTATACATGAGAATTCTCTGGAAGATAGAGTTGGGAGTGGTGGGTGCTGTTAAAAAGGAGATTCTCAAGGTTTTCCCATTCTCAGGAGATTCTTGTTCAAACTTGAGATGAAGCTTATGAAATTGCATTATCAACAACCTTCTCCACTCTGGAATTTCATGCAGGTGGTGCACAGACCTCACTTAGGGAAGCACAGTCTTGGCATCTCACTTAAGGCCTGCCATTTGGCTCACTGAGCTCATTGAAATGCTGAATTTCATTTTATCAGCACATAGATAGAATGAGAACTCTCTGCAGTTGAAAAAGTTCTTTAAAGAGATCTCAAAAACGTCTACCTTAGATGTGGACAGTTTTCAGTTCTACCTGATTTTCCTGGAAGAATCCCAAATGGAAATACTTAAGTCATCATTTCCAGATCCACAGATTTTCTTCCAAAATGCCCAGGTGGTGTCAACAACTCATCAGAACCTACTGATCAGAGTTTTGCACCTGCTGGATTGGGTCCTGGGATGACTTCATCCTATAGAAAGCATTTGGATGCTCTAAGTCGATTCTTTTTGGCACCCACAACAGGTGTAGAAATGATTACAGGGTCTCTAACCATGTTTCTTATGTGGGAAATGACTCACAAATTATTCCTTCCACATGCTCCTCTTTTATGCCTGCCTCTCTAAAGGAAGGTTTTAGCCTCTTTATAGGGCAACAGATTAAAAACAAACATGCCTGGGTCTGTTGAGTTTTCAGCCTCTGAAGTGCTAGGGGAGAGTGGTCTTCAGGATGTGTTACTGGTTCCCTCAGTCATAGAGACCACCTACTACTTCTCCAGCTTCTGGGGGGCATGTCTACATTTTTTTCTTAGCGGAGGTAAAACTGCCTTCTCTTCTCATTCAACAAAAAGTAGAATCAATTGAAAATCTTTCTTGGAGATATGCTGCCAGCTCATAAAATATAAAACATGGCAAGTAACCCTCCTCTCCATATGCACCGTCAACTCCCATAAGCAATAAAGGCACTTAGACTTTTGCACTGCAGGAGAACAGCACCATATGTATTTAAACTGTAAGGAGAAAGGGAAGAGAAGTCACTGCTGTGATCTTTGCAATGTTTCATTTTCTGTTCATTTTTTATTTATTCATGTCATCATATAGGTTTCTAAATACAGAAGCATCGCATCTCCTGTGTGACATCTTCCCCGTGGTAAATCTAATTAAACTGCCATTAAAGTCTGTGTTCACTCGATTATGCCAAGGTGACCGCAGCGGCTACTAAATGTTAACAGTATCTTTCTTTGCTCACTGCCAGGCATTTAGAGAGAAACCAGTAGCAGTAGTTTTTACAGAAATAGATTTTAACAACGATTTTTTCTTTCTTTGTTACAGTAAATATTTGCTGATTTTGAAATCAGTAGAGACAATGAATTCTAACAGGGAAAAATGATATATTTAGGAAACTTTCTTATATTTAATAGAGTTTGATGGATAGTTGAAGCCAGTGTTTTTTCTGGCTTTAGAGTAAGTGCTCCAGCCTGTATTTCCAAGATATCCTTGTCTGGGCACCTTTTTTTCCAGGTCTGTTTGCCTGCCTCTGATAGCACTGCTCCTGGCTTTTGAAAATAGCAAGTATGCTTTCACCATCACGTTTTCGTTCATGCTCATTTCCATTCTTTTTTTTAATCTTAATCCCACTCATCTTCAGGACTAAGCTTGAAATGAAGCTTGTCTTGGCCTCAGCAGCCCAAAGGAATTTTTCCTTCCTTTTAACTCATTTGACAACCCATAGGATCCTTGTCACAGTTCATCTTGCGTTGTCATTCATCATCTGTTCATCAAAAGCATCGTCCGGGACACTGACCTGAGGAAGAAACAAGGGATTTGATCATTCCTGTGCATGTACTTTTTCCATTGCAACGGCGTGCTGTTTTCTTCACAGGTTACTGGAACACAGAGTTTTTACTAAAGTCTTGACTCTCCCAGAAACCAAGAAGGCTAGGGTTTTTCAGCAGCAGGCCTTCTTCCTCTGGTTATTCTCAGTTATTATTATTATTATTTTCAGACAAGGTCTCACTCTGTCACCCAGGCCCATACTGTGGCGCAATCTCTGCTCACTGCAGCCTCTGTCTCCAGGGCTCAAGCGATTCTCGTGCCTCAGCACCCCCAGTAACTAGGACTACAGGCTCGCGCCACCATGCCCAGCTAATTTTTGTATTTTTTAGTAGAGATGGGGTTTCACCATGTTGGCCAGGATAGTCTCAAACTCCTGACCTTAGGTGATCTGCCTGCCTCAGCCTCCCAAAATACTGGGGATTAGGTTATATATCTTTTTAACCTTCATTGTCACTTCTCTATTATTGTCATGTTGGGGCTCTACTTGCACTGTGCTCCTCTGAACCAGCAGGCTGTTATTCTCCATGATGCTTTGCTCCACTCCCAACACAGACACACAGACACACAGGCACACAGACACACACACGCGTGCGCGCGCGCACACACATACACACACACACAATGCTGCAGGCTCTCCTGACACAACGTCTGCTCTGTCACAGTTCATGCCCACCCTGGTAGTCCCCTCCCTCAGGATGCAGGGCACACAGGACCTGTGGCTCACCAGGGGGGCTGCTGCTAGACTTGCTCCCAGCTCGATTCTTCTCTGAGCATCATTGCACGTCCTTGCCCCTGCTCTTGAGATACTGCTGAGGCTCAGTTCTATTCCTCTTCTTAAATACCTTGGGTACTTGCTGAGCTAGACAGAGAAGCATGGGTTTCTTCCTCTTCCCTTTTTGTCCTTACCTTCTCTTTTTTGAGCAGTTTTTTAAAAAATCCATCCCTACCCCATGGCTAGATTTCCTTCCACCTGGATGTGAAATGGGGCATATGTCTGTGGCCCCAGAGATGGCAGGAAGAAAGGTTATGTGGAAAAACATTTATCTCACCAATTAGCCTACTCACTTAGCTCTGTGGAAGTCCCTGGGTCTACTGGACTCTAAATAAATATGAGTTCAAGTCAATTATTTCAAAGCTCTCTTGCCCTTATGGCAATTAGAGCTGCTATTTATCCAGCTTCTATTAGGCTGCCGGCTTCTTATCTTGAATTATCTCATTAAATACTTACAGTGTTACCATGCAGCAGGTATCCCTATTTTCCATGTTACAGGTAATGAAACTGAGACTCAGAGAAAGGAAGTCACTTTCCCTAGCCACTCAGTTACTAAGTGTCAGAGGAGGGATTCACATCCAGGTCTTCTGATTCCATAGTACACAGGATGTGCTTGTTTCTCAGTGAAGAACAAAATCTCTAGGAAAGTTTAAATTTGTAACTCTCAGTTTACAAGGCCAGTAGACACTACCCGGTTATTTGCACACTTTGACCAAAATGTTAACAATAACAGAAAGGAGAGGTGTTTTATTGTTGATTAGCATATATATTTATTTATTTGAAAATTACTTGCATATTTTGGAAAACTTAAGCCATCCGGAGATGTTTCCTTCTTTGAGTCCCAGATTTGAGTTTTTATCCATAGATCTGGCTTTTGACCCAGATACATGGAGTACACCACCCCCTCCAACAGTTTAAATTGAAATGTATCTCTCCTAAGTAGGTAATTTGTCAGCTGAAGGTTAATGACAAGGAAATGCTAATGATCAAATGGCAATTAAATGTATCATATTTTTAAACCAAACTCCCTTAAGAAACATTACTGTATAATTACACTCTAGGAAACCTGTGTCATCTACTAAATTAAAGCAAGGGAAACCTTCCCTCTTAGCAGCAGCATGTTTGTCTTCTATCTTTCTTGATTTGATTTCACAAGTTTCATAAATCATTTAGCAGCCGCAATTGTTGTCAAAATGTTTTGGTTTCAAATGTAAATATTTTATACCTATTGTTTTATTTCCCAAAACAAAGAGGAAGAACTGTGTTGCAAACAGCAACTAGAACCACCCAGGCTTTTAGCTTAACTGGAGCTGAAATGCCATTGCAGGACTGGGTCCTCTTGAAAGCTCTATCCCAAGGCTTCCTTGAGAATACATGGTGGTCTTTGCCAGAATGCCAGGTCAAAAACTGGTGTGCCCATTAGAGGTCAAGGATTTCTGACCCTAACTGAATTGGATGGACTTAGTCCAGCTCTGACAGTACCCTTAATAAATGATCTTCAAATGAAAGACACAAGAGCATTCTTTCAAGGCATTTTACTTTCCAAGATTTCAAGGACATTGAGGATTATCATCATTCCAGTGTTACAATGGAACAGAATTCATACTGGAAAGACAGTCAAGAAACAAACAGGCTCCTACTGGACCCTCATTTCTGTTGCCCTCCCAAAGTCTCTCTTCCACCTGGGACACTTGACTGAGGATGTGCCCTTGTCAAAGGCAAGCTGTGACAGTACAAAGTAGTCACAGGCTCTAAGTGTCCCTCCTTCCACCTTCATATGAATCAATACATTAAGAAGAATTAATTCAATCAGATTTGTCTGAAAAGTTTGTTTCAAAAAGAATCCAAGGTGACTTGTAATGAAAGTATACAAATTACAATGATCATTTAAAAAACGACAACTATAAATGGGAAGGAGAGAAATTGATGTATGTAAGCTAATATGGCTACTGTATATGAGCATTAAATGTTATTCTAAGTTTCCAGAAGGCTCAGAAGAAGAATCACAGTGTCATGCCAGTATTCATGTCATCACTTTTAATAGTAAAAGCAACATAAAGACTTTTTTTTAAATTTGAAGATGAGAAAAGCATAATTCTCTAGACTTTAAAAGCTGTATTTTTCCTTCTTTTTCCTATTCAATTTGTCTTTATTTTTGTGAGAATGGCCTTATATTGTTCTTTTCATGTTATTTATAAAATTTCATATTCTTTTTCTTCTCTCTTCTTCAAAACCCATGTAACCATATGTCAGATGAATTTTGACAGAAACTAGATGACCAAGAGTTCAATATTATCCCTAAGGAATGCCTGGGGTATGTTTAGTGTGTAGCATGGAAGCAGGGGCAGGGCCAGCTCCAGGCTCTCTGGTTAGAGCTGTGGTCCCTGACTTGAATAGGTCACTAAGTCCTTTGAGGCTTAACAGAACTAGGGAAATTCTCTCTAGAAAATGTGCAATTACACAATCACAGATTTTTTTCATGCAATTTTAGAAAATTGTAGAGCCAAGACTGAAGGTCTTAGGTACAGAATTAGCTGGAGTGGAGCCTACAAACAGACTGAAATTCTTCTCAAGGCACTGCTCAAAAATAATAGGTAAGACCAGAGATAACTCTTGGGACAGCAGAAAGGGTGACTCTTAGGCCCAATGCTTTGGGTATCAAGATGCAATGAATGACTAGACATATTCTCGAACTGTGGGTCTCAAATGTTTTGGTTATAGGACTTCTTTACACTCTTTAAAATAATTGAGAACCCCAAAAAGGTTTTGTTTATATGGGTTATATCCATCAGTGTTTACCATATTAGAAATTAAAGCTGAAAAAAATTTTAATTATGGGTACTCATTTAACATAATAGTAAATTCATGTTAACATAGATAACATGTCTTAATGAAAAAATAACTTTTTCAAAAATGTTGAGAAAGTGGCATTGCCTTACATGTGTACAAATCTCTTTAATGTCTATGTTACTAGAAGACAGCTGGATGCTTATATGTGCTTCTGCATGCAATCTGTTGTGTTATGTTGTTTTGGTTGAAGAAAATCCAGCTTCACAGTGACATGTAGTCAGAAAAAGGATTAATATATTAGCAATATTTTCAGATAATTTAGAATATTCTTCTTTGATACTACCCCCAAAACGTGACAAGTGGTAGTTTCTTAAAAGTAACTTACCAGTGATTAATGAAAGTGCAATCTGAAACAATTTAAATGCACTTTTTTCTTTACTCCATTGTATTAAAATCCACTGCTCTATCTATCTGCTTATTTTACCCAGAAATGGTTTTGACCTCTCAGACCTTCTGAAAAAGTCCCTGAGGCTGGAGGCCTACAGAGATACAATCCCACAGCACCCTTTCCCTTCAGCCTATGCACACAGCAAGTTCTACTTCTGTGAAGAATATGCAGAAAGCACAGAGTGATTATTCTCATGGTCTGTAGCCCCACAGGTGTGCCTGTGCATATCCTAGAGGTAATGGGACAGGGTTGGAAACATGGTTTGGAGTGAAGAAGAGAGAGAGGGAAAAGAAAATGAGAAGGAAGGCATATTTAAGGATCAACCATACCAGAAGGGACTCTGCCTTGAATGTGTATGTTGGTATGTTTTCCTGGGGATGAGGGTGCAGGCGTCACGACAAATGGGACACAAAGTTTTGAGAGAGAAGCACTAACAACAGAGCTTGCCTAATGCCAGTCTGGGTGGGAAATGCTACACAGAGTTAAAAGCAATGCTTATAACTGTTGTATCTGTCCCAACTCCCAGTTAATTGCAAGGCAATGGGATAATTATTAGAACAATAACACTACCATACTACCTGGATAAATGTTAAGCAAAGCTCTTTCAACGAGATTTAGATTTTTTTCTGCCATGAAAATTCCTTTCATCTTAAACATTAAAAAAAAAAAAATACTTGGGTTGATAGTCTCTGTTGAAGACAGGACAATCCCTAATTTCAACAAATTAATTCAGCACTGGCATTTTCTCTTTCCTAGATGTAGTTATAATACTGGATTTTCAAATCTGGTCTTATGGAATCTGGAAGGTTTTCATCCCATTACACTTAGTAACAATCTCTGATAAGATATTAGGAAGCTTAAGCCATGCTTGTCAGATTATTTTTTAAAAGATCCTTTTAGGAGAGTCTTATCTGTCAGTCACAGAAGACAGGGTGGTGACTGAGCTAATCAGAAACCAGGTAATAGGTGGATTGAGAACACCTGATTCAATGTTCCTGCTCCAAACCTGCTTCTGTGCTTCTGCATCACTTTATTCCAAGAAATTAACCCCTCTCAACATCAACATAGATCAGGCCTGGCCAGGAAGTCCCTGGATTTTTAGAGCTGAGGTCCCTAGTCTTGAAGTGGCCTTGTTACTTCTTTGGTTTTTTAAAAATTCTTTTAACAAGAAAAAAAAATTTTATGGAGACAGGGGTCTTACTATGTTGCCCAGGCTGGTCTTGGACTCTTGGCCTCAAGAGATCCTCCCACAGTGTTGAAATTACAGGTGTGTGCCACTGCGCCTGGCCATGTTACTTCTGTAAAAGAAAAGCTGTTTTCACAATGAGGCTGATGATCATTCTTGCCAAAGCCTTCTGAGGCAGAGCTACTTATTAGTATGAAAGTCAGATTAAAGGAAAAACCTATTGTGAGATGGTATCTACAGCCACATCCATAGTGCAAAGAATCTCAGTGTGTGTTGCGTAGGCGGCGTTAGGACTTTGCCTACAAATGCCGCACTCTAGCTCCAGGAGACAGGAGGACCCAGGCTGGGTACACCGCAGGCTCAGTTCTGATTGGTGGGAAAGTGGAACACAGCCGGTCTCTTGAGATTTAAGCACCTTACTCACTAAGCTCGCCATCCCTTCACTTTTCAAGGAAGCGGGTACTAGCTACTGGCACTTTATATACAAATGAACTACTTCAAATTCCTCTCCAGTACCTTCCATATCCCTGTTATGCAACTAATTTCCCCAAAGGAAACATAGCTTGAAGTGTCTGGGGCACCTGAAGAAACAAGACAGAAAAGCACATTCCATGTAAAAGCCAAACTGGCTCCCGTTCAACAGCATCCAGGCGCGGGGAAATCTTATGTTTCTTCCAGATGGCTCCAGGCTCCAGGGACACATTTTCGGTCTCTGCCTCTGTCGAGTGCTCCTGTATTTTTACTGTTAATGACTCAAGGAGGGGGCAGGGGGTGATGTGTTGGCAAAAAACATGATGATAAATCCTGCTGAGGCACCTTTTCTGGAAAGAGCGGGCAGCTGTCTTCTGCTTCATATTCCAGGCATGCCTGGTACCTGTGCTTTTCTCGCTTCCCCAGTTCCCTGGTGGGAAGGAGTTGGCGGCATATGCAGGGCTCCCAAACACCTTAATGAGAAGAATGCTATTGCAGGGCAATCGTTATTGTGAACATCTGTCAACTGTAGCGTTTAATTGAGCTACAGCTAATGTTTATCGTGTGTAGAAAGAGTAGGGGATTAACGGTGGTTTGATTTTCTTTAGATGGTTTCTTATTATCTTTTCCTTTCTCTTGTGATGTTTTGGCAGAAGTTACAAGGAGGAATCAAAGCCCCAAGACCAGGCATTCAAATTGTCCAAAAGTCTTTGGATTTATAAACAAAGCAGTAAGGGGAGTGGGGTTGCTCTTGCAGCCTTCCTTAGGAATATATAGTATAAAATTTAGAATCTGGTTGAAAAAGCAGGTAATTGGTTAAGAAAAACACTCCTGTCCCTATAGCAAAGACAGACTTTTAGGAAAATTTATTATTATTCTCCAAGTAATATCAACTTTATACTTTTATTTCCAAATATACTTATCAGAAACAAACTGAATTGAACTGGGGATATGAAAATATGTGAAGGATTTTTTGGACTAAATGGCAAGGCTCAAAAAACTTTTTGGAGACAAAATAATAAATTATCCTAATTTCTTTCTTTCTTTCTTTCTTTAGAGATGGAGTCTCACTCTTGTCACCCAGGCTGGAGTGCAATGGCATGATCTCGGCTCACTGCCACCTCCACCTCCTGGGTTCATGCGATTCTCCTGCCTCAGCCTCCCGAGTAGCTGGGATTACAGGCACGCGCCACCATGCCCAGCTAATTTTTGTCTTTTTAGTAGAGATGGGTTGTCACCATGTTGGCCAGGCTGGTCTTGAACTCCTGACCTAGATGATCCACCCACCTGGGCCTCCCAAAGTGCTGGGATTACAGGCGGAGCCTCTGTGCCCGACCTGTTTATTTTTGACAAACCTGAATACAAATAAAGTATCCATGATCTTGGCTTCCTCTGGGTCCTTCTTCTTCTGCTGTCCTCTGGGTTTGCAGAATGCCATTCTCTGTATTCCTCTGTCCCTGAAAAATGTCTCAAGGCTTAATCCCACAGAACAGGCTTTTCCTACTACCTCCTGAATTCCATACTGAATCCTTTGTGTGTTTTAAACCTGGAGCTCAGGAGAACAATTTCTGAGTTGCTTTTCAGTAAGAGCATTCCACGCATCTGGCATTTTAACTTCATTTTCACAAGGAATTTGGGTGTATATAAATGTTCCAATTCTATATGGGAGGCTACTTCTCTGTGACATTAACCTCTGCTCACAGCTGCAGAGAAAGAAATTTCAGTGTTCTTGGCAATTAATCTTCTAAGAGCTACCTTCTGGAAGAAGTCTGTGGAAAACATGCCTACAGATGCGTGCATGAGACTTTGCTTCTTGCCAGGTGAAAAATACTCTGCAAGGAGTATGCCAAGGTAAACAGCTCTGCGCAGGGCTAAAAGACCTGGTTAACATGAGCGTCTTGCTCTCATAAGTGATTGGGAGCAGCAAGCCTCCATCCACATCCATGGCAGCCCGAATTCAGGCCCTTCAGACCGTCACTCTGTTCCTCCTCCAGGTATTTCCTGCAGATCAGAAATAGCACCTTTCTTAATGAGGCCAGGTGATTCCTCCACGTTTCACCCCAATCACAGGACACTCAAACAAAAAGAAAACACAAAAAGAAAAGTAAGATAAAATCCTTTAGGATTAAATCCCTTTGGTCAAACTACGTATTTTTTCCTTTGTCCTAGCAAGCAACTTTCTTAGAAAAACCTGAAAGAGAAAAAAGTGCTGAAAAAGACATATGTGACTGAAATTAGCTTTTATCTTCAGGATGCCACTGGATTGCACATGGCATAATGAATTAAATGAAGTAGAAACCATGGCCTGAACTGGAAATGTGCTTTGTGCCTAATGTAATTAATCTCGATTGAAACAGCTAAGCCATTTAATTTGTGTTGCATGAATAATGAAATGAAAGGGGCACGTATGAATTAACTTCTTAACCAGCAGAGAAGATGAAACCTCCAGGTTTATAAATTGATTGGGATTTTCCTTACAACTCTTTAGGTCTATGTTTATCAGTTGCAGTTTCTTTCTCCCTTGGTTGGTCAAAGATTGATCTTCTTTTTTAACCATTTCCATTTTGTCTAGACATTTTGCAAATCTACATCAGAAGGACATTTTTAGACTGTGATCTAAAGGGTATGTATATAATCCAGAAAGCTACTAGCTGCATAGTCTTTTCTTACAAAGTATTTAGCCTTCACCTTTCAAGATTTCCCTCTCAACATTTGGAGAGGACAGAAGAATAGATATTCTAATGCTATTTTCATATTGGTCTGTGCTTTTGAGATCACCATTCTCCTTTGAAAATCCTGCTGGGCACCCTGGCCTCTGTAGAACAGCAATGCCAGGGAGGCCTTTATCTCCTGATGGCTCATGCTAAGCATAGAAAAACAGACCCACCCCTCTAAATTCCTTTAGCTTTTGACACAATTGTGCTAAAGACTTAGCAATAGCACATGATGACTAAACAGCTGACCCTGGAACAACACAGGTTTTAATTACATGGGCCCACGTATATGCAGAATCTCTTTCATCTCTGCCACCCCTGAGAAACAACAAGACCAACTTCTCCTCTTCCTCCTCTTCCTCAGCCTACTCAAGATGATGAGGATGAAGACCTTTATGATGATCCACTTCCACTTGATGAATAGTGAATATGTTTTCGTTTCCTTTTGGTTTTCTTAATAACATTTTTTTCTCTGGCCTATTTTAATGTAAGAATACAGTATATAATACATACGACATTTAAAAAATATGTTAATCAACTATGTTATTGTTAAGGCTTCCAGGCAGTCATAGGTTATTAGTAGTTACGTTTTTGAGAAAAGATATGCATGGATTTTTGACTGCATGGGAGATCAGTGCTCCTCACCTTTCTATTGTTCAAAAGTTGACTGTAAATAAGGGCTTAGTACTAAATATCCGGGAACCTACCTACTATGCTCCTCCACCAACTCCCCTGGTGCTATTTCCTTTTCTTAGCCTCCCACCATGTTGCCGGCACTAGTTCCAACATATCCTGTGTCCACATATTTGGGCAGAGGTGGGAGGATCAGGAACTGAATAATATTTCTCAAAAACAAATAAGAATTTTCGAGGACAATTCAATCTAAATTCATATTTAGAAATTTAGAGAAAAGCTTATCTGAAAGGACACTGTTAATGTTTGTAACTTATATAGAAATATGCCCTTTTAGATAACCTTTGTTTCTTTTAGCCATCCATCTCTTTTCTTGTCTTTTTCTTCTGTCATCATCAAGACAAACAGACACTCACTGCTGAATCAGTGAACAGAACAGAGCTCTGACTATCACAGTCCAGAAAAAGTATAATCGTAAAGTGAAAGCAATAGAGGTCAGAGGCAAAAAACAAACAAACAAACAAAGCAGAGAAAAGGGGAATAACTTTGTGGATAATTTTATAAGCACAAGTAAAATTGCTATCCATTATAGTTCCAGAGTACAAGTTATTGAGTGGCTTTAGCTAAATAAAGAAAGCAACATTTGAAGGTATAATCTGTCAGGGTTAGTCAGAAATCTGCATTCTAGCTGAAAAAGATTTTTTGCTTGGCTGAACTACAGTCAACTTTCTGAAACTTCTAGGCCCATCTGTGCACTTCCTGGTAAAATCTAGTTTTAGCAAAATGACCCTGCTAAGTCAGTTTAGCCAGAACCCTCTATCCTTGATATCTGATCGTCCTCAATATCTGAGGATGTCTGTCTTCAGCAAGAATCCTGTTATGTTGGTTTAGCCAGAATCCCCCTTATCCCTCATGTTTCCTCTTAGTAATTTTCCATGCACTGACCTCCACACTACTCCTTGGCTATCAACTCCCACTTGCTTATGCTGTATTGGGAGTTGAGCCTGATGTTTCTCCTCTATTGCAAGACCTCCTTACAGTGGCTCCTATACCTATGGCAACAGCTATGAATAAATTCTTCTCTACCGGGCTTTAACAAGTATCACTAAATAATTGTTTTCTTTAGGAATTACTGTGCTGTGACTTGGTTAAGATCAAATTCATTATTGGATCCCCACGCCTCTTACTCAGGACCCTAAATATGTACTTTTGAAGCCTTTGTCCTCACTCCTAACTGACTGATTGGAGGTTCACTAGTGAGTCAGGCTCCTGAACCATTGCTCCAGACAAATGCCCTTGAAGTTGGTCAGGACAGATTTTGATCCTTAAGGTATATTTTTATATGGGTTTGTTGGTCAAATAGGTTTGTATTGTCTCTGTTAGATGATTGAGGCCATAAAACCATGAATTCAACCTAAAATCAGAATGCACAATGAAAATGAATTGTTTAATTGTTTGATTCATGTAAGTTGCAAAAGAAAAATAAAGAAAAAAATGAGGTTGTAAAAGGGTGAAAATCTTGTCTTCTGTGGGCAAAGTTGACTGAGATCAGATAGACTCATTTATAATATTTTATTAAAATTTGTTTTAGTAGTACATTGATGCAGAAATAAAATATGGTCTTCTCTGTTAAGATAACAAGGTTATTTTGGAGTATTGGTCTAAGAATGTATTGGTCTAAGTTTTTTGTTTGTTTATTTTAAGGAATTGGCCTTGGAAACAAAGATTTTGTGTTTTATCAAGATAGCTTCTTGTGCATAATGTTATCTTCTATTAAGCCTTTGATTACTTAAGAAAACTGAGTCTTCTCAACATTAAAAGAACTAAATTTTTGTTCACAACTGTGAACCCTACTGTATTTGCCTTTAAAATCTTTTATTGTCATTTTGATTAATTAGGTACTCAAGATCATATTTAATTATTTTAAATTTTTTGACATTTTTGACATATTTCCCAAAATCTAATTCTAAATTAAGTCTTTTTAACTTTGAATTAACTTTGAGGTTTTTCACTTAGGCCCCTAAGAAGATCAAAGGACGTATCTCTAAGCTTGTAAAAGAGAGATATTAAACAATTAAACATATTTATTATGTTAAATTACATACAAAGCATTGTCAAATAAGTGGTGCTAAACCTTTTTAAGGTTATATTTATAGATATATTATTGATATTGGTGTTCCAAAATTGTATGTGATTCCTAAATATATATTAGTGATAATTGTGGTTATTATGTTAAGATGTATACCATAGAAATAGCCAGATTTTTTTGTCAGTTGCATCATTATTATAATGAACTCATCAGATTTTAACCATGGACATTTTAAGTCTTTTTCTTTCATAGAAGGTAATTGTTTTACTTTAATTTTTCTCTAAAAGCATTTGCAATTAGCTATAGTCCAAAATGCTTCTTCTTCAAGAATATAATTGGAAAACACTCTGACAAGTATTCTTGAATACAGATTTCTGATACCTCTAACCATTGGATTGGGTAAGAATTTCCAGATCTCTAATGAAGAAACTGATGATTTCATAAAACTTCAAGCAGAACAAGAATTAATTATGGGATTGAATGAAATGATGAGGAGAATTATTTAAATGACTTTTTGTTTGAAACATTGCTGTTTCTTCAAATGTTTTGTTTTCCTGATTTAAGGAATTTCTCTTCCTTTTAAGCTATCTATTTGCTTATAGCAGTTTGGTAAAGTATACTTTTGTGAAAAAATTTGAAGCATTTACTTTTTGTCCTTACCAGATACCTTCAGAATTTAGGAACTATTCAGAGTATTCTTGTTTTTATGGCAGTGCAGTTATTTGCATAAATTCAATAAGTATGTCTTTTTCTTGTAATAGTAAATTGAAAACACTGGTTATATTATGAGATATATATACACACACATATATATGTGTGTGTGTGTGTGTATATATATATATAAAGAAACTGGGATATCATATTTTCAGATATTACCAAACATTTTTAAGAAACAAAGGTTGATAGCCAATAAATCTCTTCTTGGAAAAGCTTGTCTGAGAGTTCCCAGTCTCATAGGTGAGTAAGGAATGTCACTTCCTGGCTGGCTCACGAAACAGGATATTTTGGGGATCTTACGAAGACAATAATTGACTCAAATCTATAGGTGTTACAGACACAGTCTCATGACAAATCCTTGGTTTGATCTTCTAGCCTCAAGAGTCTTTTATAAGTCCAATTTAAGATTTCTGATAAAAAATCCCAGCCAAACTTTACAAGGGCCAATATGGCCAATCACTATTCTTGTCTCACCTATGTAAATGAGGAGGCCAAGATTAGTGAGATAAACTTATTTTGAAAACAAATGAGTCTGACTTTTTTATCTTAATTAGAAATGGGAGTGACTGTAGAGAGAAAAAATGTCTTTCAGAACAAAACTATAGTGTACCCCCGTGTGTTACTGGGAGTGGATCCCAATCTCTCTCCCCAGCTGCAAGACCCTGTTGCAGTGGTCCCTATACCTATCACAACAGTCCTAAATAAACCATTTTCATTGTGCTTTAACAAGTATTATTAAATAATTTATTCTTGACACTCAGGAAAGTCAGGATATTTGGGGGATCTTAAGAAGAAAATAATTTACCCAAATCGATAGGTGTTACAGACACAGGCTCATGACAAGTCCTTGGTTTGCTCTTCTAGTCTCAGGAGGCTTTTCCAAATCCAATCTAGATTCGTTATCAAAAATCCCAGGAAAACAAACTTAAAAAGAGCTAATATGGCCAATCATTATTCTTGTCTCGCCTGTGTAAATGAGGAGTAATTCAATTCAGTGTAATGGATATAAAAAAGGCTGAGACAATCACCAACTGGATTTCTGGACCAGAGTGAGAGTCTATTGTTTCCAGGGTTCAGAGAGTTTCTTCACACCTTTTTAATATTTTCTCTTTTCTCACCAACAGCTTCAGAGAAGAGAAATCACTTTAGCACTTTCTGTCCAATTTCCTTTTTAGTACCATTCGTAGCTTCTGGGCATCCATCCTAGGAAACCAAAGTGCCCTAATGCGCTTCCTTAACTGCCTTAGAGTCCCATACTGTGTCCTTACCAGCATCCACTTCCTCATCAAATATGATTTCTTTTCAATTAGCTATTGAACAGAATAAGACAGAAATAAATGTATCAATACTAAGGTGTTAATTTTTTTTTTTTGGTTTTGGTTTTGTTTTGTTTTTTTAGAGACAGAGTCTCCTATCACGCAGGCTAAAGTGTAGGGGTGCAATCTTGGCTCATTAAAGCCTCAGTCTCCTGGGTTTAAGTGATTTTTCTGCCTCTTCCTCCTGAGTAACTAGGACTGCAGGCACACACCACCATTCCCAACTACCTTTTTAATTTTATATTTTTGAGACAGAGTCTCACTCTGTCACCAGGCTGGAATGCAGTGGTATGATCTCGGCTCACTGCAACCTCTGCCTCCTGGGTTCAAGTAATTCTCCTGCCTCAGCCTCCCGAGTAGCTGGGATTACATGCCCTTGCCATTACACCCAGCTAATTTTTGTATGTTTAGTAAACACAAGGTTTCACCATGTTGGTCAGAATGGTCTCAATCTCCTGACCTTATGATCCGTCCACTTCGACCTCCCGAAGTGCTGGGATTACAGGTGTTAGCCACTGTGCCCAGTCCCAGCTATCTTTAAAAAAATGGTTTTTTTTTTTTTTTTTTTTTTTTTTGTGGAGACAGGGTCTCAGTATGTTGCCCAGGCTGGTCTGAAACTCCTGGCCTCAAGTGATCCTCCCACCTTGGCCTCCCAAAGTGCTGGGATTACAGGTGTGAGCCACTGCACATGCCTTAAGCCATTTTAAAGATAATTCTCCTTAGTGAAAAGAAATGAGTTACCAAATGCAGCATATCAGGCATTAAGACTGGTTGATAAGGGAGAAGGTTTTAAAGGAAAACAGGAAAGAGCTTTGTATCCTATCTCACTGCTCAGGCAGGTGATCGGCCAAGTATCCTCAGTCCTAGACATACACTTGTATCAGTCTGTTTTCATGCTGCTGATAAAAACATACCAGAGAATGGGAAATGTATTAAAGAAGTTTAATGGACTCACAGTTCCATGTGACTGAGGAGGCCTCACGATCATGGTGGATGGTGAAAGGCATATCTTACATGGAGGTAGGCAAGGGAGAAGTGAGAGCCAAGTGAAAGGGGTTTCCCCTTATAAAACCATCAGGTCTCATGGGACTTACTCACTACCACTAGAACAATATGGTGGAAATTGCCTTCATGATTCAATTCTCTTCCACTGGGTTCCTCCCACAACACGTGAGAATTATGGGAGCTACAGTTCAAGATGAGATTTAGGTCGGGACCCAGACAAACCGTATCAATACTTTTCATCAGAAATCCACCTGTGGAAGGAAGTCTCTGGCCTTCTCAACATGCTTAGTTCTGTTCTTTCTTCATCATCGAATGTATAGCTTTTAAGAAGAGGTTGTAGGTGGGGGGCGGAGCAAGATGGCCGAATAGGAACAGCTGCAGTCTCCAACTCCCAGCGCGAAGGACACAGAAGAC